>NC_092239.1:7078319-7148319 GCF_036320965.1 Panulirus ornatus
GGCAGCCCACACCGCTGGGTCCCGGCAGCCCACACCGCTGGGTCCTGGCAGCCCACACCGGGTCCCGGCAGCCTACACCGCCGGGTCCCGGCAGCCCACACCGTCGGGTCCCAGCAGCCCACACCGCTGGGTCCCGGCAGCCCACACCGCTGGGTCCCGGCAGCCCACACCGCTGGGTCCTGGCAGCCCACACCGCTGGGTCCCGGCAGCCCACATCGCTGGGTCCCGGCAGCCCACACCGCTGCGTCCCGGCAGCCCACATCGCCTGGTCCCCGCAGCCCACACCGCCGGGTCCCGGCAGCCCACACCACTGGGTCCACGCAGCCCACACCGCCGGGTCCCCGCAGCCCACACCGCTCGGTCCCGGCAGCCCACACCGCCGGGTCCCCGCAGCCCACACCGCTGGGTCAAAGCAGCCCACACCGCCAGGTCCCCGCAGCCCACACCGCTGGGTCCCGGCAGCCCACACCACTGGGTCCCAACCCACACCCCTGGGTTCCGGTGTGACGGAGGGGCCCCACGTCCAGACGAACCACGAGAGGTGAAAATCAGGACATAAGAATATCAAAGAAAGAGGAGAGAAGGCGAGAGCAGGAGGAGGAAGAAGAGGAAGAAGAGGAAGGTGACGGATCTAGACATGAGCAGACGACTTGACATAAGGATGAGATGGACAACATTTGCCAACACTTGTTGCAGTGGCACTAAGACCCCCCCACCACATACCCGAAACGCACAACTAGTCTGTCGTTGGGTTGGGGAGAGGGGGATCACATGGCCGCTCGGTCTGCCGTCTGCTTATTAACCTTCGGCAGCATCTGCGCGATGCTCAGCCATGTGAGGAATGCACAGGAGAGAATCTAGGCTCGAATATCCTATACACCCAAGTATTGACCAGCATCTTGATAACACAAGACCAGTTGGCCTTGACCTTTGCTGAACCCCGGGATGGAAAAACTTTAATCACACGTAGAATCATGTATTTAAGCAACATTTGGTCACGGTTTGGGTCCACATCCAGTCACCTATTCATGAGGTATCGATCACACAAGACAGGAAAGTTCAACAAAGCATACTCATCCACAAGGACAAAAAAAAAAAAAAATGTGGGTGTATGAAATATCAAATGAGAATAGACCAAAAGTAGGAGGTACAAAAAAGGGGAGCCGGTAATTCACTGAATGAAATACACTATAATAGTAAGAAAAGGATATGAAAGGAAAGTATAAGTGGGGGATGCAAATGGCACAGTACCTTAGCCATAGGATGTGTGTAGGAGACAGATTGTATATTCTGATGAAGTGCTACACATGAGGCACCCGGCTATACCATGAATGTAATTAGCCATACATGTACTCAAGGTATAGAGGAAGAGATGAAGGGTTCCATAAGGAGTACCTTAAGTATACCCGAGACCTCACCTGACTGGAAAAGTGACTGGAGATGTCATGAGAGTGGCTGGAAGGATTAGGGGTACAAATGCAATCATGTGTGAGAGGACGGAGTGAAGTCTTCAGCCCCTGACGACTGATTGGTTGTAATGATTTTGCATCTGTGCGGAGGAAAGAAGCTCAGGACACACTATGAGGGATGAGACCACAAAATGCAGGAGATAAGGCATGTGACGGGAGAGAGTGGCGAGAGCGAATTAGCATTACAGCAGAGGGGAAACGGGGAGGAGAGGGGGATTCTCTCTTAATGGGTTAGAATGTGTAGATCAGACGTTCATCACGATGACAACACAGCTAAGAAAATATGACTGCATTTTGAATGACTATGTCACCAGCACTTATAGCTTTAGTGAGAGGGCCTTGAGAGGCAAGGGGGGCTGTGGAGTGTGGTTAGCGTTTATGGAGATGGGTGTGGGGCGGAGACGAGAGATCGAAGCAGTGAAACGGTTTGTTATGAGGGAGGAGGACATGTTTCAAGGCAAACACAGGAGTGAATAAATGGTCTGGGGTGGTTGTGAGGGCTGAACCTGGATGCCTTGCGTTCCTCTGGTCCATGAATGTTTACACAAGAGCTGTAAGGGAGGGCAAGATAGGTTATACAGAAACAGAGTAAAATTTAGGTGATACAGAAACAGAGTAAATTTAAAATGAAGATGAAGATTAGCGGGAAGCTGCTGTATCTGGATGATAAGGTGCTAAAGAGTGGAAGAAGTGAGGACCTTAAATAGGGAAGCAGAAAGAGGAGGAAGATGAGAGGAAAAGCTAACAACAGAAACCAAGTTAACAGTGAGACTGGTTCAGGCTAATGGTAGTACACATTAAGGTAGTATACGTATGTGACGAAGGTAAAACAGCTACATGCATGAGACTTGAGCTCTGAGGAAAATCGTGAGAGGATGTGAAGGTGAGTCTTGCAGGTTGAAGCGAGCGTTGTAGGAACCAACAGATCATGTTACCATCCTATGTACCTTGATCACTCACTCCTACATATATTACGAGGGTTGATCTTAACGTTCGTGGCCGGAGAGACAAAGATGACAACACAGGAGAACTGCAGAATCACTTTGATCTTCAATATGATCTTTTATGTCAGTGTCCTTCACACACAAGTCTTCTAGTCTGTCGAAGCCCTCTTTGCGGTCATCTAACAAGTCCTCCACAACAGTCAGTTCCCAAATGCGTTCCCTCGCACAGCTTCACTCAACTGAAGGAACAAACGGAGGTCGAATTCAGCTCAGCTGGATCTGGTGAGTATGCTTCGCGTAGCAGCGGCTGGTAGCCGCGCAGTGTGCACCGGGAGTAACCAGATGAGCTGTGTGTGGAAAGACATCATCCTCCACGTTCACTTCCCTTACGTTTGGTCTCATTTGTCTCTTTAACGCATCCTGAACCCACAGAGGAGTTCGTCGGAATAATAATATTCCTCCTTTTCCTGGAGATCTGCCATTCTCACATGTTAATCCCCCCTTTCAAAAAAAATACACACACACACACACACACACAGGTCATGACCTTTCCAGCAGATGGCGTCATCTGGGACATCCGCGAGTGGGTTGGGCCGATCCCCTGTGTGTATGTGTGTGTGTGTGTGTGTGTGTGTGTGTGTGTGTGTGTGTGTGTGTGTGTGTGTTCCCACAGCATCCTTTGTCGCTCTGTCTCAGGATCAAGCTGGTGAGCCCGTGTCTCGTCCAGTCGTCTGGGTGCGTTTGAAAGCGGTCTGAATGTTCAGGGAAATGACTGAGTGAGCTCTTTCCTGGTCGAGCATCAGCACTGGGGAAATGCGCCTTCGTCCCTCCCCCTTAGCTAGTCAGTCAGTGAGGACTGATTGAACCGAACCGAATCAGACAAGCCCCCCACAGTCTAGGGAATCAGACAAGCCCCCCACAGTCTCGGGAATCAGGCAAGCCCACCACAGTCTCTGGCTATACCACAGCCTGGTGGTTTTCTTCGTCTGTTTCACACACCTGGGGCATCACCAGGGGCATAGCTGTCTTGGCGGTACAAACCTGTTCTACGTTCATCTTTGGCGTTCACTCGACCGTGTTCAAACTCGGGCTGCTTGGCCACGGACCATTATGAACGGGGGGTGTGTACTGCCGCTCCTCCATCGCTGCCATATTTGTGTATTTGTTTCGAAATTCACAACACACACACACACAAAAAAAAAAAATAGGTAATGGGTTCCCAGCCCGGTTATTATCGTCTAATTAGCGTCACGTCTGTAGTTAGAAAAACTTATGGAGTCCATCATTCGAGAGAGAATTGTAAACAAGGCAATCCTTTCTCAGTCGTGGATTCTATCACATTCCGGGGCTCCGAACTCTCCGTTTTCACTGAATGCTGGAGTTAGGGGACTCGAACTATGAGTCCACGGTTTGGAAAAGTCCTCAAGATGATGGACTTATTATAAGTCTTAATCATTTCGCTGTATAAGTTATCATCACTTCATCATCCCTACAAAAAAAAGAAGTTAGACCACGACAAACTCTAAAAAAAATCATCCTTCGTACAGTAACTAAACCTTCCCTGAAATGATAATAACTTATCTCTTCAATGACACAGCTCCGTAACTTGTTCGTTCCCTTTGGGGCAACACCCATTTCTTGTCGAGACACTGCCATCCTAACTTATGCTTCCTCTATGCTGGTAACTTGAGTAACTCGTTACCTTTTGATAAAATCAGATGTCACTGCTTCCTATCACTAAACCCCTTCCCCCATTCCCCCCTTGCTTCCCAGCCACAGCATGGATCCATAACTAAAACCCCGTAACCCTCCCTTTCCCCCCCTTTCCCTACAATCGTAACTTACCCCTTCCTTAGCATAAATTCACGGCAAATAAGCCTTCCCCATCACACAGCAATGATCTACCACGAGAGTCGAGAGGACTGGCGATCGTTTGTGGACTATGTCCCACGGAACAGGACAGCGATAGCGATCAGCTGTGACACATGACCGTGGCAACACTGTCACACAGGTGTTGGTAGACCAGCGGCGTGACAACACTATTAACCCCTTCCTTGGTAACCGTGTTATAGCAACACTGTAACACCTACCTACTGTAACGCAAGTGTCTGTAACATATGGACCGTGGTAGGCCTGTCACTTGTGCCTGTAACGTGACTTATGGCGCACTGTAACTCGTGCCTGTAACCTACAATGAGGCAAAAAAACTTGCAGTCCATGCCTGTAACCTGCCTCTTGACAACAATGTAATGAGCCTGTAACTTGACTACACATGGTAGGACTGTAACTCCTGCCTGTAACCTGCTCCCCGTTACAGGATCCTCACTCGCTCCTGTAACCTGCTCCCCGTTACAGGACCATCACTCGCGCCTGTAACCTACCTTCTGGCAGGATATGATACATAATCCCTCACATGTAAATTTCCAGGAGACTAAATGTTGTCCCCCATAAGTTTTATCATCGACTATCATTCATCTTATAATCTAATCCCATCCCGCCCACCTCAACGAACCCTTAAATGCCATTCTAATCCTTTGTTGTCCCCAGCAGTAGAAGCTCTTGTTTCCTACGAGCCGTTCCTCTGTTCCCCCCTCCCCGCCATATCACGAACGCTGACGTTCTAAAAGGGAATTCTGATTCCACTTTTCGGTGCGTATTTGCGTACCATACCAGAGGCTGTGTGTGTGTGTGTGTGTGTGTGTGTGTGTGTGTGTGTGTGTGGTACCCTACTGCAGACGTAGGGACTTCCAACTGACCTTACAGCACGTCAGCTCGACTGGTCATGAAGAGCGACCGTTCGAAGCCCCCTGCCCGCTGCTTCATTGTACGAAGCGAGACCGACATAACTGTCAGGTCTGGCCTCCTCCCTCCTCCCCTCCTATCCCTTGAGCAGTGTCGGCCGGGAACGCTATTCGATTCCAAGATCTTTCTCGCAGACTGTCTTAAAAGATCGCACCATCGAGCATTCTGAATCTATCTGAAGTCCTGCCTCTCTACATTTGAACGGCGAGGTGGTGGTTCGAAGCCGCCCATGAGACACGATTCGATAGCTCCGTGGTGAAGAGTCTCTCTATATCTCTCTCTCGAGCCTTGCTCCGCCTCGCCTCTTTGTTTTCCCCCGTCGAAAGTATTCTAATTCTTGGGTCAAACTTCCCTCGGTTTCCCTCCCTTCCCCCACCCCTTTTCCAGAGCCACTCAGGACGTAATCTCTCTTGGAAGGGCTACCTCCTGCCACCCGGGTGAGGAGATCAAGTTATATAATTAATACCCTTACAATATCTCGTTAACCTCTTGATGTTTCTTATATTCTCCAGGGAACTTTGTTCTGGGTCTGAAGAAGAAAAAATGTGTATGATGATGGGCCACCGCTGAGCGCCGCCGCCTTTCTGTTATTCTAGATCGCTAATGAGCGCATTGTGCACGTGATCATCGTCCTCTGCCGGAGTCTCTGATTACAAACCACCCGACTCCGGGAACCTTCCTGAGGCTTTGATATTGTAATGAGCAAGCCCGGCTTTTATCCCCCCCCACCTCCGCCGACGCCACCTCGCGTCTGGCTGGGTCTAAGCAATTCATTCACCCCAGTACAGCCGCCACCGCCATCACCAACCACCGCCGACACCACCACCACCACCACCACCTCTCTCTCTCTCTCTCTCTCTCTCTCTCTCTCTCTCTCTCTCTCTCTCTCTCTCTCTCTCTCAGGACGGAGCGCCGTGGTTATCATTTTCTTTGATGTTCCCTCGGCCACTATGTCTCTGATTTCCTCCTCCTCCTCCTCCCTCCTTGCCGTCTTCTTCCCTCCCTTTCCTATCCTTAGCCAGCTGCTTCCTCCCTGCCTGTGCCCCTCCCTCCTTCATTCCACAAAGGCGGGGCTCAGTGCCCTCCCTCACTCCCTCCCAGCGTGTGGCAGCTTTCTCGGCCTAATGATCCATTACACCACGTTTACCACTCCATTAGCACGGTGATCGCCACTGATGAAAAAGAAAGAAGACAACACTGAACTTGGCAGGTAAGCTCGAACCCCTACTGCCTCCTATCTCTCCACAACGTCATTGCTCATCCATTCCAGTCTCCGGCTAGTGTCTTCATTCCACCGTGCTCTACCTTGGCCTCTGTGTTTAACCACTTCAGTTCTTTCTTCTTTCTTCTCACCTACTCTCTCTCTCTCTCTCTCTCTCTCTCTCTCTTCTCTCTCTCTCTCTCACTCTATTTCGTTTTCAGTACTTCTATCACGTTTCTTTCCTCTTATATTCATAGTTTATCCTTATTTTGTCTTCTTGTCCTCAATCGTTACGTCCCTCCTTCCCTTGCCTTCTACACCAGGCCATCTGGCATCCCACCAGCCACAGGACAGACAGAGTTATCCATCACGAAACATTCTGGAGGATTATTCTGCTGGGCCATCTTGCGCCGAGGTGATAGAAGGGTGGGGGTCGCGACGGCAGATGAATCACTACTGTCTGGGGTTTTCCACCTATTAGCGTGCGAGGCATCCCCTACCCTGATGGATGGATGTGCCATATCCCTCACACTCCCAGGCAGGAGGAGGAGGAGGAGGAGGAGGAGGAGGAGGAGGAGAAGGAGAAGGAGGAGGTGGTGATGGTGGTGGTGAAGGAGGAGGAGGGAGTGTAGCAGGGGTACGCGAGAATAACACGGGAGAGGGGTGAAGGAGGAGAAGGGAGTGTAGGAGGGGTTCACGAGAGTAACACAGGAGAGGGGTCAGGAAACGTGAGGTGGACAGGGGCGAGTCTGGCACCAGAGGAGCTGTGCGGGGTAGAGAGAGAGAGAGAGAGAGAGAGAGAGAGAGAGAGAGAGAGAGAGAGAGAGAGAGAGAGAGAGAGAGTATAAGTGAAGGCTGGGCAGGAGAGACGAGAGGGTTAGGACTATGAAGGAAAGGCTTGGGAGGAGTGGGCAGCACAGGCGAGGAAAGACAGAAGGAGGAGGAGGAGGAGGAGGACGGTTGGTGAGGAGCGAGCATGAGCTAAGACTGGGGGACAGACACCAAACAGAACAGATCTGGATCAACACAGTGGCTGAACCTGACCCTTGATAGGTCACCACCAGCTGGAAGACCTCCAGTCACCTGTGACGCTCGTTAATCTGTTCTGGTTTCCCATTACAACACAAGTGGCAGGTTTTTAAACTAATTCTAATGGAAACGGTGATTGTATTGTGTATTACCACATTACTGCCGTGCACAGCGTTACAATACAGGGAGGAAATGGACCTTATCGTAAGGTATCTTTCTCAATATTATCATTATCATTATTACCATTATCATTATCATTATTATCATCATCATTGTTATTGCTATCATTAATTATTATCATTACTATTATCATCATTGCTATTATCAATTATTATCATTATTATTATAATCATTATCATTATCATTATTATTACTATTATCATTATCATTATTATCATTATTATCATATCATCATTATCACTATTATCATCATAATATTAATAATAATAATAATAATAATAATAATAATAATAATAATAATAATAATACAATAATGATAATAACACAATATCATCATCATTATCATATCACCCTTTTACGAAGCTTCAACAACTTCGAAGCTGCGCTACAATCAGTAGCAGGGAAGTCATGGTCTCCCTTGCAGAGGGAAGTACATTATCAAGACTATACTCCATATCGTCAACCGACAATGATGACACCGCTTCACCACTCGAAGTGTACCCACAAGCAGGCGGAGTTCGGTAACACCACTTTTAAAATAATCTATATAAACTGAAATATTTATATATATATAAATCGGTCTATAATATACATAAACTGCTCGACATTTTAAGCAACGTGCACATCCTCGCAGGATGGAGGGTGTGGCACATACGCCAGCAGGAGACGCGAGTCAGGGCCGGGGAGAGAGGAGGACCACACCTCAGTAACCTTCACCTTGAGAAATGATGGTAACTTGGACGACCGTCTCGGAATATCCACACACACACACACACACACACACACACACACACACACACACACACACACACACACACACGCACCTTCCCCCACAAGGAACTAAGAACCTTCCTCCCGCTGTTTACTGTTTACGTATTCATTCTCTGTCTACCCAGTGCACGCACCGAGCATGATCCACGTAAACACTCAGAAATAATGACACTATTAAGTCTTTCTTTGTTCCATGCCGGACCACTTTCTCAAGACAGTCGCTGCACATGTACGTACCATCTGGCATGCGCTACAGATGCACATGGACGTACCATCTGGCATGCCGCTACAGATGCACATGGACGTACCATCTGGCATCCGCTACAGATGCACATGGACGTACCATCTGGCATCCGCTACAGATGCACATGGACGTACCATCTGGCATCCGCTACAGATGCACATGGACGTACCATCTGGCATCCGCTACAGATGCACATGGACGTACCATCTGGCATCTGTTACAGACGCCTAGCAGATAGCTGGCGACAAAGAGGCGACACACCAGCAGGGAAGGAAATTAGCATCCTAAACCTCGACACATCAGCAGGGAAAGGATCAGCATCATAAACCTAAGACGCTTAGTGACCCCCTGTGTAATCCTACTGCGCTACCGCTCACATCCTCATGGGGGTACACACAATAAACTTGCCGGGGTTTTCCGCGGCAATCGGTCACAACCCTGATGTGTAGTGTTATGGAGTATATACTACGTAGTCCAATGCTGTTTAATCGCTACTCTATTTCTTAACCAATGGATGGGTGATGCGTGCTTCTCGTCCCGCTACTAGTGAAGGTCATGCATGCATCCTACCAGGTACATAATAACAAGACTCCCCATTACCATACGATGTCTTATTACATAATACAGTCGACCTGAGTTTTACAAGGGAGGCAGCCAAACCTTATGAGACTCAACCACACACAGCGTAACAGAGATGTATTCAATATGTCTCAATGCTATAGCACAAATCAAACTACGCTCAAGTCTCAGAGCCCTACTGTAGTTTGTGATGACCACTGTGATCTAGCAGCTTCTGAGCATAAAACCTACACTGGAACATCCCCCTTGAAGAAATCAGGAATGAAATCAGGAAAGTCTGACATTCTGTAAAGTGTTTGACGCTGCCACAATACGCGCAGCTGCTCCCTACAGTCGGATCTCGGCGTTCGGAGCTACAGCTGATATTGGTCGCCTGATTAATCGTTGTTCCTAACTCCAGTGGACCGGTACTGGAGGGCGTGTGTTTGACGTTCCCTCGTTGTACCGTCCCCCCCCCCCCCGTAAGGCAAGGGCGGTCCACATCCTGGAATTACGAGTGTTCATAAGATATGAGGTGATTCAATGACTCGGGTTATTCGAAACGACCCGTGAAACCCGTAACGAAGCAGTTGTTCTCATAATGCCAGAGAGCTTGAAAATTCTTACTGCTGTTGAGAGGTCGGTGTTTACTCCAACGGCGCTCCTTACTTGCCAGCTGGGGTAACTGCTGATAAAATCGTGCGCTAGGAAATATGACTTCGTCCCCGAGGGGTGGCGCCACGAAGTCTTCAGCGGCGACAACAAGAACCTGACGGAGGACTTTATATAGATAGACAGATGACGGAAGACCATATGGTTCCTCATCATCTTTTCTTCACGCACGATCTGCGAAGTTAAGCAAGCGCTGGATCTGGTTAGTACTTGGTTGGGTGACGATATGGTTTATAGCGAAGGTCTTTGCTAGAGAACACCAACAGCATCCTAAACCCCCCCCCCTCACAGATGAGGACGAGAGTGTATAGGATGGACGAGATACTGTGGTACCGACACTAACGACACTAAAACAACTCGTAATTTAGGAGGGAAAAAATAATAGGCTATCTTGAAACGACTCCAGCAGAACGCACACCGCAACATCAAAGGGAAAGATACGTAACTGACTGGCAGCCTAAAGACTAAAATCCCTAAGCCACCACCAGCTTGTCAACAAGTCTTGAACGTTCAAGTACACTTCCAATCAGGGCCAAAACCAGAGCACACACACACAAACACACAGACTTAACACAATCAATAAGCAAATCACGAAGCGCAAGTCTCCCAGTGCGGACGACAATTCATCCACTAGATCAACACTACGCTACACTTCGTGATTTTCCCCCCCTCACGTTTCATACCAGCCTCGGGACTATTTACCCAGAAACGAGGCGAACTCACTGCTACACAGCCCTTAACAATCAGCCAGTATGACAGCCTGAATCATCCGGAGAAAAACAGATCAACAGAGAACACACATATTCGGTAAACTAGACGGTACCAAAGCTGCCCAAGTGATGACATAGAGAGAGTACGTTCACGACACACTGCAAAGAGGGAGGAGATGCATTGGTTGAATGGGGCGCATCAAAGGCTTCTGCGACAGTGCAGAAGTGGGAGTGACGCTGACCATCGCTAACCCTCGGGCACTCATCTGCATCACTGCCATCCGTACTGTGTAATTTCCAGTTCCAGAGGAAGGCTACTGCATACGACGACAACTTCCAGGAACAGAGGAATGCTACAAATACACAGGAATAATTTCCAGGACCGGAGGAAAGATATAATACAGCAACTTCCACGACCAGGGAAATGCTACGACATTACAGCTCCTAGAATCAGAGGAAGTCAACAATACACCAGGAGGAATTCCAGGACCACATGAAGGCTAAAATGCATCAGACCGGCTTCCAGGGCCAGAGGGAGGCTGCAGTCCACCCGAGGAAATCCATGGCAGGATCATTTCAACCTAACGGGTGGGAGTAACCACTCTCCCTCAGGTGTGTCAACGTGACGTGAGGACATCCCAGTGATCTGTCCCCAACTTAGCGGAAGGCGTGAGTACTTGGGTTGTATCAACCACCATCAAGACGCGAGGATAAGAACTGAGGCGCATATTAGCCGTAGGAAAATCCGCTTCAAGACACCCAAAATTTCCCGGCCAACATACGGGACCTAAGGACGTTATACACATTCACCCTTCGATGAACGACAGTGTGACCCTCGAGTATCATGGATTAGCTTTTCACTTGACCCTTGAGGATGTAGTCATAGGACATGCCATCGTAACCAAAGGGTCGTGCTTGTGATCGAGGGTCATACCGTCGTCCTCAAGGGTCACTGTACCTTTATGAGAGCCTTCGCATGAGTCTAGAAGGTCGTGCTAACACGAGCGCAGAGCAGACAGGATGCACGTCAGGGCATTTCTCGTACAGATTCTAAACCTTCCTACCCACAAGAAGGCTCCAGCCTCCTTCTCCTCCTCCTCCTCCTCCTCAGCCCCACCACCTCCTCCGTGGACAGAGACAGAACGAACACGATGCCCTGCCTCACTCCCGCGGGAAGACTAGAGCCGACAGATTATCAACACACACACACACCTTCGCTCATCACACGAGATCCTTGGCGCTACAAACAACGACAATAAAATATGACAGAGCATACGATGACGGCCAGAATAAACGATTCAGAACTGACAGAGACTCACCCCGATCTTATATATATATATATATCCCCCACAGTGCCTGTGATAATCCTAAAAGAATATCACGTCCGTAAATATGTTTAAAGCGCAATCCTTCGGCTCTTGGGAAAACCCTAAAAGAATATGCCACCAATATAAAGATTTAAGAGCTATCCTTCGGCTCTTTAGGAAAAAAAAAACTGTGGAAATTATGAGTCAAAATATCACCAAGTCACACACATAAACTCCACCAGGCCACCAGCAAAGCTTTGTTTCTTTTAAATACAGAAGACGGTTGGTGGAGCCGGAGGATCTGACACTCTCCACGTTGATGAAGGGGCGCACTGGAACGCGTCTGGCGGCCCACAGGCGACAAACATTAATCATGGAGAGGCACCTGAGTACACATCCCCGGGTCATACCTGCCCCACACACACAGCCTAAATCTCCTCCCCAGCGTGGGTGCGCCAGAGTCTCGGATGGAAGGAACATTACTTGTATGAACACAGATGATACTGTCTTACTCTGCCTTGAATTTCTATACACAATATCCGCCCTCCTTACTCCCAGCAACTTTTCTTGGCTACAGGGTACATTGCCAGAGTAGAATGTCGGTACGAATTTCAGTAAAGGAAAGATATATTATGCCCAAAAATTCGTTGTAAAGCGTCGGGGATTATATCTACAAGGCATTCGATGATAGAAGATTCGTCCTACTATACATTCCCTCATCTTTCACAAGCATTCGATACCTTTAAACACATACTTCAACAGCTGTAATACTCTAGCGATCGTGGAACACTACACAAGTGGCTTGTAACCCGGGAAACTCAATGTGAATCGTATCCCATTGTAGTTCTCCATCAGATAAGTACATTGCAAAACATACAGTGTACCACAGGACCTCTACTAAACATCCTGAGACAACGTCATGGTGGGCAGATAAAGCCTTCAACACCAAGATGGTAAGGACATCAAAGGCTTTAAGCCAGCCACTCCTCCTGGCCAGGCCACCTACCCCACATCGACGTCTCCTCACTCCCTGTTTTGCGCGGAGGTCTGGGCCATGACGGCGGCTGCATCATTCACATACAAAAGTTTCCTGAGCGAGGTGGACACGACGGCTTTTTATCTCCGCCACAGAAATGACTGAACGCTGCTGCTCCCTGCCAGCCCAAGTGGCTTCAACAGAGAGAGAGACACCTTCCACCCAAGCCTCGCCCGCCCCTCATTCTTCACATAGTACACCCAACACCGTGCATTAAACACTATTTGTAAAAAAAAAAGACGACACAGTATACACAGAAGCCATCTATCTCCCTGACTCTCATTCCCTACAATAGGTACAGATGGATCATTTCCTTCTGAGTGTACATATTTAGCTTCGTCTCCAGTACGGTTAGCAAGTGAGGTGCCACGCAAGCTGGCGTGTTCTTGCTACACAAGACCTATTGAGAAATAGGTTGGATTTGGTATGTAAATATATGCAAGGTGTGGCCCCCTAGGATAATGAACGTCGAACCAGTGGAATAAAAGGTGTCAGATACGGAGTCTGTCTGAGGGGATAAAAAGATTAGATAGATAAAGACTCTTAAACACTCTCCCCTGATTACCCGATGCTCACTATCCATGCTATACAACTCCTCATCCCTCAGATGATATCTTGATTAAAACTCTCTCTCTCTCTCTGCTGCTTTACTGAGACTCGAAATTAGACGCAGTTAGTGGTAGCTTCTGGCTGGTAGTAGTATTCAATGAAATAAGTATGGAGAGGAGGAGGAGGAGGAGGAGGAGGAGGAGGAGGAGGAGGAGGAGGAGTAGAGAGAGAGAGAGAGAGAGAGAGAGAGAGAGAGAGAGAGAGAGAGAGAGAGAGAGAGAGAGAGAGAGAGAGAGAGAGAGAGACGTGAGACCCATACAACTTGAGTCCTTCCGTGCGATACACCTCGATAGAGATTTCTCTCATCTCTCAGAGACAGACAGACAGACACACACACACACACACACACACACACACACACACACACACACACACACACACACCCAGCCTCCCTCCAGCTGCGAATGAACGTGTTCGTCATCCGTCCAGCTGTACTTACTGGTGCCGACTTCCTCAAGAACCCTCCCACGAATTCCCATCTCCTGGTGACGCTGGGATCCATCATACGTCCTACATTCCCGATCGCACGGGGGGCATCTGTACACCTCGGTCGTGGCCGTGACAGAGTGTCGTCCACTCTCTCTCTCTCTCTCTCTCTCTCTCTCTCTCTCTCTCTCTCTCTCTCTCTCTCTCTCTCTCTCTCTCTCACTGCGCTACTGGCAATTTCCCCTGCAACAGTCGTCGTCCACCACACATCCCCACTCGAGCCAGCCCTTGAACTCCCCCCGCCAGCATTTTTATTATCTTCCCTCAACTGCCCTCACCGGCCCTCCCTTCACCCCTTTACGTCCCTATATCTCCCTCTCCCTCTCTCTCCCCCTCACCCAACACTCCTTGTCAATGACTTCCATAATGAACGAACCTAACAGAATTGTTTAGTTGCACATCAATATACCAATAACTGGGGAGCTGAAATTTGTGGTGTTTTGCGTTTTAGCATCACTTGGATTTACAGGTTACTGCTTCCCCAACTGAAGATGTGTCGTAGCTACCAATAGAAAAATAGGAGATATGTTCCTTGGGGGTAAGAGATCGAGTGTCGATATGAGGAATGATGAGTAAGTGTGGTGAAGTGTGTAAAGTCAGAGTAAATACGGTTAGAAGCTAAACGGAGAAAACCAACTATGGAGAGAAGGAAGTAGGAGACAGGAAAGAACCCTGAGGAACACCAGTGTTGATAGGATAAGAGGAGAAAGTCACTCCATCAATGACCTCTTCCACGGATCAGCTCGACAGGAACCTATGCTTTAATTAAGAAAGGCAAGTATTATAAAACCATGTTTACTACTGGTCACTAAACTTCATCAAAAACGAAGAAAAAAATAAAAATATATGACGAGAACACAAAAGAGCAACAAAGATAATGCCATCACTTAATAATAAACCTTATGAAGAGAGAGGCTCAAAGATCTAAATTAATTTCCCCTAAAAAAAAGAAAATAAAAAAGAGGCTCAGACTCTGATCCAAGAGTTTTTCAAAATATGATATTATATCAGCAACATCAATCACAGTAATTGCTCGGTATTAGGTGGAGATACAATTCAATGTCCAGACACAACACACCAGTATGAAGATCAAGGGAAGGAAAAGTTAAAGAGGACAGATAAAGGGGAGGAGAAACATTACAAATGTGTGTCGGAAATCCTCTTCATCAGTACAGCAACAAAACACTGGAACGAACGACCAGACATCAGATGCTGTCAAAGCAAAAATTGTCATCACAGTAAAAAGCAGGACTGGACAAATGTTTGATGATACTTATTACAATATATATATATATATATATATATATATATATATATATATATATATATATATATATATATATATATATTATCCCTGGGGATAGGGGAGAAAGAATACTTCCCACGTATTCCCTGCGTGTCGTAGAAGGCGACTAAAAGGGGAGGGAGCGGGGGGCTGGAAATCCTCCCCTCTCGTTTTTTTTTTATTTTCCAAAGGAGGGAACAGAGAAGGGGGCGAGGTGAGGATATTCCCTCTCAGGCCCAGTCCTCTGTTCTTAACTCTGCCTCACTAACGCGGGAAATGGCGAATAGTATGAAAAAAAAAAAAAAAAAAAAATATATATATATATATATATATATATATATATATATATATATATATATATATATATATATTAATAAGGAAATTGGTTCATAATAAGCCTGTTTAAGAGAGATATAATATGCAAGGATTTCAATTTCATTTTTCTCTACGAGGTAGCGACTAAAGTCTTTCCTACCCAGACTTATCCATCAGCTGTAATTAGATTAGAGTATGTTTTCCCTCTCAGTATTTCCTACAAGATCTCTGAGACGCCGCCAAGGGTATCTCACTCTGTCTTATATATTGTTTCATCACAGCTATTTACATAATGATGACGAGCCGGAGGGAACGTCAATAATTCTGTTTGACCGTCCTGTCATCATCTACGTACTTTAGCAATGTGGGATACTATTACTGGCCTTCATGTGAAGACCTGATCCGTACATTATCAGGACCTAGGTTCTTCGTCCGACCTGCGTACTCCCCAGGCACTCACGCTTCCCTTACCCACACTAACCCTCCTCGCTGCTTTCCACCTCCACCCTCTCCTGTCAACGAAGCCTCTAACTTCCCTCCACTTCACTCTCCTGCCCCTGAAATCCCCTCTTACCGCCCCAACGTACCAAAGTATTTCCTTCCTCACACCGCCCTTACCTCCCTTGTTCCCTTCCTCACAGCCTCCCTACCTCCCTTGTTCCCTTCCTCACAGCCTCCCTTCTCCTCCCTTGTTCCTTTCCTCACAGCCTCCCTACCATCCTTCTTCCCTTCCTCACACCCTCTCTATCTCCCTTCTTCCCTTCCTCACAGCCTCCCTACCATCCTTCTTCCCTTCCTCACAGCCTCTCTATCTCCCTTCTTCCCTTCCTCGCAGCCTTCCTACCACCCTTCTTCCCTCCATCACAGCCTCCCTAACTCCCTTCTCCCCTTCCTCACAGCCTCCCTTCAATACCCAATCCCCAGAACCTCCTCCCCTCACTCTTCTCACCCACATCTTTCCCCTCTTGGCCGTTTATAAACACCCAACACACTGCAGGCATCTGGAGAGCCAATCACCCATGTGAACCATGACAATCTCATGAAGTCATCAGCTGTCAGGACAGTGTACATGATGCTGCCACGTACAGACAGTCTCTCGTCTTCACATTCATGTATATATACAACGGGATATGAAGGCTGTAGCCGATATAAGCAACCTTTAATATAGCCACAATCCCAACATACATCGAAAGACGCCAAACACCTTCTTGAGACCTGGCCATTTCAAGACGACAGAGTATCTATGATAAGGTTTTGCTACGTGGAGCAAAATGCACCCCAAGTTCGGACTCGAAAAATGTAACAAGTCTTGGAAGCCACTGACCCCTTCAGACGATCCAGCCCTTAAAACATATATAAAGCAATAAGCCGGGCGCAGTAATCAACACGCGTGATGGAGAATGAAGGATGGCTGCATTATTAACACTGACCTCCACGGGAACGCTCACCACCCACCACCACTACGACGGTGAGGGAAGGAAAGTACGACCCTTGGGGTCGTGTTCACCGTCGTGCTTGTGTGGCTCGTTAAACGTCGTGTGCTCCACGTTGTCGTACGACGTATTCAGGGGTCGTAACGTCGTGCCTCACGGGTTTGAGTAAGCACAGAGGAGGAGGAGGAGGAGGATGCCTCCTCCTTCCTTCCCCTCCCCATGCCAACGTCGAAGCGTGAGCACACAAACTCGATTCATGAGAGGGCCTGTCCACGTAGAAAACGGAGGCATAAGAAAGACGAATTTCGTCCGTACAAAAGACTGACTCAGACGTCTACATCCTTAACAACATCTGATGACTTGATTGCTGTACTTATACACTTGGATGATAGTACAACACGTACAGTTGTACTCTCTCTCTCTCTCTCTCTCTCTCTCTCTCTGACCTGTGGATATAACCTTGAGATTCTCTGGTTCATTTCCCGTTCTTGTTCATCTCGGTGCTGTTTCCTTGCGCTCATATCTTTTTCTCTTGTTCATCTAAGTTCTCCTTCTGTCTGTTGTTTTCTCTCACCAATATCTTCTCTCTTGTTCATTCAAGTTGTCTTTCTCCTTTGTGTTGTTCTAAGGATCATATATTCATCTTGTTCATATAAGCTCTCCTCACTCTGTGTTTCTCTTTCCTGTTCAAATCCCTCTCTTGTTCATCGAAGTTCTCTTTCTTTCGTCTGTTGTTTTCAATTATTTTCTCTTATTCATCTACGTTCTCTTTCTTCTCTCTGTTTCTCTTTCTTGTTCATATGTTCTCCGTTGATTATCTGTTTCAGTCTCTTGGTCATCCAGTGTTCTCTGTTGTTCATTTCTTGTCCCCTTTTTTTTTTTTGTTCATTTCCTGATCCATTTTTGGCTCTTAATGTCCAGCTCTTTTTCTCTTCTGTTCTTCTCTTACTCTTCCTTGTCCCTCTTACTCTTTATTGCTCGTCTCTTATCAATTACTGCTTCTCTTACCTTCTTCATTTCTTGTAATCTCATTCGTCTGTTTTACACTCCATCTCTCACTCAGGTCTTCCTTTCTTCTATTTACCGCTTCCCTTCTGTGTCTGCTTGCCTCAGTGGACAACCCTACCCTCATTTTCTCCGTCCCCATACACAAGAATCCACGCACAGTGTATCAGAGGTTCCTCTTACAAATGAATGGGTTTATTTCATTCCTCTCACTGATTGAATGGGTGCCTCTCTCTCTCTCTCTCTCTCTCTCTCTCTCTCTCTCTCTCTCTCTCTCTCTCTCTCTCTCTCTCTCTCTCTGTCGTCCGCCCTTTCCGCCGCTCTTTTCACTGGCTCTAGCTCTCTGCTTACTCCCTCACTCTTTCGACCTCTCCCTCACACTTCCCCCCCACCCACCAGTACTCTCCTCCTCCTCTCCTCTCCCTGCCCTGCCTTGCCTCTCTCTCTCTCTCTCTCTCTCTCTCTCTCTCTCTCTCTCTCTCTCTCTCTCTCTCTCTCTCTCTCTCTCTCTCGCCACCCTGAACTAGGAAGAAAAACTTGAAGTAACAACAAGGGCGCCGGGGGACGACTGGAGGAATGTACAGCGAGGGAGGGCAGGTTTTAGTGGTGGCGGTGGTTGGAGGCAGGGGCGAGGGGAGCTTGTTTGGGGAGAGGAGAAATGGAAGCTGGGGAGCGGAGGATGTCAGAGAGCAGGAGGGAAGCCAGGCAGGGTAGGAGTGTGAGGTGAGGGAGCTTCAATCAAGTGACGATCCGCCTCTAAGTCCGGTGCATCAAGATGCCGCTGCAGGAAGGTCCTCTGCAACAAGGCAAAGCTACGTCAGGGCGCTGCAGCGTCAAGGATCACAATAACATCGCGCTCGTGTGTTGCAATTTCCTTCCCTGCAGTTCTGATGAGGAGCAGCGTTCATTTTTTCCCTCCCCTCCGTCTCCCGTCTCTCTTCAAAAACGAATACTTTTGAGCTCCGGGTGAAGAAGATAAAACTCGTGTCTAATTCTAAAGTTCTAAATTGGAATTTTGAGTAATCCAGACAGAGCGAGGGAGGGAGGAAACAAGCTGCCTGGGAGAAAGGAGAGGGAGGGTGGTGGTGTCAGCCCAGCTGAGACAGGATCATCTTCGTCAGTGTCACAATATAATTCAAAGTCTGCGCCTTTCACTTGCCTCCTTTACATGCAGTACGTCTGGCACTTGAAGGGCGCCTCTGCATCGTGCATGTGGGTCGTGGTCTTTACATGCAGTACGTCTGGTACATGAAGGGCGCCTCTGCATCGTGCATGTGGGTCGTGGTCTTTACCAGTGAATATACTAGTTTAACAACAGCTCGAGGATGTGGATGCCCCCAGTTATGAACAGAGGGGTATCACCGCTCAAAGTATAGTTCGCCTTCGGGGGCGTGAAATTTAGGCCAGGGAGACTTACTCTTCAGTAGGATGCTGAAGCGCCCTTCACTAAGCACCCGCGTAGGAAGTTACATGACTACAGTCAAACGGTGACTGAACACTGACCTCGGACGTGAAACTTAACCGAGGTGTGGACACGCACGCGCACTCGCGTGTGGGTATACGGACGCGGACATGGACGGCGAGGGTAGGGGAGGAGTTCTTGTACCTCGAGGTGGCGAACGTATTCTGTCAGGGTAAAGCTTGGCAGGAGATTGTCTCCTGGGTCATGATGAAGACCTCCTCCTATCTCCTGGGTCATGGAAGGACCTCCTATCATCTCCTGGGTCAGGAGGACCTCCTATCATCTGGGTCAGGAGGACCTCCTATCATCTCCTGGGCCATGATGAGGACCTCCTATCATCTCCTGGGTCATGGGGAGAACCTCGTAATATCTACTGGGTCATGGGAGAACCTCCTAATATCTCCTGGGTCAGGAGGACCTCCTATCATCTCCTGGGTCATGAGGAGGACCTCCAAAATACCTCCTATGTCATGCAGACGACAGCAAGCACGACTGACGCTATGGAGAGGAGTGAACGTTAGACAGAGGAAACGTTTCCAGTGGACGTTTCATCCAGTGGGCCCCCGCTACACCAAGACGACCTGAACAACCCAGGCGGGCGGTCGGTCGCACTACCGAGTCGACCCGCTTAGGTGGAATCCGTTCAAAATGAACAACTCTGTTAATTACCGTATCATATAATGCGTGATGGTGCAGCCGACGCGTTCAACTTTGTGGTGCTCGCGTGGCACAACTACTATTTTGTGGTTACCAATAACTCTTTATGTGAAATACTGACATCCCCTAACCACCCTGATTACGATAATAAAAGCAATCGTTACAGAAGTAAAAAAAAAAATGTACACACAGGAATAAAAAAAACAAATACAGGTACAGAATCATAATGCCGTGCCAAGTAATTTCGATGTTTTTATTTAGTTTTCGGACTAAAATGAACAGGCAGATGAGGCGGAAATGTCATAAAAAATGTATAATTTGATTCATTGTTTAATTAACTGTAATGAAAATGTCTTTCATCTATTAAGCCTGGAATGTATACAGTCAGCAGTAATGCGTCTGTCTGCGTGTATATAAACAAATCATAATATATATATATATATATATATATATATATATATATATATATATATATATATATATATATATATATATATATATATATCCTGACACCCACGAAGAAAATGAGAAAAGTTCCCAAGTGCACTTTCGTGTAATGATCACATCGTCAGGGAAGATACAAGAATGAGATAAAGGACTTAGTCAGTTGCCATACAGGGAAAAGGACGAAGCAAAGACGCCATTTCTGTACTTTAAGGTCAGGGTTCTGAAAATCGATGGTTTACAATCACACACACATCAGTGTACGGTAAGTACACATCACACTGTACAGGGCATCACCACACGTCACAAAAACTCAGGACAACAGTACTGGGGATGGTAGGAGTGAGGGCGGGCAGCAGTGTGGTACAGTAACGAAGGGCAGCAGTGCTGCTGACCCCCTCGGGACCTACGCCATACACCTCCCTCCCTCAAGCTGCTCCTCCTCACGCCACCATTCATCACCATACATCACACGCTCAACTCCACACTCTCCGCACTGTCTATTATACACCCCTCATTCATTACAAGGGCAACAGCTGCTTCATAAAAGAAAAAAAAAAAGGAACCATATTTTACTTATAATCTTATAACAACTTCGGTACCATAATGTTAACACGAGTGAGTGTAGTGTACCTTCTCAGTGGGTAGTGAGCAACAGTATTTTCATACAGTGTTGATTCCTGCAGCAGCGTTGATCGTCAGTTTTAACTGTATGATATCATCATCATCGTTAATCTTGATAACACCCACACTCGTTGAACATGCGGTAATATTCCAAGGTTATAGTTCAATGTACACTTCGATACGTTTAACTGTGAGGTTTACCAGTGGGACAACCGTAGCATAATAATTTCAGTGCTTCTAAAACTCACTCACTTCCAATCTCTACTTCTAAAACCTCATCTCGACTTTCCCTGTCTCCTTTTGATGACACTGTAAGGCCATCACTTGACGAGATATTTCTAGCATCAATGTAGCATATAAACCGCCTTGGACACCTCACACTGCACAAGCAGTTAAGTCTGCCTCTAAGACACTGGTGGTCATGGTCGTGTGTCGTAAAGTCTTCTCTTCTGAACAGGTCCAGTGATTATGCAGAGGACACTGACTTAGTCCCTGTACGGAGCACTATTCTCACGCCTGGGGAAGTTCCAGCTCTAAGTGACTGAGTCTACCCTGGTGTGAGATGAAGATATTGCTCGAAATCATAAGGTATTCTGGGCACTGCGAACCTCAGCTTCGGACAGTCTCTCTCTCTCGTATCATCATCTTCTTTGAACAGTTCTTATCAGAAGGCGATCATCACCTGTCGAGTAACCTACGTACTCCAATAATCCACTAAGAATAATCGGTTTATCAAAACTAACGACTGTAATACTCCCATCATGCAATATGAGATCGACCCTCGAGCTCTCGTTAAATGGACAGACCAAATACGCAACTACATACTGGCTGCAGCGACTCAAGGATTCCATAAAAAGCTACTAAAGTAGATGCGACAGACACGCACAAAATGGAAGGAACTAAGGTCTCGTGGCTTCCCTCAATTCGCGTCATAGGCCTCGTCCAAACCAGTGACACACACACACAGAGGATCACCCGACGCCCCTGCTTGGCCGTGGGTACCCAAGCCCATCCCAGGCACATTACTGAGGATCCTCCAAACTGCTAGTATGGTGAGGAGGATCTGGATGGAGGGCCTCCAAAGCCTCACCCAGGTAGTCAAGCACCGCCATAAATATCACTTGAAGTGTTCACTGGGAACCGGGGGATCCAATAACCTGTCCCTCAGACCGTAAGTGATCACCGTAACTACCTTGTAGGTAAGACCAATCGCTTTACTTGCCAGTGTATAAATAGCGTCTCCAACTGTCAGTCGAGCAGTGGAGAGATCACCTCAGTTCGCAACGAGTCGAGCGATCAAATATGCTCTTAACTACCCACCATGTGATGAGGATTGTCCTCACCCACCCATCCACCGTAACATGAGGATGGTGTAAGGGTGGAATACACCAGACAAAGACCTCTACACCTCTGCCACGGTGCGTCAATGCGAACAAAGGTGGACACGACGTCCCACACATGTTTACATCTCTCACTCGTCGTGTTCTCTTGACAATGGATGGCTACAGCACCTGGATCTCGCCAATACCACTTGGTGTCGTCATCGATAACGGCTAAAAAGGCCTGCGTGCAACGGATATATTTACTTTGAAATGGGTTTACAGATGTCTATCGACATGGTATCTACCAAGCGCCATGACTGATCTAATAGACACACTTTACAATGACAGTGTCTCAGCAGAAGTGCAAGATTTCATATTTCACGTGCAATAATATATATATATATATATATATATATATATATATATATATATATATATATATATATATATATATATATATATATATCCGAGAAGAAGTCTCTGTGACACACAGTAATGCATAAATCATGTCACCTGGGCAGTTCGTCAGTGACGAGACCTTCGATCGAGACGATGCGGTACTTTACGAACGAGAGTCTGACCCCTCGGGTTGATGACCTGGCCCCTGACCTGACTCTCCAAAGGCCCGAACCGTCGTCATACCCAAGAGTCGTAACGTCGAGCTCAAAGGGTCGTAACGGCGCCTTGCTGAAGGGTCGTCCCACTGTGATTAATAGCTTGTACCCTTGTTTTCTGAGGGAGTTCAAGGCAGACGCCGCCTCTGATGTGTTCGCTAACTCCACTCTATGGTCGTGTGACCTAAGCTTCCTCCCCTTTAACCCTGGTCTGACCTCGCCTCACCTTGCTGTTAATCCCTCTGGTAGAGTTTTGATCTCGCATGATCCAGCAAGATCTCGCCTGACCCCGCTAATCCCCTTCCATCGATTCCAACCTTGTTTGCCAGTTCCCACAGCAACCCCTAGCTGGCTTTAACGCGACCTCGCGCCAATACACCATGACCTCACCTGACCCTAGTATAACACCGTGACCCCGTACTGAGAGGTTCTCTAATTCATTAACGCCCCTTTAGACACAATGTGACCTTATCAGAACTTTCTTTTTTTTTTCAATCAAGCTGACACATGATCTCATATCATTGACTAAATGGTCTTCCTTTGGTTGGAGGTGAAAAACGTGAGCCATAACAATATGTGTGACAAAACTGTTAAATCTGAGAAACAAATGAATATCTAAAAAACAAATACAATTACCTTAATATAAAACCGACATATATAATAGAATTAAAATCCGATTCGAAATTAAGGTCAGATGCTCTACACCAAAGCTTCCATCAAGGTTTCGGGTAAGTGTCTTATCAAAGACTGTAAACTGACACTGGATCACTCGACGCAGGAGATCGGGTATGTGAGTGGCGTGTGGCCTGGGCTTCCACACAGAGAGAGAAAACAATGAGTTGTATTGAATTAGGACGCGTTCGATCAGCTCAAGCGTGACAAGCTTGGGTATCACAAAGCTTTGGTCCTCATGTTATCTGTCTTTCCCATGTACACCTCTACCACACTTCCCTCCACACACCTCATTCATCTGCCTCTCTCTCTCCCCTCAATCCTTGCTCCGTTTTTCCTCCATCCTTGTCATCAATCCTTCCCCTTATTCCTGCCCTCCAACCCTCCTTCACCCCTCCTTACAATCCTCCCTCTACCCCTATCCTCCATCTTTACTCTCTCCATCCCTTCCTTCCCCATAACCTCGAGCCTTAACCCTGCCTATATGTCTGTCATCTCCTGCGTGACCTGCAGCCCGGATAAGCGCGCCCCTTCGGCGTGGCTTGTGGGCGTCAGGGTCTGGGGTGAGGAAGGGGCGAGCCAGGGTATATAGACCACGTCGGGCGTCGTCCTCCAGGCGGGATCATCATTATTCACGGTCGAGGGCGACCCCCACACAACCAGTCCTCATGGTAATTACTTCCAATCTGCCAGCGGAACGGACACGGAAGTGGCGGGACCAAGGAGGAGAGAAGGAGGAGGAGGAGGAGGACACTGGAGCATAAGGAGGGCCAGGCGAGCTCACAGGCCAACGCAGGAGGGGAGAGAGATGAAAGTAATCACTACGTCTCTTAAGGTTCATTGGACTTACACCGTATGTCTCGCTGATGCCATATATATATATATATATATATATATATATATATATATATATATATATATATATATATATATATATATATATATATATTAACTTATTTTGTCTATAACCAACCCAAGACCAATTTCCATGAGAGAGTCATTTTCTAGACTAAAAACCCAGTAGCCTTACCCTCGCAGTTTCCCTGAGCCACGTCAGGAAACCCATCCGAAGTATTCGTGGAATCTTCGAGAGAGATGTAGGCTGATCCGACGACCCTTTCTCTGGTGTAACACCTGAGCACCAACTTCTGGTCACAAAGCTTCGACCAGTCTCTCCACGGTAAGCCTTAAGACATCCGCTACACGGTATCTTGTATAGTACACTGTGTTCGTCCAATTCACTGTTGTGAACTATTTTGTCGCATACTTATCAGTTCACCGGTCATCATCGTCGACACAATACTGGTGTTCATGTCCTTCATTTAATCGCTTCTGACGTCAGAGGGTGTCCCTCCAGACTTGGGAACTAACATAAACTTCTTCCTCTTTTCCTCTTTCTTTTCCCATCTCTCATCTGCATAGAGTCTGCTTCTTTCTCTAATTTTGCCGACAATGCTATTCAGCTGCAGTAGCAATCCCCTAGTGCAAGCCACTTTGCATAACTTTGCATACACAGTAAGAAATGCATGAGAATATCTGTTACCACACCTCTTCTAAGATGACATCTCAGAAAGCAAAGCAAATTGTTCACCCTATACGATACGAGTAAGTTGTTCATCTTAACATATGAACATTTCTCCTCGTCTTTAAAGATGAAGAACTTGAAGAGTTTAATTTACACTTTCATAAATTTGGGTTAATGTCAGCTCTAATAACGTAATTATTCGGGAATGACTGTAATAAAACTCCATTAGTCACGTTACTCACTGATGTTCGTCACGATATATACATAAAACTAATTTGGCCAATTTGAGCAATGAACTAATTGTCTAGCGACGCTCTAATGAGATAATTAATCAGCTTATGTTTTCGTCCTTTTCCTCAAGTATCGCTCGGATATTCTTCCCAGATGTCTAGTACTTCCACAGTGTTTATCAAATCAGTTCTCGAGTGATAATGTACCTGGTAATAACATTCCTTGACAGATAGACAGACAGACAGACAGACAGACAGACACACACACACACACACACACACACACACACACACACAGGGTAAATGTGATAGGGGACACAGCCCAAGATGAGCTCAGTATGAACACCAACACGAAACGAGCTGCAGGAATCTGTGTTTGAGGTGGATTTGGGGAGTTGATATCGTCCCTTGACTTGTCCCTACTAGAGTCCCCCACGTTAGAAGAACAGTATTTTGGAAACCTACTCACTGCTAACAAAGACTGGAATAGCGTGGAACTGTATCCTTCATAAGGCTAAAACTAGAATATGTTTCTCAAGTTTCGTCGCCTCAAGAAACACAAAAAGCTACCAGAGGAGGTCTAAAGGACAGCAACGGATGACGTAGATAAAGCAAGAGCCCTTCGACAGATGTAATGATAAGAGAACCAATGGCATATACATGAAACTGATAAAGAACCTTATTAGAAAAGACATAAAAAAGTGCTTTGATTAAGTAAGAGTGACGGATCGATGGAATAAACAGTGGGGGGTAACGGTAAAAATCAGAGAATTACAAAAGTTTAAAAAGCTGAAAGTTGAGATGTTACAGGATGTTACAGGATGTTACAGGAGACGGGGCCTTACCAGTGTAGAGCTCCCTCCTTCCCCTCCCGTATGCTATAAAATAGGTAATTACATAAAGAACTGTGTCACTTGCATCATTTTTTTTTCTTTTGAGTCTCCCCAACTGTTTATGTTCCATTACCTTCTCGCCCATTCTTAAAATGTTCTCCCTTCCTCCAATGTTCCCCCATCTCTCTCTATTTCTACTTTTTCCTCTCGATCTCCTCCTGCCTTGTTTCCTCTCTCACTCGCACACACACACACACACCTCTCTTGTTTGTGTACCCTCTCACCTCCTCGCTCTCCCTCTCCTTCTCTCTGGCAGTAACTCGATTCAAATCCCCGAGATAAATCCCCGGATGAGGGATAGCGGGAGGCTCAAAATTCATGTCGAAATCAAAAGTCATGACAAATTTGGGGCTCAGCTGGCCTGTTTCCCGCGTCGTGTTAGCTGGTCGCCCGCACCCCGCGCCTCCGCCCTCCAAAAAAATCACAAACTCCCCCCCCCCTTTCCCCCCGACGTCCTGGTTCGCCAGGAGAAAGGCGATGTCAGCGAACGTCTCGCCAGAGTACGAACTTGTGAGGTATTTCTCGCCTTATCAGCACGCGAGGTAAACAGAGTCGATACGTATGGATGATACAAACATCGTTTTCTTTCTTCTCTGATGAGAGACGACGGTCATCAGTCTACGGCTCCTAGGAGAAAAGGAGGTGTAAGTGGGCGACTGTACACACACACATATACCCACACGAGCATGCGCGTGCGCAAGACGCGTAAAGCAACAGGGTTTAGCTTAGGAATACTCTAAGCTTAACACTCTGTTTTAACCTCTGGACCACGAGGGCAAGACTCTCTGATCACCGAGGACACGAGTCTTGGATGGGTCCAGGGAAGGAAAGCAAAACGGGACCGTGGATGGTAAGTAGGGCAGGTTTGGGGAGGTATGACGTTAAGGTAGGAGGACCATGGTTGATGATGGGTGCGGTTGCTGCTCTTGGTTAGGGCAAGACGTTAAGGTAGGACGACCATGGATAATGATGGGTGCGGTTGCTGCTCTTGGTCAGGCAAGACGTAAGAGAGACCCAATGTTATCACTTGCGAGACACCGGAACGGGATGAGGTGCTGTAAACAGTGAGGATAAGGGGGGGAGTAGAATGAGGGAACGAAACAAAGGTATAGAACACAGACCTCTTCTGCCATGGGATGAATAGGTTGGTTGGAGAGGGAAATAACGAGGCGGGGAAGGAGGGAGGGAGGGAAAGGAGGGAGGATGATGTGGGAAGAAGGAGGTAGGAGGAGGAGGTAGATGGTAATTTTTCATGAGATGCAGATGACGTGCTAGAGGTGGGAGGGAGAATATTCAATGACTTACTGATGCTCAAGTTACAGGGGGGAAGGAAAAAGTGGGCACTGAAGGCTAAAGAGGAAGGCTAAGTCATGTGAGTGACTATGAGAGGAAGACAGGCAGGTTTTGGAGACCTACCGAGGCAATACTCCTCAATAAGGGAGGAGCCAAGTCAACGTGGAGGTGGAGAAGGAAGGGATGTGATGGTAGGCGAATGGTTATATACCATGTGAGGATATGGACGGTGAAGGTAGTGGTAGACAAAGGGGATCTAAAATGCAACGTAGTGAGTCGATCTCTTCTACGCATTGAAACGTGTATGTAACAACTATAGGAGGGATCGGACGATCAAATGCCCTAGAGCGAGCAGAGCATGTGTATACCACAGTGGCCACTACTGAGACAGGAATTAAAAAGCGACGAAGTGAGATCATAGGCCATGATGGGAGCGTGGCTCTGGGTACAACAGAAGTTTACCTCGGCAAGAACAGCTGAGAAAACGTCTGAGTGCAAAAGTGTGTTTTGCAGGCGGTATGCCGATGTGAAGAAAGAGAGAGAGAGAAAGAGAAAAAAAAAAACCACCTGTAGACTGGCAGGTGATAATGGCTTGTGAAAAGGAACGTCTGTGTGTGTATGACGTGGGTGGGGTGTGGGGAAGACCGTTTTGAAGTAGTGAAGGGGCTCTGTACAGAAAGCCTAACATGAGGCAAAGTGAACGAGAGAGAGAGAGAGAGAGAGAGAGAGAGAGAGAGAGAGAGAGAGAGAGAGAGAGAGAGAGAGAGAGAGAGAGAGAGAGAGAGCAATATTCAAGGTTACATGTAAGGTGAAGAGAAGATTGAAATGCAACGATGGTGTTGTATATGTACGATATGCGGGTCTTGATGACTGAGTCTCCTCTGGAAGCCTGTAAGGGATGATAAAAGATGTACACGGAGTGTAAGTGTATGTGTGTGTGTGTGTGTGTATGTGTGTGTGTGTGTCTGTGTGTATATGCGCGCGCAAAATAGGACTGACGCTGAATACGACTGTTAATAAGAGCCAGATGGATGGTTGCTTCTGACAAAATGGTGGGGGGAACTGCTGATGTCTGATCAGATGGTGAACGTTGATGGGTATTCAACATTTCAGAGATCTGACGAGTGTATTCAGGGATGGCATGGAGGGGAAACAAGCCAGGTAATGAGACAGTTAATGACGGGGAGCGCGATGCACTCAGGATAGCGATGATTGTAGAAATAAAAATAACCTCTGGTCTGCTCGAATTGCAAGGGCTTTAGGGTAGGACGGTCCTTCTCAGGTCATATTAAAAACCCAAGGGTAAACCACAGGAGTGGCACATGGTTAAATAATGAAGGAACGTCAATGAGAATATTCATGATCTTTTATGAACTGTCGTATCTGTCTTCCTCCACTTCTACCCTTACGAATTACATTAGGAAATTCAAAACTTCATCTATGATTCATTTTGTCCTAGTCTTATATAAGCATGAGGACCCTACTCTCGCCATCTCTACCACAGACAGCTAACACTAGTAGTTGGTCTGCACATGGTCACTGATACTGGCACAGTTCCTTAGTTACCAACTGTGAAGATACTATGTAACAACTATAATAAAAAAATAATCGGTCTATGAGCAATAAAACTGGTCCTTATGACTCCGGTAATGTTTACACAAGACCCTACATTATCCCATACGATATCAGATTCATCTCATACACTCGAAAGGTCTGCTATTTCAAAATAAAATAAAATAACAATCCATAACTAAACTCATCCACCACTCCGCCCGTCGCACCACCAACGTTGGGCTTCGCCCGGAGGCACACATATGGGATTGCAGCAGCACCTCCTCCTCAACCAACGGTGGGCCATATACCCAACGAGAGAGTATCTGGTCTTAGAATGATCTTCAACCTGAAGAAGGTGTTACAAGATCTATCGGTTGGTCAATGTAACATACCAACGTTAACGGCCTTAAATGACTCCGGCAGTGGATAGGCTCAAAGCCCAAACGTTTATCACCAACCATCCAACAAACGTTTGTCGTCAGCCAGCGTCATACCAGAGCCGACCGAAGGCTAATAACTCGACCCGGCGACTTCCAAGGGCGTCCATGAAGACCCCCAGAATATAAGACACAAAAACTTCATCTATCTAAGACATTGTCGTCAGTGTTTCCTCAGATGGGCGACACACACACACCTCGCCAGCTGCTTAAAACAGGGCCCCCCCTTCTTTCGAGGGGGGTCGTCAGATTCATACTGCGTATTATTACGTTCGCCGAAATCATGGAGGTCGTCCCATAAAAGGGCGCGATCCATAAACCTCCTCAAGATCATCTGGTCGACGCCTCCAAGATGGCCGACTCAACTCGGAGGTGCTAGCTAGATGTTAGCTGACAATATTGAACGCTGACATGAAAAGCCGTCGTTCCTGGGAAACGCTGGTTCTTGAAAATGACCACTGAGTGACGCGAGGGAGGGGAAAAAAAATCTGAATTCATCCCAAGAATTATTACTTCATGCCTGAAATCAGAAGAAAAAAACATGTCCTTCAAATAAGTACATTTTACCTTAAAGCTGCTTAAATCTCCCCAGACGACCAGCAATGTCTGAACATTAGAGCATTAATTGCGCAACCTCGACCCACACCCTGGCCAGCATCAATGACTATTGCAAGAAACAAACATAAATGTTGACATTCGCTGGTGAATCTAAATGTCTATCCACTATCGTGTTTTCTCTCGAAGCTTCTTGCAAAAAAAGAAAGAAAATCAGATCTGACGGAAGTGTATTTTTGATCCTACCAACTCCTGATAGATGTATGATCGAGGGAAAGAAGGAGATAGACGTATGATCGAGGGAAAGAAGGAGATGGAGACGTTTGACAACCAGCACCCCATCGCGACCAGGTCGACCAGGTCAAGAATAAATGGTCGGTCGACCAGGTTAAGAATAAATGCAAAGAAGCGCTTCTCTAATTACCATCCAGGATGATGAAGGAAGAGAGAAACTCACAAGGAAGGTAATAAAAACGATCCTTCTACATGAGACAACCTCAATATATAGCCAACTTATCATACATGTTTAGAAAACACTGTCGCCTGGATACAGTATAACGTCAGGTTAACATTTGAAAAATCTGTGAGGCAAACCTCCCACTTACCCGCCTCTGAGGGTGTCCTTCACTGCCAGCTGTTCCTTCCCCTGGCTCTGACAGGCCTCGGTGGTGCCTGCTACCCTCCTCCCACTGGAGGACGGAGCGGGAGGCTGTCGCCTGAGGATATAACGATCCCACACACATTTTGACTCAATTTCAACCGGTTCAGGAAAGCCTCTCCCATCCTGTTGCACACGGGCCGAGCCAAACCCCAGCCCCATCCCGAAGCCTACGTACTTCAGGTAACCCACGATGGGTGTAGTGATGGACATGACGACCACCACCACCTGGTCGTTGCTGCTGACGAGCAAATCTTGGAGTCCAGGGCATTATAATCAAAGGCGACGGCTGAATACACAAGAGACGCCCCATAGTCATCGCCTCACGACCCGTGTGACACAGTCTGCCCATCACATTACACTTCTGTTCGCTCCATGTCTCCCAAAACCGCGGAAGGGATGAAGGGGGATAGTTTAAACAGATATTACTAACCACCACCGCTTGGTGTGTTTGTGACCTAACACAGACCCCAGGGTCGTACCTTCAGAGGTCAAGGTCATAGCTTGGGGCGGGGGCAGGGCGTCGTCGTACCTTCAAAGGTCAAAGTCACAGCTGGAGGGAGGTGAGGAGGGTGGGCGTCATGACATCTCCCGACCCATCACCCAAGGGCCAAAGGCGGTATGAGTACGGTGCTCTGCACAAGGTCTTACCCACCACCACCGGGACCCCGCTGCCACCATCCGCTCCCACGACCGTAACCTCATAAAGGGACGTTTCAAGTCGTGGTATTATTTTCCCCTCTCCGCCTCGTGGCTCTCCACCTATGGGAGGGATGAGTGCGGTCTCCCACACAGGGGCCACAAGTCGCCAGAACGTGCTATATAGATGTCTCAGAGGAAGACAGGTGTCCACAGTGTTCACAAAGATATCTAGTCTGTTCGGTCTCCCACACAGGGGCCACAAGTCGCCAGAACGTGCTATATAGATGTCTCAGAGGAAGACAGGTGTCCACAGTGTTCACAAAGATATCTAGTCTGTTCCAATCTGAAAGGTCTATACGAGCAATGTGATAGAAAATCATTGAACATAACATCCCGACCATGAGTACGACTTTACGACCCTTGTGCACGACGGTACGACCCTCGAGCACGACGGTTCGACCCTTGAGCACGACGGTACGACCCTCGAGCACGACGGTGCGACCCTCGAGCACGACGGTACGACCCTTGAGCACGACGGTGCGACCCTCGAGCACGACGGTGCGATCCGTGAACACGACGATACGACTCTTGAACACGACGCTACAACCCTTAACCACGACGGTACGACCCTTAAGTACGACGGTACGGCCCTTGAGCACGACGGTGAGACCCCGGGGGCACGACAATACGACCTTGGTGTATGATGATGGCCTTTAAAGATCAAACACACCAGGCCTTCACACCCAAGGATCGCAACGTCGTGCTCACGGGTCGTGCGTGACCTCGTATTATTCAAGCAACGTATCGTAATCCTAAAAAGGGGGTTAATTATTCATAGCCAACACCTGGACGGGGCGGAGATGAATAAATGATAAAGGGACAACCACGGTTAAACTGGCGGGAGCCTGGAGCACGTAAATCTAATTGTCATAAAAAGATCAAAACCGGACCACACAATTTAGGTTGGCTCAAAGCAAACCTGGGTGTTGGAGTGTCTCATCCGTCCTTCGCAAGGTTTAGGATATACCATTCATCTAGGGACTGATGCTACAGGACCGTATGTAAGAGAACTACAAGTTAGATATATAGTTTTTGAGAAATCTATTTTTTTTTTTCTACAAGGACGTATGTTTACACTGGGTCATGTAAGCCTGTAAACAATATTGGGTCAGGTTCTCTGGTTCCTGAATTTCTATACAAATTCATGGCTATATATATATATATATATATATATATATATATATATATATATATATATATATACACTACTACGACTACTACTAATAATAACAATAATACTAATTATAATAATAATAATAACAATAATATCAATAATAATAATAATAATAATAACAATAATAATAATAATAATAATAATATATAACATTTAATGATAATAATATACTACCACTAATACAACTAATAACAATAACGGTAACAGTGATAATAATAATAATAATGTGTGTGTGTGTGTGTGTGTGTGTGTGTGTGTGTGTGTGTGTGTGTGTGAGGCAATATCACCCTCTAAATTAAGACCGTAAATGAAATACATAAGAAGTGGCGCGACGTATATTAGTGCCGGAGGCGGGAGCGGTGTGTGTGTGTGTGTGTGGGAGGGAGGAAGGAAGGAGGGGGGCCGCTGTGACTGTGAAATAAAGCTATCTTACCGAAAATTTCAAAGGCAGTAGAGAAAACGAGGCCAGTTCATCTCCGGGATTCGTGGCATCTCTTTATAGTGCAAGAATTTCCATGAAATTGGCTCGCTGGCTCGGCTTACCAAGACCCCACCTCCACTCCTCCCCTCCTAACACCGCCCTGTATGCTAATGGTGCAAGGGGGGGAAGGGAGTGGAGAGTGGGAGGCGTGCAAACGCATGGCGGCCCCACAAGGCGAAGGCGTGCAGGTGTTGGTGGGGAAGATAAGGGCGTGCGAGAGGGCGAGTCGGGGGGTGTGTGCCACACACTGCCTGCTGGCGGTTTGCTCGACCGGATTACGAAGACGACCTTCCGCTCTTATATCCTTCAACACCAAGACGACCACCAGCTTCTATACTCCACAACGACAACACTACCAGCTACCAACATTCGTCAACACCAATGCTACCAACTACCAACACTCTTGAACATCAACACTACCAGCTATCAACATTCGTCAACACCAATGCTACCAACTACCAACATTCTTGAACATCAACACTACCAACTACCAACATTCGTCAACACCAATGCTACCAACTACCAACATTCTTGAACATCAACACTACCAACTACCAACATTCGTCAACACCAATGCTACCAACTACCAACATTCTTGAACATCAACACTACCAACTACCAACATTCGTCAACACCAATGCTACCAACTACCAACATTCTTGAACATCAACACTACCAACTACCAACATTCGTCAACACCAATGCTACCAACTACCAACATTCGTCAACACCAATGCTACCAACTACCAACATTCTTGAACATCAACACTACCAGGTATCAACATTCGTCAACACCAATGCTACCAACTACCAACATTCTTGAACATCAACACTACCAACTACCAACATTCATTAACACCTACACTCCCAGCTACCAACACTTCTGAACATCAACTAGACCAACTACCAACATTCTTGAACATCAACACTACCAACCACCAACACTCCTCAACACTAGCATTATCGTGTCAAATGGACTTCAATATGTATAAACGCAAAATAATACGTGCTGGCGGAAGAAAAAAAAAATATCAAAAATACATATATAAGATATTTGGTAAACCGTTGTTAATAATACAGAAGAAAATAAAAAGATATCATGGGGTTATAACAACGCAAAACACGCAAAGCCATGCTTAAGCTGCATATACTACAATAAACAGAATATTAGTCTCCACAGCTGTAATATCAGCTTTAAAACGAAAAAACATACACTTATTCTTTACACCACTCTGGTCACACCACACTCAGAGTACCGATCTCCTGTTCTGGTCAACAGATTCCATGAAAGACGAAGAAAAAACACTGGAACGAATACAAAGAGGTGCAACAAAACTAATTCCGTTGTTCAGAAATACATCTAAGTAAAAAAAAAAAAAAGCTTAAAAATATCTAGAATCTATTCTGTCTTAAAAGAAAACTGAGATGTAATAAAAGTACTCAAAATACTTCATATCATACACAATATGACCAGAAATATCTGTATGGCGTTAAAAGTAAGGAAATGTAATACAAACGTGAGGAATGTCGCTTGAGCACTAGATGAAAATAATATTGGCATAAAACCACGCCATTTTTTGTTAAGGTTACACAAATAATAGATAATATGTATTTTCAGGGAAAGAATGACAACACAGTATGCAAATAGTCCAACTTACTGTTTCAATATAGAGCAGCAGCTAAAATACTTATTGCATATACTATCACCAAAACGTTTTGCCTAATCATTTTTTTCCAATAGAATTCCCAAGTCGGTATACTGTCTCAATGAAACATGGTGTTCCTTCATCACCATAATCCTGTTGGCTGATGTTCCGGAAGAAATGAATGATGGGGAGGAACCTTCTGCTTTATCATTCAGTCTCCATCTATATAAATCAGAACTTTGGTTTATTATTAAGGTCCTCCAGCAGACAACCTCGATATAGACCATCCTGTTTTCTCTTATCTGGCTTTCCCACATAGCGCCCACCCTCACACACCTCTTCAACCTCAACCCACGCCTGTATGACCCACCACCCACCCTCACAAAGACTTCACCACACCCATCAAAGATCACATTATGTGTCCCCCGATAGGACCACATCAAATACTATCACCACCTATGACGAAAACCCTCTCTTGCAACGCGATCGCCACGATGACCTTCGCTACAGCTGCAACCACCACCACTACACCTACCATCCCCTAACCATCACCGTGGCACCGTGATTTCCTCCTGTCCAGAACCACGGTCATCACCACAAGCAACGCTACCTCAGCCACCACATCCCTTGTGGTCGACCATACCTTCCTCCCGCCCTTTTCCCCTCCACCGTCACTGAGGCAGGGAGGAGGAGGACGAGGACGAGGAGGAGGTGGAGGAGGTGGTGGTCCCCTTCCGTTCCTCTCTTGTCCCAGGGGGTTGAGGAGGAGGAGGAGGAGGAGGAGGAGGTGGTAGAGATCAGAGAAGGACGACGCCGGCGGTGAGGGAGCCGCCCGCCTGTGATAACGACTTTATGGGCGAAAGCCTTCAAGAATGACAGCGTGATGGCAGCTTAATTGGCACTTGCCCGGATCGGAGATCATTGAAAGGAGGAGCCCCAAGATTTGGCCCCGACTCAGCCCCGGCTCAGGAAAACTGGCCCGAGATTGGACGCATCCTCTGCCCTACACACACACACACACACACACACACACACACACACACACACACACACACACACACACACACACACACACATTCTCTCTCTCTCTCTCTCTCTTCTTACCATTCCGCTTTTCGTATCATAAGTTGAAAAAAAAAATAATCATAATACGTTCCCTAAATCACCATGTCATGTTTACCATCACCAGTTCTGACACTTGTTACAAATTCATCTTAAATGATTGATCATTTCAAAATTTCTCTCAAATATGATGAACCACCACGAAACGACGCGTTGTCTCCTCACACCACGAAGGTAAAATTGCCTCGTTACCATGAGTAGCTCCAGCAGCAGCTGGGGGTGTGTGTGTGTGTGTGTGTGTGTGTGTGTGTGTGTGTTGGGGGATTGCTCTTCTGTAAATCCTCCCCTTCTGACGATCTACAGAGCCACCTTCACCCTCGACAAATGTTCCCCAACAAAAAAAAAATTTCTTGCGCACTTTAAAAAAAAATAATACTAAAAATAAGGTTATCTTGTACGGTCATATGGCTCTGGCAGACCAGAGAACGGCCAACTGTGAGGTGCAGGGGTTGGTACGGGGGATCAAAATTTTCCCTCATTTTTTTTCTTTTTTAAAGAAATATGACGACAATGAATCCTCTCACATTATAAGACCATTGAAATTTACGACCGGATAACTAAACTAACTAAAAAAAATAAATAAGAATCAGTTATCGAAGCATCTTTTCTAATGGCGTAATCATTAAAAAGCTCTATAAAGTTAACCAAAAGTATCATTTATCATACCAGTATCCAACTCAAGAAAGTAATATATACAAAACTAAACCCTAACATTTTTTTATTTAAGTAGATTCACAAACGTAACACCTTCAGAAAAACAAAATACACTGAAAAAAATATACGACTACTTTCCCCTCAACTTTTCAGTTACGACTATAAGCACAAAGTTCAGGAGAATAGACAACATGACAACGTATAATGCACTGGTATTGAGAGTATCAGGTGAAACAAAAGCCAAATACACTTAAACAAAAGAACGTACGTGACAGACATCGAATCCTCCTCCTCAACACCTTAAAAAAATTTCAAAAAGTAATTTTAAGGTTAATTTGGGTTTACAAAGCCGGCCATATTAATGACCCAAGCATCTGATGATCCAACAGCCGAAACTACCAACCACTTAGTCCAAGCCTCGCCATCACGCAGCGCATTAAGTGCCAACGCTGGTGAGGTAATTCCACCTCCAGGTTAAGTAAGACGTTGTGTGTGTGTGGAATCCAATCCCCTACTACGGCAGGTCTTCTATAACGCCCTTAACCTCCCACATCTCAATGATCCTCACACACAAAGGTCTCCTACCTTATCGCAGATAGATGGCGTTACTAGATGCAAACAGACTTCCTACAACATCATTATAATTTTCTACAGCAAATAACTTAATTGTTAACGAGAGATTGCCCTTTATATACATATATATATATATATATATATATATATATATATATATATATATATATATATATATATATATATACCGGTGCCGAGCAGCCACGATAATACAGATACACTGAATTAATCGACTTAGTATCTTTTATCATATCAAGCAAAAAAAAAAAAAAAGGGGGGGATTTACTGATGGAAATTCATTGTTAAATATGAAAGTTATGAAAAAAAAATGAATAAACAAAATTCCATTTCAATTATTTCTGTAATAAAAGAGGCCTTCAGTGCTGAAAACAATTAAATACGGTACGTTTCTTTTGGCACCATATCAAAAGTTTAAAGACTTTTAACACGGTAAGATGAATAAGGTAGAAGTACCCTAAACAATAGACCAAAAACCCATGCTTTTTCATTTTTTTTTCTAGTTCCTTACAAGTCATTCTTTCAATCACATTTGGAATATATCATCCTGTGTGTTATAGCTTCACTAACTCTTTATAAGACTGTCCTATGAAAGAAGGGAGGGGACACAGAGGTGATATGTATATATATATATATATATATATATATATATATATATATATATATATATATATATATATATATATACCCAACACCTCACAACACTGGAACTGGGTTGTATAACACTCGCTCGAACCATGGTTGTAATTCTTCAGCCATGCATTCCAATATGTTCTTCTCCCAGAACAACAGAGGTTCTCGGGACTCTGTGGGATATGGGACAACGGAGATCATCTTATACAACTGGTAGTTCTACAGGAACACTTCATAACACTGGTTTATGGTTCACATGGGTGATGCTAATGGAACGAGAATCCTATACTTAAAATTACTTAAGAAACTTAAAGAAGTCAAGTCGTGTTTTCATTGTTATCTGAGGTACTACGAAAAATTAGAAGAAAAGAATGAAATAAAAAATTATGAAATAAAAAACTTTATTGTCCTAACAACAACATGGATTTCAGGGTAATGACAATAACAGTAACACGCAAACAAGGACAACAACAAAAACAGGACCAACAACAACAAGAACAACAAGGCACTCACAGTGATGGAGAACAGTTGACCCTCAGTCCACACCGACATACAGTGCTGCAGTGAACCTCTAGAACAGTGACCCCTGACACTGCCTCTACACCACCCCTGTTCCTGCGGCCCCTAGACAAGCTCCCTCAACTCTGGCTGACCCGACGACTGTAAACAGTGACACTGGGAGGTGTTCCTGTGGTGGAGGGGGGGTTAAACAGTGACTCTGAGACGGTATAGCTGGCTTCCTCGTCTCCTTCCTTCCCTCCTGCGGGGCCAAATGGCCTCATGGCTGGCCCTGGCGGAGTGCCATTACCTGAGGACTAATGCGCCACACTCCCCCTCCCCTCGTACTAACTGCCTGCACTTAAAAGAACATCACCGTGACGCTCTTACGCTCACAACACCCTGACTGGAAACGTTACCATTTTGTGTCCTTTCCATGCAATACCCTGTCACACTGTCCCTTTCCTCACGGCTCTCCCCCTCACCACACGGTCCCTTCCTCACGGCTCCCCTCACCACACGGTCCCTTCCTCACGGCTCCCCTCACCACACGGTCCCTTCCTCACGGTTCCCCCTCACCACACAGTCCCTTCCTCACGGCTCCCCTCACCACACGGTCCCTTCCTCACGGTTCCCTATCACAAAAGTCCTTCCTTACGGTTCCCTATGACACAGTTTCACTTCACGGCTACCCTATCACACAGGCCTTCCTCAAGAGCCGTATCATTCAGTCTTGACGGAAACATTAACTACAACCTAATTAACGCTTTCAACGACGATTTGCTGACAATGACTTCACCAAAAACCGGAACCTAAGAATCTCACATCAGAGCAGCGAGAGACGCCACAAATGATCAACCTTAAACATACCGAGAGGCAAAGAAATATAAAGATTAAAGGTATTCTACGGGCTCAAAAAGTCTTTCAAAGTCTTACAAATTCAAGGGCCCAACGTATATGAAGGTTATACGAGCCTGAAAGTCTTAAAATCTGAGGACATTATAAAAAAAAGCCGATGAGCCTCAAAGTCTGACGATTTCAAAAGTCTTAAGTCGTTGGAGTTTTTCAAAAGTCCCTCGAGTGTGAAGATCTCTGGAACAGAAGGGCTCCTTCCAGTCTGACGCACCGAAGAGCCAGACGACCCTTAAAATTCGACGGACCACGGACTCTGAAGGAGGGAGGTCTCTGAGGGAGGGTCTCAGAGACCTGAAGGAGGGAGGTCTCTGAGGGAGGGTCTCAGAGACCTGAAAAAAAAAACCTTTCCGACAGGGTGGGAAAAAAACCTTCAGGTCTTCTGGTACTCAGGCTTATCTATAGGCCCCTAGAGTCTGAAGGGTAGAAGAAGGTCTTTGAACCCCTTTTCAAAGTCTGAAGGGTGGAAGAAGGTCTTTGAACCCCTTTTCAAAGTCTGAAGGGCATAGGAATCCATGGATTCTTAAAGTCTACAGGTTCGAAGACTCTAAGGGTCGTCTTTGAGAACACCTTGTTCACTGAGAGGTTCGAGGAGTTATAAGTATAATAAGAGGAACTGGAAACCCTCTGGTTGATGGTTGTCTGCCACCTGCTACCTGTATAAGGGGTGTGGTGGTGGTGGTGGTGGTGGTGGTGGAGAGCGTCGTCATCAATAAAACAGACCCATGGTGGCAGTAGGCCATGCCTGCTCCTAATGGCCCAGACCAGCACTTGCTCACCCTAGCCAATGGTCAAAGTTGGCCAATTTTAGCAAACATTTTATACTTAATGTTTTATTATGAATTCAGGCCAGCTGATGCTTTGGCGCGTGTAAAGGTGAATATTTCAGGAAGGCAGGACTAAATGTCGACCGTATGTACCCACGCAGGGGGAAAAAAAATAATGGACGATATTAAATGTTTAACACGAACGGCTGATGGGGCATGTGTTAGTAAATGCTCTCTCTCTCTCTCTCTCTCTCTCTCTCTCTCTCTCTCTCTCTCTCTCTCTCTCTCTCTCTCTCTCAATCTGTATCGCAGATGTAACGGGACAGATAAAATTGTTTTGGGAGATTAGAATTCCTGTCATCCACCCATACACAAAAGACGCGAGACGAATCTCTTTAACGAAGGTAACAAGCAGCCACCACAGCTGGAGGATGTAGGCAGGACGAGTTCAAACATTACACAAAAGACGCCACATATCTGACGTTCTCTGACACATGGAGTCAGTTACCTACTCCTTCCTGACGAAACGGGGAAGTACGGGTGTAAACGATGAGCCGATACGATGGTGGGGGGGTCATCCACTTCAATCTACAAAGACTGTGTGGAGGAGTGAGGGTGTGGAGTCACTTTCTTCGTCGTTGCAACAGTCTGATGGTGTATATATAGGATGGTAGGGTGTCACTCCATCAGGAGTTGCGACAGGGAGATGATGGTGCAGGACCTACATGACGATGGTGAGGCGTTATCCTGACAGGGGTTTGATACCCTAACCTTCCCTAGACCGTGAAGGGCTTCTCCTGCAGACGAAGGGACTGGATGGAGGAACCCTTGGTGCTGCATGTCTCCACAACACCCTTTTCTTTCTGCCTTCTTTTATGAACTGTCACCGTCAAAGAACGTACTTCTTCTTTTCCCAGGTTGACACTGTCAACAGAGATTGTATGATGATGGTAATATCGACATGGGACTGCCTTTTCGAAAGCCGATGGAAACGTTTACAGAAATGCTTTTGAAACGTTAATACGACGGGAATGTTTTTGAAGTTCGTGGTATAAACATGGGTATTTTTCCAGCTGGCAGGGTCGACGGAGGAAGCTTTGAAGCTCAAACAATGGATGGGATATATATATTTTTTTTACCAGATCTGAGTGCATCGATGGAAATGTTTTCGGGTAAATGGTTTCAATAGAGATATCACAGTCAACAGCGTCGTTAAATGGGTATCATATTTTTCTCTCTCTCTCTCTCTTAACCGATCGTGTGTTGGGGTCCTGGTCTTGACGTGGCTACAGACGAGGAGGAGTTCTTGGAACGGCCAGAACTGTTGGCGTTGCTCTCCGATGATTCTTAGCTTTGGCAAAGGACGATGCCATGAAGTCTATACACTGTTGGCGATGACTGTTTTCTCTCTAATAATACTGAAGAATTGCTCTTGACATGACGTGCATCAGTGAGGATGTTCAACATCAATTCGTACTATTGACGGTAATGTGTTAATGTCTTTCAAAAGAACAGCTCTTCAGCTGGAACAGCATGGAAGGCCTTCCTCGCAGCAGATAGCTATGACAAACGGTTTCTCTTTTTTTTTTTTTTTTGAAGTGGATGGCGTCGATGAGCTCAAAGTCGCGCACGTTTCCACAGCATTTCAGGATCTGCTATATCTACCAGATAGGCTGAGGAGGAACGTGAGTACAGTACAACACACGCTGCTGTCTGGATTCTGAAACATGAATGTGCACTCTTTCAGCAGTACACTCACTCTTTTTTTTTTCTTATCTCGATAGCTGCCACACAGCGAAAAAGGTTTTCAGCCCAAATACAATTTTTTTTTTATACATATACAGGGAAGAAAGAATACCTATTCACATATGCATGAAGCAGGTGGAAAGGAGGCGTCAGGCACCGACATGGAAGGTGCACTCGTAGTATAACAGGAAGCTAGTGGAAAGCAAGCACTGACATACGAGGTACTCTTCTTCAACAGAAATGATAACGCAGTGAATGATCTACCAATTGGACCAGTTGAAAGCAACACCAAAGATATAACTCAAGAACAGACTGGACGTAAACGTCGCTTCAAGTCTACAACTGACATTTGCACCGATGACTTACCACATACATACAATACCCTCACTACACAGAATGTTTCTGGTCTCTTCCATTACCATAAGAAGTCTCGAAGAGACCCGGCGGTCTCTTCCACTCGAAGCCTCGAATGAACCCAGCGGTCTATTGCTGTACGTATTCCCTTGTATTCCTTCGTCACATCCGTGGAGTCCGTGCCCAGCACGGACTCCTCTTGTTGTGCTGGACGGGTCCGCTCTCCGACTGTGCGTGCGTGTGTTAATGTTGCCTGAGAGTCAGGAGGTCCGTCGTACCCAGGGCCCGCTAGTGAGCATTATGGCCTGGGGTCCGTCGTACCCAGGGCCCGCCAGTGAGCATTATGGCCTGCCGTTGTGTGTAGACAGATATAATACGACGCCGTAACTAACGCCGCTCATGGTTTGTGGAGAGCTGCTACCTGCCCATGTGGTCACCCAGGCCAGGCTGAACCGAGCGTGACATTAATGATTATTGATATGTGAACGATTACACCCATGGCAGCCATAGCTCAGCTGTTGGGGCAGCAGCAGCGGCAGCAGCAACCTCGCTCCACCCGGGACGCTGGCTGGGCCACACACTCTGGACCCAGTCTGAGTTTCATTCAAGCTTTGGCTTCATCGATGGTGTTATTGTCTTCGCTTTTATTGTCCCAACAGCCTCAAAACTTAATATTGACGTGATTTTATATTTCGGCAAACTATGTCATATTTAAATAATCGGAATAAATCGACAAAACCAGTGGTTTTCACTGAAAAACACAAGTTACATCTGTTAACACAACTCATATAATCATGCAGCTACGGTTTGAATATTGATCCGAGGCTTCCTGTTAAACGAGGAGGCTTTCACTCTTTGAAGAAATTCCTAACTTAAACAACAGCGCCCACCTTGTATGCTGGTCTGAATCAACCGAACAAACTTATTGAGAAAGCGCCACCCGCGGACCATCTTTCCCCTCACCAAGATTCACACACTGTCCTACCCAGTTTCACCCACACATATACAAACAGCACCGAGTCTTTTACAACGTTTATGAATTTCATCTGGAGACGGCCGTGAATCTCATTGGCTCAGATGGATACACACGAGGCGAGAAATTCGTAGCCTGACGTACCATGTATCGCTGGTCCAACAATTTAGCCTAGCTCACGCCAGCGCGATGCCCTTAAGATTCGTATCCGAAGCCATGAAAACGATCCAGGTGTTTCCCACCACCACCACCACAATCACCAGAGTCTGGCGTATCGTCCCCAGCAGCAAATACCACTCATGGAGGAGACTCGTGGTGTGGTTGGAGGTGGTACAAGCTCTGGCTCATGGCATCAGATAAGATGGTTATGGGGCACAACACCGGCGCATACTAGGCCAATTGTGGGACCAGCAGTACGCGGTACGTCACGCTAATTTCCGGCCTCGCGTTCCCCTTTTGAACGGGTGAAGTTGCCTTCCGAAGGGCGTCGGGTGTCCGGCAGCCACGCACACACTCAACACTCCCGCAACCCTCGCCTCCCCCACCCATAAAACCCTACCCTTCTCGTTACATTAAACCGTTCCCCCTCACATTGCTAAACCCTGCCTGCACCGGGAATAGTAGTATACAGTACACCGGGGGAAAGTAGACCGCTCAGTGGGGATAGTAGACCAAATACCAAACATTACGCAGTGGAATAGGGGATAGTCTACCGAATATCAGTATAGTAACCAATAAGTGAACACCATCAAACTGTATACCGCGCCTTTCGATCTGTCAAAACTGCGACAAATTCTCTGTTGTTGTTAATAACCAGAAGATAAGTGCAGGAAGGGCAGACGAACAGTGAGGTTGGGATAGCTAACTCTCGAATAAGGATTGGCTATCGGGAAGTACGGATAGTACACCGAGACGAAGATATAGTAAGCCACACAATGGTAATAGCAGGAAGTGAAGGGAATACATAGCACGGATAACAGAAAATGTAGGTGGTGCGGCGGAGTACGGATGACAAGAGGTACTTAACGGATACTTGGTCGTCCATGGTATGAAAAGTAAAGAAGCTGAGGAATTTACAGAGAAGGTAGGAAGACCAGGGTGTGGGATAAGAGAGGAAACCCTGGTGTTGCGCGGGTGTGGTAGAACAATGAAGAGGAATAACAGCAAGAGCTGATAGAATACCATTAGTTAAGAGCAATGTTGCACTGTTACGTAGTCCACGTACAATAGGTAAAGGGATTATGGAGAGAATCGTACAGAGGCGACAACATGCGTAAAGTGAGGATAGAAGTCTATGAAGTGACGGCAATAGACGGTGAGGAACAACTTCAGTCCGGAGATACGAGTGAGAAACGAAGCCAAGTTAACATCAGAGGTTAATGGTTCGGCTTACATGCTGGATCCCACAGACCTGCCGTAGAAGCATCTGTTGAGGCCCAGCACAGCATCGAAGACCATATGAAGCGCAGGACAGTATCAAAGACCATATATACCATAGACAAAGAAACAATAAAGCCATCAGAGAACTGTCTCAGCTGGATGAGCTCGTTGCCTGAGTGTGTGAAAATATATCAACAAATCTCTATACGGGAGTTTTTCAATTGTCTTCGCTTTATGATTTCGTGTTCCAAGTTAAGCCCTGTCAGCTACGCATCATTTAACAAGTACATTACCATCTGAATGTATGGAAAAAATATATTTCGATCTATACCCAATAAACATTACTTTTTGGTTAATGTTAATTGTCTTGAAGGGAAAAAAAATGTCTTTGAAGTTAGGAAATATCAGGACAATACCGCTGACAGCGTTGCTGTGTTGAGAACTAAGTGAACCATCTGTGGCCAGCCTCCCCCACCAACTGAGAGCGTTGCTGTATTGTGAGCTAAGTGAACCATCTGTGGCCAGCCTGCCTCCCCAACTGAGAGCGTTGCTGTATTGTGAGCTAAGTGAACCATCTGTGGCCAGCCTGCCTCCCCAACTGAGAGCGTTGCTGTATTGTGAGCTAAGTGAACCATCTGTGGCCAGCCTGCCTCCCCAACTGAGAGCGTTGCTGTTTTGTGAACTAGGTGAACCATCTGTGGCCAGCCTGCCTCCCCAACTGAGAGCGTTGCTGTATTGTGAGCTAAGTGAACCATCTGTGGCCAGCCTGCCTACCCAACTGAGAGCGTTGCTGTATTGTGAGCTAAGTGAACCATCTGTGGCCAGCCTGCCTCCCCAACTGAGAGCGTTGCTGTACGGTGAACAAGTTCCTTCAGTCTATCAATTACTGCCAAGAGGCCGATCCCGTAATGACCAAACTTGGCACTGATGACGCACGACGAACCATCACCACCCGAACCACACTAGTGCCTCTACCACACACACACACACACACACACACACACACATACACACACACACACACACGAGTTATATACCCTAGATCTTATCTCTGGCCACTATAGGTAGACTAGTGGATATATATATATATATATATATATATATATATATATATATATATATATATATATATATATATATAGGCACGTAGGTAAAAAGACAGAAAGACAGACAAACACAGACAGATGAGCTAATAGACAGATATATAGGCCTATAGTTATAGGACTAGAGTGAACAGGTTATTATATCATTTACTGCGATAACAATGGACAGCATTTCGAGCGAGAAAAGTCCCCCCCCCCCAAAAAAAAAGGTGCAACAAATTAGAATTAAGATATAAATAAGAAATTCAAAACCGCCGACTTCTCCAGCGGGTGAGGTGAGGCAGTAGCCCTTTGAGTCAAGTCGGGGGTCCACTCAAGGCGGGACACTGGCAAGGATGATCCATCTCTCTGTGTGCCGGCACGAGTACCATGGTTCGAATACGACTGGCGGCTTCAGGTGGCCGTGCAAGTGCCTTCCCCTCCAGTCTCCACAGTCCATACTAACACCCGAGTCACGTAGTTATGAACGTGAGTGACGCGGGACGTCCACGCATTTGGGTTACGTTACGGGATCCTTCAGCCAAAGAGGAGATGGGGTGGTAAACCCGTTCACTTGCACAAATGGTCATCGCTAGACATTGAGAACCGACGCAGGACCCCAATGCCTTTGCTGAATCACTACTAACCAGCTTCACTTTAATGCTATATATATATATATATATATATATATATATATATATATATATATATATATATATATATATCTATATATATATATATATATATATATATATATATATATATATATACTTAAACTGTGAGTATAAATGTACCGTATTTGCTAGCATCAACATGGGATTTAATTGGACAGAGGTTTTGGACGAACTAGACTGGGCTCAATTAATTAAGAACATGAACATGAGAGGTTTCAGCTTACATAGTCATATCTCGTATCGAAATGTTACACTGTATCACAAAAGGGATAAAAAGAAAAAAAATATTACCTTTAACTCTTATCACCAGAAAGATTATTATCGTCGAACGGACCATCTTAACAACTCTTAACTTGCCAGAGTCCCAGAAGTTAAGCATAATGCAATTAATCTGATTTGCCCAACCCCCCCCAAAAAAAAGTTTTCCGTCGAGACATACTCGGATGACGAGAGAGATTAAAGCTGGATGGGCTGCAAGTGTGCTACGTGCAACGCCTCCCCAACTTCATCAATAAATGTATAGACGTCTGGAAAGGAATCTAATGCTGAAGTATATAGTAATTAACATGTACATGGAAAGGAATCTAATGCTGAAGTATATAGTAATTAACACGTACAAAGTAGGAGAATCAGTGACCACGTAGGCAGATATCAGTGACAAGGGAGGGGGAAAAAGACGACAATCACTCTTGGCGATCTTCTATCGTTGACAACCCCGTCATCCACATGTAATCCTTTATGAATATTCACACCATCGTCTTGACACATCAGTGTCCAGCTTGCTGCTACAGATATCCTTAAACTATATAGTACGAAAAACATAACACACTCTACCACATTCTTGGGACTTTAGGCCCTGAGGATAAAGGGTGTTGAATTCCCTCCCATCTTAGGACTGTGGAGGAAGGGTGTAGGACTGTGGAGGAAGGGTGTATAGGACGATGCTCCTCCTAAAACAGGACTAAGTGGGATTATCCGCTGTTGTCTCCGATGAGGGAGGTAGCGCCAGGAACAGACGAAAATATGGCCTCATTCACTCACATCCATTCTTTAGCAATCATGTGTAACATACAAAACCTCCGTATCATTCTAACATCTGATATTGTTTCTGTTCTAATTCAGTAAATAAGGGAAAAAGGGGTCCAACTAAGGGAAAAAATATAAACAGCACTTTTGCGTAGCGTAACAAAGTGCATTTTAGCGCCAATTACATTTCTACAGCCGAACACACAGTGTACGTACCCGTGTTCTGGCTGTGTGCTTCAGTCATACCTCACACTCTCTGTGCCGCAGTGTATATATAGTGACACATCTACGTTCAGTTGCCGTTTGATGATTTACACAAAGAAACACGTTAACTTCAACTGGTATATAATGGGAAGTGTGTCACTAGCTACAGGTTTTTTTTTTTTTTTTTTTTTAAATTTTCCAAAAGAAGGAACAGAGGGGGCCAGTTGAGGATATTCCAAAAAAGGCCCAGTCCTCTGTTCTTAGCGCTACCTCGCTAACGCGGGAAATGGCGAATAGTTTAAAAGAAAAGAAAAAAGATCTGTCAATATTGTAGTAATATCCCAGTATCAATGAGCTGAACACACTCCTACGATTGACATTCGCTGATCCCTGATAGAAAAGAGCCACACACACACACACACACACACACACACACACACACACACACACAGGGACTGTATGGTTTACGCACATAATGGCCTCCCCCGTCGTACGCAGCAGTTCCCTCTATAGTCACTGACAAACACCCCCTTGTCTCCCCAGTCGGCGTACGTGTCCCCCAGATGTGCTCCTGTCGATTGGATGGCTTGTTATTGGTGAACGCAAGGGCGGGGTTGAGTGGGGAAAGGGGGTGGTGGAAATTCCTTCAATCTCGACCCACACTTAGTCACTGCCGAGTTCATCAGTCTACAATGGGGTGTGTGTGTGCCCTTCCCTCACTACCAGCATTTCCATACAGAGTGGGTGGAGGGGGTCAATCACAATGTCCGCGAGATGAACGAGAGACCACGACCCACGCCTGGAGTAAACACACACCCGGGTCCGTCGCCTCTCGAACTGCGCTGTCCTACTCAACAAAGCAATCGCAACGAAAGCGTTCTGTACGGTGGTAAGTGGCCTCCCCATCGCGTAAATTTACGCATTATGTGCCAATAAATCATCAACCGAAAAGAGTACGAAGGTACGAGTTTTAATGCATCTGATGCGTAAGTCCATTAAATCACAGTGAAATAATTATATTTGGCTTCCAAACAAATAGCCATGATGGTGTTCGATTTTCGTATATCGTCGTCTTTTATGACCGACATGGATCGGGTAATTATGTATATGCTCCAGTCATGCCCATCTCAGATTCGGACTTTATATATATATATATATATATATATATATATATATATATATATATATATATATATATATATATATATATATATATATATCCCAGTTTTCACCTGCACACGATCATCGAACATCAAACCAACATCACAACATCTAGTGATACAGTGTACCAATCTGTCTAATGTTTCCACAAAGGATCATCTATAGAAACATTAACAACCTGGGCTGCAATAACCCGCTCCTTAAAGGTAATGTATCCTGTAACAACACAGCAAACACCACACCACACTTGCCTACCTTGCCCCTTACCCCCACACAGAGGAGCAAGCTGGTGACACACAGCCTGTCTCTGGTCGCCAACATTGCCAAAATTATGATGACTGCTTCATGGAACGTTAAGCTCGGCTTTGAGAAAAAGTTAATGGTATCTAAATTATTCTTAAAGGTTCTGTGCTCGCTGAAGTATACTGATGGGCCACTCCTGACGAAGGAGGCTGGTGTATAAAATAGTCTCTGGGTGTAACGGAGCGCAGCTGGATTGTTGTGAAATCGTAATTTGCACGTTACATGCACACTGCATTTACCATTCTGTAATCGTTCATATCATATCATGAAGTGCACCACAGTAGTGTGTGGGTGGTGGTGGTAGTGGTGGCGTGTGTGTGTGTATTGAGGGTTGCACGAAGGGACTAGTGAGGTAGGTGTTGGTGGACACGAAGATGTGGGTGATAGGCAAAGGAATGTTGACCAGGGTGGTATGAGTTGAGTTGGGAATAGTGGCGTGGGTGGTATGGTTGTGGATAGGGAATGGAAGGTGTGTTCTGTGTAGAGGGTATGTGGGGAAATGGTGAGTCTGGAGATGGTTCCAGTTTTGTATAAGTGCAGCATGATCCAGAGATGGGTTTAAGTATGAAGCATCATGTCAACCAGTCTCATGTTAAAGCCTCCCTCACAGCCACTAGTAGGAGGTCTGGGAAGAGCTTACCACACCACCACCAGGCGCTTTACACACAAGTCACTCCTCCACACTGGCTCCAACCCCACTCACCTCAGGTAGACTGGCACGACCCCCTATGCGCATCACATAACTCTACCTCTACCTTGTAAAATGCACTGCTTCGATCACTTCGTCACTAGCACTACCTCGTCCCCAACACTCGCTCCGGTCCCTGAAGCTGAGTCTTACACTTTAACCTGATGATGACACCTTATGAAGGCTCGCCTCGCCACACCCCCCGCCCCTCCCTCCCCTCCCAAGCCCTTCTCTTCCCCACTAGTCTTTTGCACTCTCACTCAGCCACACACTCTCCTTTTCGAAGAGAGAAAACAGGCGTGAATGGAGTCACTGTTTGGGTAAGGCGACCTTTTTGGAGAGAGAGAGAGAGAGAGAGAGAGAGAGAGAGAGAGAGAGAGAGAGAGAGAGAGAGAGAGAGAGAGAGAGACGTTTGACCGAAGGCGGAGGTACACAATCTTGATTGTGGAGGGGGGGAAGGAATTTTTTTCAACCCCCCTCCCCTCTTTCTGAAGAGATAAAGCTGACATAATACGTTCGTGAAAGAGAAATTCACACGTTGTTGTTTGTAAGACGAAGACTTATTTAAGAGAAATTCACACGTTGTGCTTTTTAAGACGAAGTCTTATCTATAAGCAGCCTGAAATTCTTTTTTTTTTTTCTTTCCGCTGCGATGCGTGGCTGGAAGCACTGAAGTTAATCGTGAGACATAACTAGACAGTCTGCAGATGAGGCGCCCCTGGAATAAACAGTGATTGAACGAGGTGGTCCCTCAACATTCAACAGACTACAATTTATTCTTATACATTTTTTAAAATTACAATATTTTAGAGTAATGAGTGATTTTCAGTTTCAATTTATCTATTTCATTTAATCTCTTTTTTTTTTTTGTAGTGTTCTACGCTCAGAGTAATAACTGAATTTTATTAAGAGTGCTTGTTTTAATTTCTACATCCCATTTTCTCTAAATGCTCGTTAACGAATGGAATGGCCGCAACTACCATGTACAAATTTGAGTCTGACGCACTTGTACGTGTTTTTTTTTTTTTTTGTTTTTTTTGGGGAACATTTATAGTTACTCTTGCTCCGAAGGTCTGTGGTTAATGGATATTTAGCATATGCTGGTTTGATAATTCATTTATAAACAAACTGATGATGTCCTGACTAATATTGTCTACTTGTTCTAATGTTTTCTTCAGCAGCGTTACTAGATTATGTACGGCATTAGTCTACCCTTGCGTTTTCTAAAGTAAAAAAAAAGAAATACATGGTATGATTATTTCCAGTTTCGAATTCCGCTGAACCCAAACGTGACGACACTTCTTAACAATGACTGTACATACACGACCCATGTCATCTCAATCTACAAATTGGAAGATCCCTTATCCCTGTAGATGTGAAGTAATGTGAATGCGCTGGATGAATGTAAATAGAGGGATACAACAGTCGTTTCAAAGCTGAGGTAAAACTGACGAAGCAGCATCAGTCTTCAGGCAAGTATTGGTTGCCATGTGGCACTCTCCTCCATGCAGTCCTGGCTGTCATGGGCAGCTCTGCCACTGAACTCTTTCGTAAAACAAAGGTTAAAGCCCTGTGTCAGCTGTGGACGCGCTGACGTTATTCACAAGCGAGTTCAGGTGTTGATGGAACCCCCATCCAGACTGACGGACGGACGCTCGAACAAATGTATGACCCATGGCTACAAAATGGTCCGAGCGTTGAAGAGTGGGAATGGAAGCGATAGAAGCAGTAGCTATAGTAGTAGTTTTGCTGTAAAAGTATTATTGGTAGTTATATAATTCACCAGAAAGGAAAATTTTGGCAGCAGTGTTAATGACAGTGGATGAACTAGTAGTGTCTGTAGATGCAGCAGTAGTCATACAAGGAATAGTGATGATATGAGCAGTTGTAGTGATGATATGAGCAGTTGTAGTGATGATGCTGGTGTTAACATAATTAGTTCTGGCGGATACAGTAATATCTAGTGATAAAAAAAAAATAGTGTTGGTCATAAAGACCCTGCTACATTGACACAATAAAAGGCATCTCTGCCTTTACCAGGCAACTGAACCAGGTTTAGCGACCCAGTGTTACAAAATATTTGTTCCCACTATGGGTGTATCAAGCCTTGAGAGTATATGATGGACGTAAAGTGGAAATGATTGACTCGTTATTTTTGAGTGACATGTGAAACGAATAATTCAGCAAGTGAAAGTGGCAGATACTGTTTGGACACCGTAAACCAGAGGTATGAGAGTACGTGTGAAACACCATGTGAGTGTAAGGGATTGTTTCACTGGAGTGAAATGAAAATGTGAGAACTGGGCTTACTGCACTGTTGATGGTTCGCAACAGAAATGTTGTTGTGAGACTGATGAAAGTGCTCCGACCTAATGGTAAATTATAAATTGGGAAATCCATGTTCTCACTTACGAAATTGCCACTCTGTAAACTGCACATATATTCACACCTCTCTCACTACAGACGAAGGGATGAAAGACGTCCTGAATAACCAGACACAAATAACTGAGGAAACAGATATACCTGGGCAGTAACCCCGAAAAGATGGGGGTAATCTGAAGTGTTTGGTGAGAGTCAAAGTGAAAGAGAGGGTACAAAGTTAAGTACTACGAGGTCCCCATCAGGACACTGCAGTACTGACGGGATATAACATAAAAGCAATGCTCGTTATCTACGGAGGTCGTGATGATACCCTCAAGCAATCTCTGTGCAAGGTCATCCAAGGTCATCTCTCTCTCTCTCTCTCTCTCTCTCTCTCTCTCTCTCTCTCTCTCTCTCTCTCTCTAAAGGTAAAAAAACAAAAGATTAAATTCGTTATACTAATCTTACACAATCACCTTTACCAAAAAATTAGAATATATATATATATATATATATATATATATATATATATATATATATATATATATATATATATATATATATATATATATATTCTTTATCCTAACTTTGCATTATATCTTTATACATTTTCTCTATCCTAACTTTGCATTATCTCTCTCTCTCTCTCTCTCTCTCTCTCTCTCTCTCTCTCTCTCTCTCTCTCTCTCTCTCTCTCTCTCTCTCTCGCATCTGCTAATCTGGGATAACAATCCATCACCCGGGGCAACCGCCATGCCTCAAGGAACGTGCTTCATAAAGCAGAATTATCTCTGGAGGCCTCAGGCCACCCTCGCTCCCCCCAACAGAAACCGAGCGACCTCCTCCTCCTCCTCCTCCTCTCTGCCCACCACAGTCACATCCACGCACTGTCACCAGCAGAGGTATAACACAACGTCAATACCTACTAATTCAGATCTGATGGGCATCTGAGTCAATCAAATTCCCGCTCATTTTTTATGAAGTGTCGTTCATACGATAGACAGAAAAGTATCTTGTCACTTTTTGAGCGAAGCAATATGACACCACGGACGGAGGATTATGAGAAATGCTCTCTAGTCTGGCCTCTCAGTGGCAGCCCTACTCACATGATGTTGTAATACATCGATTGCTAGCGACGTTTCCTGTCATTTTGCCATAATAAACGTTACACCGATTTCATTTTTCGATGGAAATGAGCGTAAAGTGGGGGCTACCATAATTACTGGGAAACTTTACCAACACATTTACGCTTACCAACCTTACCGAAACGTAACGATTCTTGCTGATCATTTCGAAATTCATCAGACCTATCCGGTAAGATACTTTTTCTACCGCGTGTACATACGTAAGCTGTTTCTAAATGGACAATGTGAAGGCCAAATACAAAGTCTCCATGAATGAGGAGGGGAGAGGAGAGGAAAAAATTTCAGCACCCAATATGATCGATGTAAAATCATTCACTTCTTAATAAGTAGTTAATTCCAATATGAGAAGTCCCAAACCACCCCCCCTTAACCTGTCCCTTCCACCTTCCTACATAATACTGAGCGTTTCAGTGTTTGCTCGCGAGTTGAATAAGCCCGAGCAGTCATAACACAGCGATGCTTGCATGCAATGAAATCATCCGCAACTGTCACTTTCAGTGCCTGTGGGCGGCTGGGTCATGCAGCCTCTCTCTCTCTCTCTCTCTCTCTCTCTCTCTCTCTCTCTCTCTCTCTCTCTCTCTCTCTCTCTCTCTTGCCTCCCCTCAGACATGATACGAACTGAACTCGTCGCGGACATCACAGCACTACAACCTTCCTACATGCATCCTGCCTGTGTCGACCAAACAAGCAAGTGAAGGATGAGGGACATACAGGGGACACAACTGACCACATCCAGTCGTATCATTATAACAATGACAATCCTTATCAGGGCAAGTGACTGATGTGTACACACTGGTTTCATGGTAGGATACGTAATGACCCATTGTATGTCATCACGAGCAGACGTGTTCTGATGAATCGTGACTGGAGGTAATTGATATATTTGTAGAAAGATACAGCCTCTGATGTGACTGATACTTCATTGCCACGGTACGACCCTTAAATTCGACGGTGCTACCCTTGAGTTCGACGGTACGACCATTCAGTTCGACGAAGCTACCCTTGAGTTCGACGGTATGACCCTTCAGTTCGACGGTGCTACCCTTGAGTTCGACGATGCTACCCTTGAGTTCGACGGTATGACCCTTCAGTTCGACGGTGCTACCCTTGAGTTCGACGGTACGACCCTTAAGTTCGACGGTGCTACCCTTGATTTCGACGGTACGACCCTTAAATTCGACGGTGCTACCCTTGAGTTCCACGATACGACCCTCGACTTCGACGGTACGACCCTTTGGCTTGGGACAGAGACCTAGTCATCACACTCAAGGGTCGTGTCATCGTGCTCAAGGAGTTACTAACCAGGTTGCCGTGACAAGGCTTACACTGCAGCAGAGGGTAAGGAACAAGACTAATTGAGAAAGAAAAAGTTACTCTATCCTCTCCCTCTCTTTTCCCCTCCCTCTCTTTCTTCCACCTTCCTACCCTTCGCTTGCACCCCACTCATCCTCTGATGTCAGCTAAGCCGTCAGTAACCAGGTGTACGGTCCCATCTGTGTCTCACAGTCGCCTGGGGCGGCTCCAATGCATATCTAAGAATATGAATACTCGACAAGGCGTGCAGGTTACTCGAAAGTAATTTGTGAGAAATGAGAAAATACATGAGACTTTCTTATTTCTCAAGAATCACATTGAAAGTATCAAGTGATAGTGAAGGAAGAGGAAGCCATGTGAGAAGGATGTAATGGGGCTGTGTTGGACCATACCCACACACACACACCTTAGGAAGGGGTCACCGTTGCTCACCAGAGTACAACAACTCACTCAACTCTAACGCGGATATCAGATGTGATGCTCAACATGGCTTCAAGCTGCTATGCCCAGCGACATACTTCACTTAAAGGATTTCGATATCAAGAAAAAATATGAAAAAAAAGATCTCGAAATATAACTCATACTTCACTTGAAAGTCTTACGTACAAAATGAACTTTCTTCCCGCGTCTTTCACGCCGTCAAATTATTTCCGCGTAAGACCCAAACTATAAATCAATGATGCTATTTTTGCCTCTTCCTCTGCATGCTAAAGTTATCAGCAACGACACAACTCCTGAGGCAAAAAGTCTTCTAAAAAAGATTATGATAACACACACACACACACACACACATTATATATATATATATATATATATATATATATATATATATATATATATATATATATATATATATATATATATATATATATTGGAAAGGATCACAATTTTGCGCGTGATCAAGATATTCCTATGAGTCCACGGGGAAAATAAAACACGATAAGTTCCCAGGTGCACTTTCGTGTAATAATCATATCCTCAGGAGAGACACAAGAGAGAAATAAAACAGTCAGTTCATATACAACGAAGGGACGTAGCTAGGACGCCATTTGGTAAACATGCGATTGTCCAAGGCAGACAACAAGCGTATCATAAACTTATTATATGGACAAGAAGGTGAATTGTTTACAAATTTTATCAACAATAAAGTTATCCAATTTGTATAGACCATCACTAATATTAAGATTATAATTCTTTGTGTATTCGATATATATATATATATATATATATATATATATATATATATATATATATATATATATATATATATATATATATATCTGTGAGTGAAAGGTCACCTTTAACTAGGTTGTGTCACTGGAAACAGACTTTGAAGAGGAAATTCTGTTTAACACCTGAACCCTTTATCAAAAATGGGTTCTGGGGCATTCATAAATGAATTAATGAATTCATCAATTCTTTTCTCTCAAATACCTATTCTCAGTTTCCTGAAAAGGACGAATAAAATGATCTAATTCCTTCACATCGTCACTAACGTTTATGTATAATGCACCGAAACCACATCCCCGTCCACAACCAAGCACCACAGGCCCCCTCCATGGCTTCCCCTAATCGCTTCAAATACCCTTATATTCGCTCGCCCCAAATCTCATCTGCCTGCTTTTTCAGTCTCTGCAACTTCCTCTTGACCTCCTGCCGCTTTCTCCTTTACTCCTCACAATCACTCGCACTCCTTCCCTGCAGATAATGCCCATTACTTTGTCTACCATTCACACCACCCATCATCCACATGCAACACACTTCTCTCGCACTTGTCATCACAGACTCCCTAAATAACTCCTCTTTCTCCACAAAACTCTCCAAGATTCACTCACACACTTACCTCCTGCCATTCTTTTCTCAATCTCGCTCACATGGCATCTCTTCGCACAAGCCTGCATTCCAAGCTGAGTCATACACATATACAAATAAATTACGTATCATAAAGGGTAAAACGGATCAGAGGGTATAGCCAGATATCTTTTGCTGTTTATAACGTTTAATTAGTTCTATCGCATAGCCTTAACCATTAGAGGGAATAGTATTGTCCAAGTTAAGCATACAAAGGCAAATGCAAACAATACCATAAACACAGGAAATTGCATTCAAATTTACAAAGGCAAATAATTAGCGAAATCTCCCCAATGTTTGTTTTGCAAATATTGGAGGTGGAGTGGCGGGTGCCTGGGGCTGTGCGGCGGCGGTGGCGGCAACCAATTATGGTGGCACACACACACACACACACACACACACACACACACACACACACATGCCGATACCTTCACGTGTTTACTGCCGCCCGCTGCCCACCTCCCAACCCTTCTCAATCTCTCATTTCACGCCTCACTTTTGTACCTCCCTGGGTCCGTACTGTTCTTTATATTTCTCTGGTTTAACGATCTATCTTCCTTACATTTTCCACACTTTCTCCTTCTTGTCTCTTCGTCTATGTACGTTGTCTGTCAACCAGTTTCCATTCTCTTCTCTTTTTCTTTTTTGTTCCATGTCTTTTCTTTTCTCGCTTCCTCCGATCTTTCCTCTGAATCGCATCATCCACCCATTTATTTCTCATATTCTTCTCTTGTCCCTCACCTCCTCTCACGTCTCCCCTGCCATCTTTCCTTATGCCCTCAGTCCAGACTCTCTCTCTCTCTCTCTCTCTCTCTCTCTCTCTCTCTCTCTCTCTCTCTCTCTCTCTCTCTCTCCCTCTGTCACTATCAGTCCCTCTGTTCTAACTACCTCTCCACAATCATCTATATCCTTTTTCTTCGTCTTTCATCATCTTGTCTTCCTCTCCTTTCTTCTTCATTTCTTTTTTATCCCCTATCCTAGATATCTTCGTCCCTCCACTGAAACCTAAATTTACTTTCTCATTTACTCGTCTAAATGAAAAAAGAGAGGAAAAAACTAGAAATCCCACTCCACAGGCTTGTCTGAATGGTATTGGAAATATCCCACTCCACAAGTCTCATAACAGTACGTAATCATCCCAACCCACAAAAATATGCTTAAGGGTCGTACCTCTGTGCTCAAGGGTTGCGGCCTCGTGCTCAAGGGTTGTAGCCTCATGCTCAGGGGCTGTAACCTCGTGCTCAAGGGTTGTGGCCTCGTGCTCAAGGATTGTAGCCTCGTGCTCTAGGGTTGTAGCCTCGTGCTTAGGGGTTGCAGCCTCGTGCTCAAGGGTTGCAGCCTCGTGCTCTAGGGTTGTAGCCTCGTGCTCTAGGGTTGTAGCCTCGTGCTCTAGGGTTGTAGCCTCGTGCTCAAGGGATGTAGCCTCGTGCTAAAGGGTTGTAGCCTCGTGCTCAAGGGTTGTAACCTCGTGCTCAAGGGCTGTAGCCTCGTGCTCAAGGGTTGTAGCCTCATGCTCAAGGGTTGTAGCCTCGTGCTCAAGGGCTGTAGCCTCGTGCTCAAGGGTTGTAGCCTCGTGCTCAAGGGTTGTAGCCTCGTGCTCAAGGGTTGTAGCCTCGTGCTCAAGGGTTGTAACCTCGTGCTCAAGGGTTGTAACCTCGTGTTCAAGGGCTGTAACCTCGTGCTCAAGGGCTGTAACCTCGTGCTCAAGGGCTGTAACCTCGTGCTCAAGGGCTGTAGCCTCGTGTTCAAGGGTTGTAGCGTCGTGCTCAAGGGTTGTAGCCTCGTACTCAAGGGTCGTAACCTTGTTTTCAAGGGGTCGCACCCTCGTACTCGAGGAGTGAAACAGAACACATTCGACCTATCATAAACCCATTGGCTCGTCATTGTTACGGACCTGAATGGCGGTATTGCATCACAGGTGGAGTCATTACCTTTAATTGCGATATTAATCATTGCGAAACTGTACATATAATAACGAATAAATGTTTCTATGTTTACTGGTGCAAAATGTACCATTTGCAACCACGTATTTAGGTTCGGGTTCTCGTATCAAAGATCTCAGGGTACAAACACACATACCAGCTGTGTCTGCACGCTTGGGGTGTACGTGAGTCTGTTCCCCGCTTCGAGTGTCAAATACAGATATGTGTCATCCATTTCTGTTGTACGTAAACGAACATCCAGAGTCACAGTGTCAAAAAAAAAGGGCCTGTATGTATAAACGTCAGATTGGTTGTAATTCGGCATTAACGATGATCCATAATTGGCTCTACTCATAGTCCTGTCACAAAAGCTTGGCTGGCTCTGGTTTACAGTCCTACCAAAAAACTTGACTGGCTCTAGTTTACAGTTCTATCATAAAGCTTGACTGGCTCTAGTTTACAGTCCTATCAAAAAGCTTGACTGGCTCTAGTTTACAGTCCTATCAAAAAGCTTGGCTGGCTCTAGTTTACAGTCCTATCAAAAAGCTTGGCTGGCTCTAGTTTACAGTCCTATCAAAAAGCTTGGCTGGCTCTACATAATCTTATCACACAAGGCTTTGCACACACGTAAGTTTAAAGTATATAACATCAACATCATAACGCCTGAAGTGGGTTCTCAGCATCACTGACGTAACTAAAACGAGAAAACTGATGTGGTGAAAATTAGGACTGGAGTTGTTGGATGCCCCGAGCCAATACGTGATATAAAGACCGACCCCTTCGAACAACCTGGTTCAGGAAATTTGGCGTCCGTGCCCTCTGGCCAGCCCGTGCCGTCTCAGTTACCATAAATCAAAAATGAAGAATCAAGGATAACTTTATTTCAGTAAAGCTTACGAGTCCCTTTTGATCTTTTGGACTGGATGGCCGGTACGAGCAGCTGTTACGGGAGAGGGAAAAGACGCCGCCACCACCACGCATGTGGGTAAATACAGGAAGGATTCTCCCTCATGATGCTTCTCCAGTGGTCTGTTTACTATATTCGCCCTCCGCACCCGTGACACCGTGGGATCGCAATCACTACTGTAACACCTGAGTCTCCATCTTCACAAAGCCTTGTATACTCCCCAGTTTCCCAATCTCTCGGTTCATTACGCTTAAGGTTTACGCTCCTTTGCCTGGGTTATTAATTCACCTGTTGAGGCGGTTTCATTCTTCGCACTGTTTTCCCCCTTTTCCTCCTCCCCCCCAGCGAAACTTAAAAATTTCTAACGGTGGCAAGAGACAAACGCCTCGGCTTCATGAAACCTAAACGATTCTGCGACAAAAATTTTGGATCTTTACCGCTTACACGTGTTATACCAGCGGGGTGCAGAGCTGAACCTAGCTGGATATATATGTGTTCTACATGTATCGTGCGTGTATATGGGTGTACCTAGTCTGCTTCATACCCTCATATTCGCATCGACCATTGGCCAGACGTGTGAGGCTTCAAGTTGTACCCCAGTATGACTTGAAGCCTCACTTATGAGGCTTCAAGTCATATTGGGGTATAACATGAAGCACCCACCGTTATTCAGACGAACTGTGATGCGCAAGTCGACCACATACTGTGATTACCTATAGACCAAATGTATGCGCCTAGCTAAGATGTGGTCCATCATGAAATGGGTCAAGAGCCACTCCGCGTTCATCACGCTTCCAGGGTACCAAAAGTGAGAGGCAGTCCAGCAGGTCTTCCTCTGTAGCAAGTATGTGCGGACGTACTACGGGTTTGAGATGGCAGTCCACATGTCGATTTCTTGGGCCTTAACCACGACGGTGTGAGCCTTGAGCACGACATAACGACCCTCGAGTACGACAATAACCCCCCCCCCCCCTAGATATGATGGACTCACCCTCAACCTAGCCCCTTAGAGTCAGGTCAAAGGTTATAGGCCATCATATCCAAGGGCAGTACCAACATGCTCAAGGGTCGTACTGTAGCTCTCCAGCGGCTCAGAATACCGTGGCCGGAAGGTAGTAACCAGTGCTCAACGAATCTTTACGACTGTGTTACTGTCCTCCGGCAGATAACCTCGTCAAAGACCAGTAGGTCCTCTGTCATCTGTCTTCCCCCATGAAGTACTGCTGCTATGACTACGGAATGGGGGAGGAGGGAGCGAGGCAGTAGAGGCTGCCGGCCAGGGATCACACACACTAGCACAGCACTCTCCGCTAACGACGTCCTCCCTACCTCGCCGAGGCCGTTTACCGAACTATTGCCATAAAAGGTGTAATTGAAGCCTCTTAAAATTCCGGGCTAGTTCGAGGTATATGATACCTGAGAGAGCGAGACAGGCGAGGCCGCGGCCTGACTCAGCTGAAGCTTAATGGGTGCGGGAGGCTGCGGTAAACTGCAGGACTGTACAGCCGGAGGACAGGAGTGGGCACTTCGTCCAAGGCCTCCAGCTGCGTGCACTGAGTGAGACACGGAGAGAGAGAGAGAGAGAGAGAGAGAGAGAGAGAGAGAGAGAGAGAGAGAGAGAGAGAGAGAGAGAGAGAGAGAGAGAGAGACCATTCCATTTCATTATAAACTACAACTTGGAAATCTATTTTTTGAAACTTATAATTCGTTTGTGGGTTAATACATCATCGCCAGACCCTTACAAAGGCATCACCATGTTCAAACGGTATCATTACCCCAATTTCGTGGTGATATAATCTCGCCCCCACGTTATCACCACCACACAACCACACATTCATAATGATCACTAATCACCAAACCCTCAGAGGTTCATTGCAGTGATGTCACAGCGTCAGCACCAAGCCTTAATATCGTGAGCATACCAACAGTGTCACTAGGTTCCCCTATGGCATATATATGTGGTTTGGGCACATGGAGAGAATGAGTGAGGAAAGATTGACCAAGAGGATATATGTGTCGGAGGTGGAGGGAACGAGGAGAAGAGGGAGACCAAATTGGAGGTGGAAAGATGGAGTGAAAAAGATTTTGTGTGATCGGGGCCTGAACATGCAGGAGGGTGAAAGGAGGGCAAGGAATAGAGTGAATTGGAGCAATGTGGTATACCGGGGTTGACGTGCTGTCAGTGGATTGAATCAAGGCATGTGAAGCGTCTGGGGTAAACCATGGGAAGGCTGTGTAGGTATGTATATTTGCGTGTGTGGACGTATGTACATACATGTGTATGGGGGGGGGGGGGGGTTGGGCCATTTCTTTCGTCTGTTTCCTTGCGCTACCTCGCAAACGCGGGAGACAGCGACAAAGTATAAAAAAAAAAAAAAAAAATATATATATATATATATATATATATATATATATATATATATATATATATATATATATATATATATATATCACCACCATTCCCTCACATCATCACCAACAAAATCTCAATGGAATCAAACTGTAAAGAATATAATCACCAAGCTATCACAATAAATTCCACACACACACACACATTACCTAACCTTACATTAAATACTGTCTGTCTAGCCTTAGGGTTGTGTAATCATTGGAAAGTGGGCAGGAAGGATATGGGTGTGTTTAATTTTTTTTTTAATGAATGCAATGTGTAACGTATTTCTGTATTACTGTATTTGACGCCATTGATTTTGAACCCCACAATGTCTAGTATATGAACGGAGTTCTGGTAAGTACAGGGGGTTTACCTAATAAATGGAGGTATTGCGTATTTTCTGCAATTGCTTGTAGAGTATTTGCGTCACTGGGGATGAGGCGGCTCAGCAGAACACACTGGGCGTTTTGTGCACCAGTGGCTGTGGCAAGTCCATACTTCTGAGTGGTCCTTTTATGGGGGAGGCCAGGTGGTGTGTTAATGGTGATACAAAGTGGAGCATCTGACGCGTGCTATTCGGTGATGAGGGTATGGCATTGTGGGACAATGTGCTCTGATGGTCCTAGGCTGGGGATAATGTCACCGAATGACATTCACAGCCAGTATTCTCCCTCCCGTTCCTGCAAGATAAATAGCCTCGGGCTGTCCCCGGCCTCTGTGGCGGGCCATGGTGATGATAATGTGTATAGTAACAGAAACACTCATGTCGCCATTACGGGATCCATAACCTAGTATTTAAATTTCCAGCTTCCACACAAGCGGTAACGCTTCGATTACTGTTGCTAAAGGGTACTGTATATTATGTATATATAAGCAAAAAATATTCGTTAATAATTGATGTTAAACTCTACATGGTCATGTCTTGCACAACCTCTTAAAATGTTTGAAATCGTAAGACTGCGGCAAATTTTCCACCGCGGCCTCCACTAACATCAGGCGACACCAGGAGCCTCCCATGTCGCGCTCCCTGCCTCCCGATCAAATTTCTCTCTCCCATTTTTTTTCTCTCTTTCTTTCAACTTTCGCTCTTAGGTTACACCTTTGTGGTCATTTCTTTCACTCTTCTGCGCCATTACTTCCTTCTCAGGCTACATCAAACATCGAGGTGTCTTAAGCTAGTGTTCACACATTCACAATACGCTCCCTTAACGTCAATGTATACTCCCCATAATGTATATTCACCCAGAATATACACCCCCAACTCAAAACACAGTGTCAAGATCATCTACAACACGCTGTGCAATGCTCAACACACTCCCAGATCCACAACTGAGTCTCCCATCCATAACCCACAACATTACCCTAAACCTAAAACACACGACCTAACCATAAAAAAGTAAACTCCCTCTTCCACAACATCTACCCTTACTTACATCTTATTACAACCATCCGCAACATACTACCCAATCCATAGCAGTCCCCCACACCAGATTTCCCTATTGTAAGCACCACTACGCGCTAGCCAAACCTTTTGGCAAAAATTATCTCATAACTACTCATAAATAAACACACACATTGTCTTAGTCAGCCAGCACTTCAGTACCTTTCAGGTTTCTCTCTTTTGTTTCTGCCTCACCCACACATGGGCTGCTGGCATTCCATCTACAACCACATAAAATCTTCCATCTCGCACTGAACACATGGCACATCTAACTCACACGACTCACTTCTTTGAAACTCTCTCTCTCTCTCTCTCTCTCTCTCTCTCTCTCTCTCTCTCTCTCTCTCTCTCTCTCTCTCTCTCTCTCTCTCTCTCCCAGTCCATCCAGCTGTGCAGGCAATGCCTGTTCATACTCGTCACATATTTTTTCTCCTCGACACACCCCATTCCACCATGCTGTTCTAGTTCTCTTCTACTTTTCCCTATATCGTGTTTGCATATTTCACCCCAACGCATGAAACAGATAAGAGGATGATTGACGTGAGCTGTTGCAATGTTCGGGCTGGTGTTGATCGGTATCTGGATCGCAGCCTGCAGTATGCGAATCCACATTCCCTGACCCCCAATCAGTATCATACAGGACCAGCAAGCAATTTGCCCTCAAGGACAAGCGGGAAACTACTTAACAAATGTGGGACCAGTATAGATGTTGTTTGTTCCATCTCATAACCCTGACAGTCAAGGAAATGTGTTGTTACGACTAGGCTACTCCGTCGCCCGTTACGACTAGGCTACTCCGTCGTCCGTTACGACTAGGCTACTCCGTCGCCCATATACAGCAATCTAGGACTCTAAATAATGCAATAACATCAGTAACCTTCTGTCACATCCCTCGTACTGCTTGATAATAATCCATGACAAATAACTAAGCCTAATATACACTATCTCTTTAAATGTTCCATCACTCACTTCATTTTTTCCTTCTTTCCATATACACATATGGCACGAATTCTTCATTTCACACCATTTTTTTTTTTCATGTTCTAACCAATCATGTCTCAAATCACCTGAGCCGAATTACAGAACACTTTACCGTATCGGGAATGTGGGCGAAATAGTAAATGATAAATTTTTTCGTTAAAAAACACGGTTGAGAATTGGTCGACCCATCCATCATGCTCAAGTTATTTCTTCCAAGTAATGTTGTATTACTGTCAGGTATGTTGTTAGTACGCTTTACAACTTATCCATCAGAATCAGTCAAAATTATGCCAAGCCAGTCCAGAATATAACGCTGTCCTGTCGTAAAAAAAGTATTACAAGAAGCACTATATACACTGAACAGCAAAGTAATATATATATATATATATATATATATATATATATATATATATATATATATATATATATATATATATATATAGTCAAACTTTACTATCTCCCGAACAGTTGCTCTTTTTATATGAAGGGCCGATCCATCCTTGTATGGAGTACTGCTCTCACATCTGGAATGGTTCTAGCTCTACATCCTTACTTAATTTACAGAGTTGAGTCGAAAACGTTCCAAGTTACAAACTGTCCCAGGCGTCAATGTTGGTGCACTTTCCCACTTCCACAGGTATTACTCTGGTCTTTGCTCCAGAGACTTGGCTGCATGTGTGCCCCCACCACTAGCTAGGCCACGCAATACTCGGCAAGCTGCTGCCTCAAAGGATTACTGTGTGGCCGCTCGCAACTCAAGGGTGTGCCTATTGATAACTGTTTCTCTCCATACACCTCGAAGCTTTGGAACTCTCTAGCCTCTCATGGTTTTCCTAATTACTATGACCTGGCACATTCTAAAACAAAGGGTTTTCACTTCCTCCAGAATTCGTAAATACTTTCCCCTGTCTCTTCTTTTCCCCTTTCACTAAACTCCCGTAATTTCAATTAGGGCCCGGCCTTGATGTGGACTTTTTTGTTCGTGACTCGAGAGCCTCAATCGTAAAAAAAAAAAACAGAAAAAAAGAAAAAAGCTGTAGCAATCAATTCAGTATTTCTAATTAACGCTTAATACTATACATGGAACACATCCATCAAAACGCACCACATGACATATCCCAGCATAGCACTACATTATGACGCACCACATAACATATTGCAGCATACCAATACATAATGAAGCACCACATAACATAGCACAGCATACCAATACATCATGACACACCACATAACATACTACAGTATACCACTACATCATGACACACCACATAACATACTGCAGCATACCAATACATCATGAAGCACCACATAACATAGTACAGCATACCAATACATCATGACACACCACATAACATACTGCAGCATACCAATACATCATGAAGCACCACATAACATAGTACAGCATACCAATACATCATGACACACCACATAACATACTACAGCATACCATTACATCATGACACACCACATAACATACTACAGCATACCAATAGATCATGACACACCACATAACATACTACAGCATACCAATAGATCATGACACACCACATAACATAGCGCAGCATACCACTACATCATGACACACCACAACATACTGCAGCATACTACATCATGACACCACTGCAGCTTACCAATACATCACGACGCACCACATAACAGCGCAGCATACCAATACATCACGGCGCACCACATAACAGCGCAGCATACCAATACATCACGGCGCACCACATAACAGCGCAGCATACTTCAGCATCATTGTATCCCGGTAGGAGGAAACTCTCAGTAATTCTGTTGTAGTTGAGTCTAATTCTGTTTGCCTGCAGAGTTTGTTTTACCTGTTTGCTTGCAGAGTTTATTTTCACCGTGCTTGTTGTTGGTGTGTTGTATGCCGAGGCAAAAGCCCGGACTGTGGAGGCGATGGATATCACACACACAAACACACGCGTGCTCCAGGCTCCCCCCAATCCCCTACCCCCATGCCACACCCTCCCGATAAGCATCGCCTGACACTCGTCAGATACATTATCCCGTGTGTGTGTGTGTGTGTGTGTGTGTGTGTGTGTGTTCTCAACCCTCCCTCCCTCCCGTTTCTCTCCTCCCCGGCTACCAGCCTTCCACCCCATCCTAGCTTTGGTAGCGGTAGTGGTGTGTGGTGTGAAACACAGCAGAGAGGGAGGAACAGGATGGTCTCCCCGGACCCCGGCCACACATACTCACCAGCTCAAGCCGAGCCACACTCCACCTCGTTCAATTTGGGCGGTGGGTCGGGGGCGCGGGGCTGGGCCCAGCTCTGAGGGCGGCCACACCACCAGCACGGCCACTGGGGGACCACCCGCCAATTCCACACACACCCCCAGCCTACCGTTCAAAGGCTACTTCCAAAAATTACTTCGTCCAGATTTTTTTTCTTCCCCTTAAAACTTTGAAAAAATACTTTTTCTTCACGCTTTATTCTGGTTTATTTGGTAAGTCTGTTCTGCAACGCGTTAGTGTATAAGATTACGTTGATAATTTTCAGAGTGAGTTCTGATGGGTATTTACTTCGCTTTTAATGTTATTTCATAGCTTGATTCATAAGCAGAGGTCTCATGAAATATGTAAATTCTTAAGAAAAATAAGATGAAAATCTATTCACACACACACACACACACACACACACACAAAAGGGACCTCCGTGGTGTAGTGGTTAGCGTTGATGACCATGGGCCGCCTGCGATCAAACCCGCATGGATTCGAATCCTAATCGCGGCAGCTGGATCACAATACACCCAGCTGTTCATCCTCCCCTCGGCCTTGATCGACAGAATGGGTACCTGGCATAAGCCAGTTATATATATATATATATATATATATATATATATATATATATATATATATATATATATATATATATATATATATATAGGAGACAGATGGATAAATGATTTATTTTCTTCAACAGAAAAAATTAATGCTCTCATACGCTGACAACTATAAATTCCACCATTTCTTTCACATCCGTTCCATCGTCTCCTGTCCGAACAACGTCTCGTCTCGTCACAACTGCCTCAGTAAATTCAAATTTGGACAGGATTTCCCAGTGGGGCAGTCGGAAACCTGGTTACGTTTAATGCCTCTACAACCCAATTTTTTCCGACTTCCCTTCCTAAAACCCCTCCTTACAACTTTCTTATCCCCTTTGAAGACTCCGTAATTCCATCACTCAGCACAATAAACATACTTGGCATCATCGTAACGGCTAAGCTATCTTAAGACCCATACGTTACACAAATAGTTGAGCCTGCCCTATAAGAAAAATGGCTCTTCAGAAAATGGGAACCTTATTCAGATGCCTCAACGTCATCCCTCTTGAACAGTTGCTCCTATTATGCAAAGAATTGATTCGTCCTTGTATAAAGCATTGGTACTACATCTGAGGACGCTCGAAGTCTATATACTCGTACTTAACAGACAAAGCAAAGTCTGAAGTAATCCTATCAACAAACTCACCGATTTGACCTCAAAATTTGTCCCACTTGTACTAACTACTCTTCGCTGTGTTGCTTATCTTTCCCTCTTTCTGTACATACTACTTTCGTTCCTGCCTAAAAGTTAGCCACTTCTGTGCCCACCTCCAAAAGCTACATCACATAATACTCACCACTGATTACCATGTCGCTATTGGTAACTCACGGATGAACCGTTGTGATGTCTGTTTCTTTCCCCTACACTGCTAAGCTTGAAAACTTTTTACCCCTCCATGTTTTTCCTAACACCTAAGACTTTTCTCCTTCTAAATGACGTTTTCCACTTCCTCCAACTCTGATCATTTTTCCCTACATTCTCTTCAGTTTTTTGTCTTTATATCTCTTTTTTAGACTTCACTGAAGGTCTGGCCTTATAGAAGACTGCTGCATGCGTGCAGAACCCACGACATACAGAAATTAAAATATACAGGTCAGCACAAACGATATAGACTATATACACTGACACACAGGAAACAGATCACACTTCACAACGCCATAATGATTACTGCTATCACAACACTCATAACAATAACAGTCGATAATGTTGTGACAGGATACTGTACAATACTATAGCTGTGGAGGTATGATTATGTAAAGATTATTGTATAAAATATCATAACGTGATTATAAAATGATTAGATAAGTTATCTTTTTAAAATGCTTTGTTTACAGATGGATATTGGTGTGTGTGTGTGTGTGTGTGTGTGTGTGTGTGTGTGTGTGTGTACTCTGAGGCTAGAGCCATGGTGTGTGACTGTGTATCAGGTTGTACGGAAAAAAGAGATTTTTCTATAACTTTTGGTAGGAATTTACAAAAACAAACCCAACTAACTTAATCTAATATAACCGAAAAAAAAAAAATACTCCCTTAACCCAGTCTACTTTTTAACCAGACGAAAGTTAACTTTGAAATCGATAAAATGTACACGACCATAATATACTAAATGATATAAATCTATCTACCTATATCTATATCATTATACAACTCCCTAGGACTTCTTTCAATGCTTGCGCTACACTCAGAAGCAGGGACAGGATGGACTCCTTTGAAATGACAAGATTTCTTTTTATTTCTTACGCCAACCGACGATGATGTAGCTTCACCAGAATGACTTCACTCGTTACGTAACCTCAAACAGGAGAAACCGGCAACAATCTCTCTCTCTCTCTCTCTCTCTCTCTCTCTCTCTCTCTCTCTCTCTCTCTCTCTCTCTCTCTCTCTCTCTGTTTATATATATATATATATATATATATATATATATATATATATATATATATATATATATATGTGTGTGTGTGTGTGTGTGTGTGTGTGTCCCCACGCAGGACAAATGACAGAAATAAAATCACAGCAACACAATCGTAGTCGGGCACTCTCGTGACTGAGCCAAGAGACAATTGCCGTTTTAGTGTCATGACCTCACAGTTAGTGGTGTCCGTACGTGGCCGCAGCAACGCTCGCTCACAATACTATGTCGGCGGGGGAAAAAAAAAGAAGAAAAAAGTAGTGCGGGCGAGGCTGATGGTATGGGAGGTAGTACGCCCGCGCGCCGCCTAAGGCACCAACTGCCAACCCAACCAGAATTTGCTGTCCAGCGCGTTTTTTTTTTTTTTTTTTCTAAGATATCCCAAACGGAGCGGTGAAATCTTTGCGAGATTTACTGCTTCAAACCCACATTCAAAGCGTGTTATATGAGGTTACAGGACACGGAATTTGAACGATTTACCTATACTATGGGAGTGTAGCGTCCCTGATTTTAGATATGTATAAACTGACGAGTACTACTGGTACTTTAGGACAAGTATTCATCAAAAACTTATGAATGTTTAAACGCTCTTGGTATGCTTACGAAGAAGCTAACAACATATAATCACTGTGCAGTAATCTTTCTACAATGGAAAAAAAAAAAAAAGGCCTGTCCGTCTACATATCTATACATGTGACCGAAATTGATGAAATCCAAAACACCATTACGGATTTTCTTCAACCCTAAGATTTTTCCTCCATATTTAATGGTTTATGTCTACCACAGCTAATCGTGGTGGCCCGTGCCAAACATAAAGACCAGCCACGGTAACAAGACAGACCACTACTGACAAGCTACAATACCCACAGAGACCTACATCTTAACCTTACACTGTTGTGACAAACGTGGATATAAACACAGTACGTACGCACGGAGAAAAAAAAAATATGTATCTATATACATCAGGAAACGCAAAGTCGAGTAAAAACGGAAAACACAAAAAGGCTGAAAATGGCAAAACTACAATGGATTCACGAAAATATTCATGCAAATATAGAAAAAGTTCTAGAAGGACTACGGACGGTGGCTGTCTCCCTACCTTCTCAACGGCTGCATATGTAACGGGTCCAGTTGTCCGCCCACACCACCATCCGTCTGTGGAGACA
>NC_092239.1:7153319-7160819 GCF_036320965.1 Panulirus ornatus
TAAGACATGGAGAGGTTTAAGACACCCGGTAGACTGAAGTGGAGGTCTCAGGGTGGAAAAATCGTACTTGGTAACCTAGCGCGAGGCGTCGGTTCATTGGGCCTTTTTTCTTCTTTTTTCCCAGAGTAGAATAAAAATTACTATTCGGTGAAATAGCGACGGCTTACTGGGAGAAGATTAAGAGTCTGAAAGGAAGACAGGGGGAGGTGAGGATTTATGTGAAAGAGAAGTGTAATAAAAGGTAGAGAATGGAGCGGATTCATCACACGGTTGATGAATGGGAACTCTGAGGGTGAAGTCGAGATATATCTTCAAAGCTAGAGTGGTAGCGGCTTCAAGAAAGCCTTGGTACGAAGAGTGATCAAAATACGAAGATAAGAGACGGTGTGAGACGGCAGCAGGAGGTGAAGTATCTGGTAAGACACCCACATCTATGGCACAGCGGCTTGAGCATAGTGCCGCTCTTCGACCTTGAGAAGTGTATATAAAAGTAGCAAACAATTTGTGAAAGCAAAGGTTAGCCATATTTTTGCTTTCAAATTATGGTCACAGTAGATACTGGGGGGAAAGTAATATAATTGAGAAGGAGTTATGTCTGTTATAAAGACCTGAAAAAATTTCTACAAATGCAGATTGTTCTAATAGAAAGGTACAGCTAGTCCTAGATACTAGGATAGACGGATAACCAAAACACTTTCGACTTTAGGCACTGATAGAATCTAACCCCCCTAGTTTAACCTCCAAATAGTTAGAGGATGGTAAGATAAGTGCCGCACTGCTTTTAGAAAGATGAAGTGCATGAAGTGGCTTCAGCAAGGGAAAATTACCTCGATTATAATTACATGATCTAGAATTAATAAGAAAATAATTCATAGCGAAATTATTCCGATTACCGGAGATAGAATGGGGTCATGTGAGCACAAAGCAAAACATCTAAAAAAATTATGAGAGTTTACTAAAGTACCAGAGAGAGAGAGAGAGAGAGAGAGAGAGAGAGAGAGAGAGAGAGTAAAAATCTAAGAACACTAAAAAAGACACCCCGCAAAATACATCAGAAATCGAAAATGCAAATCCATAAATATATCACTGCCAAGCAGAACGCAAGGGTGTTAACAAGAATGTTTTACATATTCAGCCTTTACCGAGAGGCATTACCTTTGGGATATACGAGCAGTAAAGTTACGAATGACGTCTGAAATGTCAGGTTTATGAAGCACACTCGACGTTATGCTCACCAGACTAGAGCAGCGGTGTTGACTGTAGACAAGAGCGTGTACCCTATTTCTATATTTCCTTTGAAGCTTCTGTTCAGAAGCTTCCGACTAAGTACGGTACGGTGATAATGATCCTGTCTCGATATGTGTATGATCTTCGCTACCACTACTACCTCATAACACCCCTCGAAGACCAGTTTAGTAACGCTAAGCGGTACATCCTTGGCGAAGTCGTCGGACTCAGCCAGCAGAAGCAAGTGGACAACACCGCGAGTGGCAGTCACCTTCGGCGAGGCTGTGGCGTCGTCAATAAATGGAAAGAAAAACAGTCACCTGCAGGACCTTTTACGCTCCAAAAGACGGCCATCATTTTCCCGCTCCTGCGTGGAAACTTTAAAAGGGCAGTCGCAGGATTAGGCTTTAGAAAAAGCCGAACGCTGTTAACAAATATAAAACTTGTGTACCATAACCTGTCTGTGGCTAGAGAGGCGAGACGAGGCTACGTGCGATCGCCCGGGAAACTTACGTAAACACCTCGGCCTATATGCGCGACCCAAGCCTAGCCAAAATCTAATAATATAATCCTGAAAGACTTCTCCAAGCATTAACGCTCTTCACAAAGAAACAGTGACAGAAAAATTAATTTTGAATGGACTTCCAAATATTACAATCCAAAAACTACCAATCTGTTAAGGAAATTACACATAAACTAATACATTTCGGTAGCTTAAAATACTGCAGCCTAAAGAGTGGAAGTGGCAATAGTGGATGAACTCGGGGCGCCCGTACCTTGAGGGAGGTTTAGTAATGCATGCAACCGACCGACCCCCTAATATTATCAAAGTTTATTAATTATGCAAATAATGTCAAGATAAATCGCAGTGGTATAATTACATTCAACTATTTAGGTCTCGTAATTTCTCATTCTCTCTCTCTCTCTCTCTCTCTCTCTCTCTCTCTCTCTCTCTCTCTCTCTCTCTCTCTCTCTCTAGCGACTGCCATGAAGTGAGCCAGTACTTCTGAGGCTGTCAAGTGTCCTTCCTCTGGTCCAGGTAGCTGTCTTTTCTTTCTGCCTCATCCAAAGCAGGGCTGTTGGCTTTCAGTCTACACATAACACGCAACATCTGACGACACAGCTCATACAACTCCCTCCTCGTAACTGTACATTTTTTCTTCAACTAGCGCTCCGTGCTAGTCCCGCCTATTGGCAAAATTTTGCCGTAGTACTCGTGAACAGATCTCTCTCTCTCTCTCTCTCTCTCTCTCTCTCTCTCTCTCTCTCTCTCTCTCTCTCTCTCTCTCTCCAGCTCCCCTCCTCCTCTATTCACCAACCTAATAATACCACCAAATCTTCTTAGGGAAGTTCAGAGAAAACCAAGTCAGGTATTTTACTGTAAGAATTCAACCTTTTTTTTTCCCTCCCCTCCGCCCCCTCGAACCAGGCCCGAAACACGGCCCTTTTATTTTCTTTGAGCTGCATCCAGCCATAAGGGATTGCTGACTCGGCAGACAACCATCATATCCAGGTAATGAAAAAAAGCAAAATTCCATGTTTCTAACCGTGCTAAGTCTTAATATGTCTCCCCTTTGTGCCGTAACTGACGTATACTGTACTATGACCGTAATAAAGTAGGGTAATAATGGGTATATTACCTGGTACAGAGAGTCTGGCACTGTAAACTCATTAGTTAATTAGCAGTTATACGTGTGAAGAGAAGGAAGGGGGAATGTTAGTCTGACATTAGGCTGGTCCGCTCTGAAATATCAAAAGCTCAAGCGTAGGGAAACTCACATATCTACCGCTAAAAACGCATAGTGAAACTCACATATCTACCGCTAAAAACGCATAGTGAAACTCACATATCTACCGCTAAAAACGCATAGTGAAACTCACATATCTACCGCTAAAAACGCATAGTGAAACTCACATATCTACCGCTAAAAACGCATAGTGAAACTCACATATCTACCGCTAAAAACGCATAGTGAAACTCACATATCTACCGCTAAAAACGCATAGTGAAACTCACATATCTACCGCTAAAAACGCATAGTGAAACTCACATATCTACCGCTAAAAACGCATAGTGAAACTCACATATCTACCGCTAAAAACGCATAGTGAAACTCACATATCTACCGCTAAAAACGCATAGTGAAACTCACATATCTACCGCTAAAAACGCATAGTGAAACTCACATATCTACCGCTAAAAACGCATAGTGAAACTCACATATCTACCGCTAAAAACGCATAGTGAAACTCACATATCTACCGCTAAAAACGCATAGTGAAACTCACATATCTACCGCTAAAAACGCATAGTGAAACTCACATATCTACCGCTAAAAACGCATAGTGAAACTCACATATCTACCGCTAAAAACGCATAGTGAAACTCACATATCTACCGCTAAAAACGCATAGTGAAACTCACATATCTACCGCTAAAAACGCATAGTGAAACTCACATATCTACCGCTAAAAACGCATAGTGAAACTCACATATCTACCGCTAAAAACGCATAGTGAAACTCACATATCTACCGCTAAAAACGCATAGTGAAACTCACATATCTACCGCTAAAAACGCATAGTGAAACTCACATATCTACCGCTAAAAACGCATAGTGAAACTCACATATCTACCGCTAAAAACGCATAGTGAAACTCACATATCTACCGCTAAAAACGCATAGTGAAACTCACATATCTACCGCTAAAAACGCATAGTGAAACTCACATATCTACCGCTAAAAACGCATAGTGAAACTCACATATCTACCGCTAAAAACGCATAGTGAAACTCACATATCTACCGCTAAAAACGCATAGTGAAACTCACATATCTACCGCTAAAAACGCATAGTGAAACTCACATATCTACCGCTAAAAACGCATAGTGAAACTCACATATCTACCGCTAAAAACGCATAGTGAAACTCACATATCTACCGCTAAAAACGCATAGTGAAACTCACATATCTACCGCTAAAAACGCATAGTGAAACTCACATATCTACCGCTAAAAACGCATAGTGAAACTCACATATCTACCGCTAAAAACGCATAGTGAAACTCACATATCTACCGCTAAAAACGCATAGTGAAACTCACATATCTACCGCTAAAAACGCATAGTGAAACTCACATATCTACCGCTAAAAACGCATAGTGAAACTCACATATCTACCGCTAAAAACGCATAGTGAAACTCACATATCTACCGCTAAAAACGCATAGTGAAACTCACATATCTACCGCTAAAAACGCATAGTGAAACTCACATATCTACCGCTAAAAACGCATAGTGAAACTCACATATCTACCGCTAAAAACGCATAGTGAAACTCACATATCTACCGCTAAAAACGCATAGTGAAACTCACATATCTACCGCTAAAAACGCATAGTGAAACTCACATATCTACCGCTAAAAACGCATAGTGAAACTCACATATCTACCGCTAAAAACGCATAGTGAAACTCACATATCTACCGCTAAAAACGCATAGTGAAACTCACATATCTACCGCTAAAAACGCATAGTGAAACTCACATATCTACCGCTAAAAACGCATAGTGAAACTCACATATCTACCGCTAAAAACGCATAGTGAAACTCACATATCTACCGCTAAAAACGCATAGTGAAACTCACATATCTACCGCTAAAAACGCATAGTGAAACTCACATATCTACCGCTAAAAACGCATAGTGAAACTCACATATCTACCGCTAAAAACGCATAGTGAAACTCACATATCTACCGCTAAAAACGCATAGTGAAACTCACATATCTACCGCTAAAAACGCATAGTGAAACTCACATATCTACCGCTAAAAACGCATAGTGAAACTCACATATCTACCGCTAAAAACGCATAGTGAAACTCACATATCTACCGCTAAAAACGCATAGTGAAACTCACATATCTACCGCTAAAAACGCATAGTGAAACTCACATATCTACCGCTAAAAACGCATAGTGAAACTCACATATCTACCGCTAAAAACGCATAGTGAAACTCACATATCTACCGCTAAAAACGCATAGTGAAACTCACATATCTACCGCTAAAAACGCATAGTGAAACTCACATATCTACCGCTAAAAACGCATAGTGAAACTCACATATCTACCGCTAAAAACGCATAGTGAAACTCACATATCTACCGCTAAAAACGCATAGTGAAACTCACATATCTACCGCTAAAAACGCATAGTGAAACTCACATATCTACCGCTAAAAACGCATAGTGAAACTCACATATCTACCGCTAAAAACGCATAGTGAAACTCACATATCTACCGCTAAAAACGCATAGTGAAACTCACATATCTACCGCTAAAAACGCATAGTGAAACTCACATATCTACCGCTAAAAACGCATAGTGAAACTCACATATCTACCGCTAAAAACGCATAGTGAAACTCACATATCTACCGCTAAAAACGCATAGTGAAACTCACATATCTACCGCTAAAAACGCATAGTGAAACTCACATATCTACCGCTAAAAACGCATAGTGAAACTCACATATCTACCGCTAAAAACGCATAGTGAAACTCACATATCTACCGCTAAAAACGCATAGTGAAACTCACATATCTACCGCTAAAAACGCATAGTGAAACTCACATATCTACCGCTAAAAACGCATAGTGAAACTCACATATCTACCGCTAAAAACGCATAGTGAAACTCACATATCTACCGCTAAAAACGCATAGTGAAACTCACATATCTACCGCTAAAAACGCATAGTGAAACTCACATATCTACCGCTAAAAACGCATAGTGAAACTCACATATCTACCGCTAAAAACGCATAGTGAAACTCACATATCTACCGCTAAAAACGCATAGTGAAACTCACATATCTACCGCTAAAAACGCATAGTGAAACTCACATATCTACCGCTAAAAACGCATAGTGAAACTCACATATCTACCGCTAAAAACGCATAGTGAAACTCACATATCTACCGCTAAAAACGCATAGTGAAACTCACATATCTACCGCTAAAAACGCATAGTGAAACTCACATATCTACCGCTAAAAACGCATAGTGAAACTCACATATCTACCGCTAAAAACGCATAGTGAAACTCACATATCTACCGCTAAAAACGCATAGTGAAACTCACATATCTACCGCTAAAAACGCATAGTGAAACTCACATATCTACCGCTAAAAACGCATAGTGAAACTCACATATCTACCGCTAAAAACGCATAGTGAAACTCACATATCTACCGCTAAAAACGCATAGTGAAACTCACATATCTACCGCTAAAAACGCATAGTGAAACTCACATATCTACCGCTAAAAACGCATAGTGAAACTCACATATCTACCGCTAAAAACGCATAGTGAAACTCACATATCTACCGCTAAAAACGCATAGTGAAACTCACATATCTACCGCTAAAAACGCATAGTGAAACTCACATATCTACCGCTAAAAACGCATAGTGAAACTCACATATCTACCGCTAAAAACGCATAGTGAAACTCACATATCTACCGCTAAAAACGCATAGTGAAACTCACATATCTACCGCTAAAAACGCATAGTGAAACTCACATATCTACCGCTAAAAACGCATAGTGAAACTCACATATCTACCGCTAAAAACGCATAGTGAAACTCACATATCTACCGCTAAAAACGCATAGTGAAACTCACATATCTACCGCTAAAAACGCATAGTGAAACTCACATATCTACCGCTAAAAACGCATAGTGAAACTCACATATCTACCGCTAAAAACGCATAGTGAAACTCACATATCTACCGCTAAAAACGCATAGTGAAACTCACATATCTACCGCTAAAAACGCATAGTGAAACTCACATATCTACCGCTAAAAACGCATAGTGAAACTCACATATCTACCGCTAAAAACGCATAGTGAAACTCACATATCTACCGCTAAAAACGCATAGTGAAACTCACATATCTACCGCTAAAAACGCATAGTGAAACTCACATATCTACCGCTAAAAACGCATAGTGAAACTCACATATCTACCGCTAAAAACGCATAGTGAAACTCACATATCTACCGCTAAAAACGCATAGTGAAACTCACATATCTACCGCTAAAAACGCATAGTGAAACTCACATATCTACCGCTAAAAACGCATAGTGAAACTCACATATCTACCGCTAAAAACGCATAGTGAAACTCACATATCTACCGCTAAAAACGCATAGTGAAACTCACATATCTACCGCTAAAAACGCATAGTGAAACTCACATATCT
>NC_092239.1:7165819-7170819 GCF_036320965.1 Panulirus ornatus
GCGGGAGCGATAAATAGCGATTTCTTCTTCACGTGCTATCTTTCCGAAGGCATAACCAAGACGACGCACGGACCGATAACACGCTCGCCTCCCAACACTCACAACACAACAAGTTCGGCAATAAGTCGGCTGTGGCGGAGACTCGTGTCACGATGACTAATGACAGGGGGAACAGAGTCATTGTATATGTATGCTGGAGTCTGCCAGAACTTTGTGAGGGATATTAGGCGATCTAAGGTACGACAAATGGCTTTCCTGATGACTTTAAATTCACTGAATGCATAAGTTACAACTCGGTGACTGGAGCCGGAGAGTGTGAGTTGGAGGCGGTCGGTGGTGCCGTTCCCGCCGTCGCTGTATGACGACGTGGGAATAATGAGGTATGCTGTTGGCGTGCAGGTCATTAACGCGGTGATGCCCAAGTGACGGCACGGTGACATATTCATCTGTCGTTACGGAGTTGAGCAGCGACAGCCGGCCATGACTTCATACAGCTGCGGAGGTGAGGTTTAAGACACGTCGTGCAGTATAGGTTGATCAAGGACAACCAACAAGAATAGCCAACAGTCGACAGCCAACGTGTCAATAGCAAACAAGTCAACGGCCCTAGCATCAAGAGCTCAAATGTCAGCAACCAACATATCATCGGCCAACATACCAACAGACAACATATCAACAGCCAACATATCTATAGCCAACATACCAACAGACAACATAACAGCTAGCATGTCAACAGCCAACATACCAACAGACAACATATCAACAGCTAGCATGTCAACAGCCAACATATCAATAGCCAACATAACAACAGACAACATATCAACAGCATGTCAACAGCCAATATATCAACGGCCAACATACCAACAGACCAACATATCACCAACCACCGTGTCAGCAACCAACATATCAGGGACTCACGAACTTTACTTCTCTCTTCTAAAAACTTTTCCCATTTTACACTGGATGGAGTAGCGCCACTTCACACGTTTTCCAAAAATAAGACCCTGACTTATGGTGAAAAAGTGAGAGAAAAAAATGTAAGATGACTTCCAAAGTGAATGCACCAAATAAAGATACGAATAAAAAAAAACAGTGAAATGTTGAAGGACGGTTGAATAATGGAATAAATAAAAACCAACGCAAATGTCAATATATCAAATAACTAACGAATATCTACATGGTGTCTGGCGTTGTATATACTGCACGTATATTACACATTTTACTGCAATAACAGAAGAAAAATGAAATATAAAAAAGCCATCGAATTTCGCAATCAGTCATAAAACACATCACAGACATCACTAACGACCACAAAAATCAAAACAACTAAAGCTCTCCTCAAATCAACATACCGCTACAAACTAGGCATACAAAAGAAAAATTGTTTCATACAACTACAGACGACGAAATACTAGAAAGATTACTTATGCTCAGAAAGGTAGCCTAGCTTGGACAACCTCAAATTATCATTAACATTTAGGACCAGTGTCCACTCGATAACTAAAAACATGAAAGCAAAATAAAATGAAGATTTTGGCAAAATAGAAGCAAGAGAAACAAGAGACCAAATACACCCAAAACATGAAAAAAAAAAAATATCTTTCAAAAACAAGATTCGTGAAATGTCACATGTGCTTGTAGCAAGAAGCCTATGGATGATGCCGACCCTAAAGTTAGGACACCCTAAACCCTTAGGTATACGTCCTACACGTCCCACTAGAGACCCTTAGCAGGCTTACCGCCCGCTCCAGGATTGTCCAGGTAAGGCCTGGAATGAATGCGAGACATGAGGAACATTACAGTGACATTTGGAACGGAGATAACCTATTGGTTTAGGTGACGGATGGGGTTCTGTAATGGTGAGGGCATATGTGAAGGACAGATGCAGGCAACAGAGATATGTGAGTGTGCTGGAGCTGAAGGGAAGATGATGAGATGCAGAGAGACTGAAAATGAAGTGGATAAGACTAGTCTTTGAATAGAGGAGCTTCCAGATTTGTGCTACGATACAGAAGTGAAGACTTCATGGTTCTATCTGCTACACAGAGAAGCTGTTTTGCATGCACCTGACAGCTGTAGGCATTGTTAGACAACGACGGAGTTTCCGATAAACTCTTCAAAAGTCTCACGGACAGATGACTAAATATATACTATCATCTACATTCAAACGTCAGTAATTCACTTATACCTTTAAACTTATACATCTTTCAATATGTTACGAAAACTCTTTCATGAAAGACTGGCCGAGGGTGTGATTTGACACGACACAATACGGTGACAAAAAAATACCTGAATACGTAATACAGCAAACCATCATATACAGAAGTTTTTGTATTCTATCTCCTGCAACACTTCGGCTTGAACCCATCATGACAAATGAAGAGCGGTGTCTAGCCGTGTGTGTTGCTCCGGCAGTAGGGCGGGTGGCGGGACCTGGGAAAGACCCCGCCCCAACACACCACCAATATTTGATGCCCCCCCTCCCCCTTCCTTCCCCCACTCCTCCGACCCGACCCGCCGCCCGAATATTCTATCTTCCACAACAACAATTGGCTGGTGGCCGGGAGTCCCAGCCCAGAGTCGCGTGGGGCCGCCAGATATGAGAATTTGCTCTGAGCCAGAAAGTTTCGTCAAGAGGGCGAAAGTTCCTAGTGGATCCATCCACAAAGTAAATAACTCAGAACTGCAAATGTGGATTTTATCAGTACGGCACCACTCGGCACCTCTAGGCTACGTTCCTCCTGGCTTGGTGAGATATCTATATTTCACGAGTGTTTTCTGATAAAATATATACATATATACAGATAGATAGATGAATATACAGTTAGATATAGATACATTACTCATCATATCTATAATCACCCCAGGTATTCGTTATTATATCTATAAATACCCCAGGACTGCAGGAGTCTGCTGCAGCCAAAGCTACGCTACTTACGGTAGCAAGGAAATGTTGACTCCTTTGGATCAAGTAATTATTTGACGATACAATAGTTTCGTAAAAGGCGACTTTTCACTCGTGGTGTAACCTCGAGCAAGCGAAGTCCTGTAGCACGAATACACACACACACACACACACACACACACACACAAACGCTTGTTTGCCGTTTCGCGAGTTAGGAAGGTAGCGCCAAGATTTGACGGAAAAATTACCCAATCTGCTCACACAACCACTTTCTAGTTGTCATGTGTAAGGAACCGGAACCACAACTCTCTATCTACAACCAGGATACACAGATTTTTCCGTTGTTTCCCCTGATCGCTTTATGTGCCCTGGTTCAGTCCACTGACAGTACGTAGCGTACACTGTAAACCACATCGCTCTAGTGCGCTCTATTTTGTCCACGCAAAACATCCTTCGCAGCAGACGGCCCGCAGTTCACCTAGCTGTTCCTCCTTTCTCTAGCTGGTAGATAAATGCGTACCAACTTCGCCTGGAGGTAAAACACCACAACTGTGACAGGCCAAGCCCGCCGACAAGTTGTAACTTATTACGAATTAACCCCAGCGATGTTCCCGTCCGGGAACATGGCGCTCACTGACAAGGCTGGGGAGCCCTACCCACCGTTGGCTCTTTATTTTGCTTTATACAACTGTGTACCGCGTTCTCTTATTCTTTCATTCACTTCATCTTGGACGATCACCATCTCCTTTTGGCAACTTCTTTAATCAATGGGGAAGTATATTACGTGTAGATCACTGTGCTTACCGTCAACAGATGTAGCCTCATGATAAAAGGGAGAATAAGATGATTTTTATTCATCATCCACTAAGTGATCGTGAGGTTATTCGTCTCAACTAACTTCGACTATGCCTACTTAAGGAGGAAACCTGAAGAAGACTTTGTCTCAACTAGTTGAGAAAGATACTAATTACTACTTCTTGCTTTCGGTGTCCATAACAATCTCTTTACCCATTTGCCACTATGGATAACATTAGGCGTTAGAAACATCAGCATTACCATATACTACTGGAGTTAGGTAAAGCATAAGGTATATAAAAGTGGCCTTTGAAATACGAGACAAGGCTTAACTTAGAGCATCATGGATAGTATCAGCTGCTGAGGTAACGCACGACAAATCATAAAAATTACTTCCAGGCACAACACCTACTGAAATCAAATGGGATAAGGTAGAGTCTTATAAAGATGATACCAGCAGCTGAGGGAGTGGTAGAGCAAGGTCAAAGAAAGAAACCCTAACTGCGTCGGTTGTTTTATGATAAGACACTTGAGCATGACGATACATCCCTTACCTATATGCCCTAGGCTATGACCGTGACCATTAAAAGCCAGGTCAAAAAGGCTACACCATCATATCGCCCTGTTCGTGAGAATAACATATTAATGACATAAAAATCTACATCCCCTAGTTAAATTTCTCGAATATAACTAACTGTAAAAGATAAGAAAAGTTACTAAAAATAAAATGGTGGTTGCGCCAGTGCTTGGAGGCACATCAAAGCATTACAAGATCCTGCGCTTAACTAACACTGAAGGACGAAAAGAGCCAATTGTAAATGAAGCTCCGGCACAGGCACGGAAGACGGCGTGTTTTGTCTGGCGCTTCTGTAATGAGCCAGAAGAAAGGGCGCGTTTCCTACCGAGGCTTTTCAATGGCAGTGTGGGAGAGAGTGAGTGAGTGAGTGGGTGGGGGATGGGATGAGGGAGGGGAAGGGTATAAGTGGCTGTGGTGAGGTTCTAAGTGAGAGCAAACCCCAACGGAAGGCTTTATGTTGCTCCGCGCACGGTGCCTCGCATGCAGGAAGAACGCCTTTGGGTCAGGCTTGCGGTAAAGGACTTAAAACATGCTTGCAATACGGGCATCCACACCACTAACGCCTTCACTTTCGGCGGAGTGAAATAAACTATAAAAAAAAAAAAAAAATAAAAAGATAAATTAATGGGAAAAAATTTCTAACGATTTTTCAATTTAGTATTACATTTGAACATCATCTTCCCGGCATTTTAACGATATACAACTTGTTATACACAAGCGTTC
>NC_092239.1:7178319-7285819 GCF_036320965.1 Panulirus ornatus
GTATGAAGCGATGAGGAAGACTACGTAAATAAATGGATGCGAGTAACGTTTCCTGTAAGAAAAAAATCGAGAGGCAAAACAGACTACCATCAGCTAAAGGCTCGTTCCACATCTTACTCTTCTGCCGGGTGAGTTCCGTATCATCAGTAAATATCGTGACGGTGTATTCTAACTCTTTTTTTTTTTTCTATCCAGCATTTACCTGACGGGAGATATTCAATGACTGAAAGCCCACCAAGAGATAATAAATACCGAAGATTGGACACCCATCACATGACACGGCGAAGACACGAGCTTCCGCTGTGAGATAAAACTCGTAAAAGTTTTCAAATGGATCATTACCAACGATTCAAAAAAATGGGTCTACTTTCGTAGTAAATCTAATCTTACACCTTGTATTCTTCAGAATAATGTTTGGTTCTCGTATTATCACAGATGAACCTGCTTAAGGACAGCACAAAGCCAATGTTCTAATTCTATTTATGAAATACGCATAATTACCATTCCTACCAAGATATTTCTTAACCAAGAGTTCTGGCCTCCCAAGAACTTCACATAAGCCCACACGAGCTCGCAGACTTATTAAGCTCATGATATATAGGGCTTCTTCACCAAGAGCAGTTGACTGTACGTCTCGCCACGTCCAGCTGCTACAAAGGAACCAGCCTTGTTGAGGTCTTGACTGTCCTACCAGAGGTCGTAGTCCCTCCTCCTGAGCGTGTTGGTATCATACGTGAATTATCTTCGAAAACTGATGAATACGTTCGGGGCATTTCTTCCTCCGAACAACCAAATTGAATCTTTAAGATTATGTCTTTGATAATATTAACTCTGTGAATATTAATACAGTCGATATTCGTCGACTTACTGTCCACATTCAACCTATCATATGAGTATTGTTAGCGTCACTTAAATATGTTTAGTGTCATACTAGAATATTGGCATTCACACCTTAGCAGTTCAGCTCCAACCCAAAGAAAATCGCCAAAGAGGTCATCAACCCCTCCACAGTATTCAGATGGAAAGCCGTTATACCGAAGCCATCAAAAGGTTCCCCCCCAGAACCAAGCATCAACAACACGACTACCTCACTCTTTCTATCCTTCCCTCTCGTTTTTCCTCGCCCACTCGACTTCCCCTTTCCTCACCCTCTCTCGGGCTCTTCTCGAACATGAAAGTAACTGCCACCATTTCTCTCCCCTCAGGCCGCCTCGTCTGTCCGTCCTCTACATTTCAAGGTTAAGTTCCATCCTTTTCACTTGTTAGTTTGGCCTCTTCAAGCACTGTTTGGCCTGCTGTTGACACACTGGCGATTCGCCGAGTAAAACTTTCAGTCTTTCTATTCGCAGCATCTTCACACACAAGCTATTTCAGCGCACAATAGCAAATACCATTTTTCTGACAAGTTCATTTGAAATACTTCAACCTCAGGCATCACTACCCCTTAGACCCCCCCCCCCCCCACCTAAATCTACGACTGTACCTCTTTCTCATTTCCTTGATCAACATATCTTTGGCCATGGGCTCTGCATGACGGAACCATCTTAAAACACTTAAAAGATCTTCATCCATACGCCATTCAAATCATCTTTCCACACTACATAATCCCCTAACATCTCTATGCTTTTACTCTGTCCATTCTCCTAATCATTCTAACAACACAATGAAACTTACAGCTCTCTACTGCTCTTAGTTATTAACGTAAAGTGAAATATCTACTTGTTAGTATCAACGCAATGCATAGTAAGATGTTCTGGGGAATATCTATGTACAGTAGACGTTACCTCTAAAGGAGGTTTACTTGAGATGGCCATAAGGTAGGCAAAACAGACAGCGCTTGATGTACAGGAGGACTGCTAATGCGAGGGAGGAAGGACGGGTGGACTTACCCACGATGGTAGAGAGAAGTAAGACGGGAGCCGTGGTCACACCTTTCACTTTTCTGATCGGCTTCGAGTACGTCTTCGAAACCGGCAGAAACACCTGTGTGGAGAGAGTGGTAGATGAAATTACAAGCACGGTGATGATGTGGTTAATACACATTTTGTATCAGATAAAGAAAGGGTAAGAGATGGGGGGCCTCATGAGTGTTAATTCTTTCCCTATATTGCACAAACAGGTAATTATTTGCAACCGCTATGTATACAAAAACACACAGGCACTCACACACACACACACACACACACACACACACACACACACACACACACACAGGCATAGGCAAGGGTGTGTGTGTGTGTGTGTGTGTGTGTGTGTGTGTGTGTGTGTGTGTGTGTGTGTGTGTGTGTGTGCGTGTGCACTGGAGTAAAAGATCTGGCACATATAAACAAGGTTAACAGACAGGACAATACGAGTGTACGACTCTCTTTCCGTCAAACACACACACACACACACACACACACACACACACACACACACACACACACACACGCACGCAGGTGCAGCAGTAAAAGTCTTTACCTCCAAAAAGCAGCAAAATAAAATTCTGATAAAAAAAAATGGGAAGCTGGTAACAAAATATTTGTGCAATGATTCTGAGAATCTGTTTTTAGGGAGGAGAAAAATAAGAATTTAAGTTTAGGATTTTAATATTCTTTATATTTAGCAGTCAAAACCTCAGCTATCTATCAATCTCTCTCTCTCTCTCTCTCTCTCTCTCTCTCTCTCTCTCTCTCTCTATATATATATATATATATATATATATATATATATATATATATATACATATATATATATATATATATATATATATATATATATATATATACACATATATATGTATATATATAATATATATATATATATATATATATATATATATATATATATATATATATAGAGAGAGAGAGAGAGAGAGAGAGAGAGAGAGAGAGAGAGAGAGAGAGAGAGAGAGAGAGAGAGAGAGAGAGAGAGAGAGAGAAATACAGAAACTGTGTTGAAAGGAGTGAGACTCAACATTATCAGCAAATGCACATAATGATGAAGAAGCTGCACGCATCATTGCAGTGCCAATATTCCAGTGCACCTGTGGTGTTTTCCGGGGTATAAAATATACCCAAATGCCTCCTTTCAGCGTCCCAGGTCTAGAGACAAATTGCAACTAAGTACACAAACATCTAACAGCGAAAAGGAACTTCATACAATTAAGTGCTGGTGATTTACGTTCCCCCGGTGCATCACGTGGTTATGTTGTTTTTGAATATATTGCAGTGTTGCGAGGGCGAGAGGTACAGGTACCAGTGCAATAATTAGCAACGGTAATTTCTAAACCCTCAGTAACCAGTCGCCTTCAGACTACAGTTTCCAGGAGAGTTCGTGAAGAATATATATGCAACAAACCCCTTAACATTATGTAAAAATTTTGAAATATAAAAAACTTGCAACCTTCCCATATATATATATATATATGAATTTCTTCCGTAGAGAATGACCAGAAATGCACTGATGAAATCCTCCTTCAAGATATCTACAAGGGAGACCTGATATTTGTGTATGGCGTTGAGTCAGGGGACAGACGCCAGGGTTTGGCGTCGCCTTGGGAAATCAAGCGAACCCAATTTACAGAATAATGCATTCATTACATTGTGAAACCGTTCTATGTGTGGTAATGCCCTTTTAATATGCATATAATACAGCATGATATTACCAATAAAATCTGCATACCTGACTCGTAATTACTTACATAACTTCCCGTTGTTAATGAGGTTACGAAGGCAGACTTTCATTTAGTGCGTAATAACCTCACCGATTGGTTTGATCAAACTCGAGAAATAGCGGGAGGTCAACGTTACGAATGGCATGAACAAAAATGTGGGTCTCCATGACGCTATTAAGCTTTTCAATAGTGTGTAGTTCAAATGTCGGACTGCATTACTTGCTACTGGGTAATTAAAATTAAGGGAATATTTCTATCAAGAATTTACGTAATTCACAAATGCAATATACGACTGACAATCTACTGAACACATGGTATTCACGTTTAACTTAGATAAACATAATTAAAACAGTTCACAGAATTATAAAAATAACATAACCATTTTTCCCCCAAGAGTAATTTCATGTGAACATTATTTGCATTTACATGTTCGTTCACTGATATAACGAAATGTATTCCTAAATATAAAGTCTCATATTTACCAATATTTTGACACGAATAGCTGAAAATATACGGGGTTCTCATAAAAGCAACATAAAACTTCCTTTCACACATGACAACTCCTCCAGGCTGTTCTGGGTACACTACACCACACTGTTGTCTGCCGAGATCGTCAGGTCTGTCCACGCCAAAGGGATAAGAACTTTAGTATCACACCTACATCATCATCTGCTTCCCTCAGTCTCGTCATTTGATCTCAACATAGCGCCCCCTGACTAACCCTTTGAGCTCGACGGTACGACCCTTAGGTATAATGGCGAGACCCATGTCCTGACCCTTAATTAATGGTCTGGTCCACTGCACCTAAATAGTCGTTACGTTTTATTAAAAGTTACAAAAGGCAACCTTTATATGTTCGCGGGTCGCGTCATCCTTCTCATGGATCAGACTATCGTGCTCAAGAGCCATAAAATCGTTCTCATCATAGAATGATATTCAGGTAGAGATATTCACCTAAAACAATATCAAAAACTGCCACCAAGAACATCAAATGACCATCTATAATGTGGAGTTATTTCCATTATAACTCATACATTACGAAGATGCAAAAGTTGTAGATCTCTCTCTCTCTCTCTCTCTCTCTCTCTCTCTCTCTGTAAGAGTGTCGTCAACTGCCTTTTGAACCACAATGTTTTCCTCTTAGGATCTGGAATCGGCGAAAGGCTTCCCAGCCATCATTTCTTATCTTCATCAGCGTCATGGGAATGTCAACAAACTCTTCACTGCTTCCACTAACTTTGAAGATGAAGACCTTTAAAAAAGTAGGGAGCCACACATGTGGCAATCATGATTCCAAAATGCTGAACATAACCTTATTTTTCATTTATCACATGAAGCTTCTTGATTTAAGCCCTATGTTTACTTATACGAGGAAATTAAAGATGCTCTGGGGAGGAGAGTAATTACGGTACTATGCTAGGCTGTGTGTTTTGGCAATTACGATATTACTAAGATTAATCACACGATGTTTTTCGCTGTTCCGAGAATCCGTTATTCTTCTTGGGTTGTTTGGAGCTTCGGCGAATCTAATAACATAAAAGTACCGTTTTTAACAACTTTGTGGTTATAGAGAAAGGCCAGGATTTAGAAATACGCCTTCAAGTTTATTAGTGTTACGTTAATCCCCCAGCATCGATGTGTATCCTTCAGGGCTAGGTTAATCCACCAGCATCCATGTGTATCTTTCAGGGATAGTTTAATCCTCTGGCATGGATGCTGGTGGATTAACCTTGCTTATTCTACAGGGCTAGGTTAATCCTCCAACATCCATGTGTAGCATACAGACATTAAAAACAGTTTTTCGAAAGACGTCTTCGCGTGTTTCACTTTCACATTGTAAAGTTTACTGAAGCAATTTCCTGAGTCATGTACCCTTAAATATGAGGTCGACTTCGGTGAGAGAACATGTCTTACAAAACGCTTCAGATCATAAAGAAAAACATCATCACATAACGTGTTGTAATGTCATCTTATACCATGTTGTGGTTGTGACAACCCAGAGTGAAAAGACAACACTTCATAACGAGCTGCATGACAACACACTATAACGAGCTGCATGACAATACACTATACGTATTACGGTGACAATGCACTCTAACGTGTTACGGTGACAATGCACTATAACGTGTTACGGTGACAATGCATTATAACGTGTTACGTTGACAATGCACTATAACGTGTTACGGAGACAATGCCCCTTAATTTGTTAAAGTGACAGCACCCCATAACATGTTGCAGTGTTAACATACCATGATGTGTTACAGTGACAACATCTCATACCGTCTTGCTGTGAGAACACCCCATTACGTGTAACATAGCATCCCATAACAGTTCTGAAACAGAGACTGACAATAACCCTACACATCCCAGCTCATCGGAGGCAGAAAACTGAACCACCAGACTGGAAATTCCCTCCTTGGTTTTTGAGTAGGACAGGAGAACCTGCATCACATGCCTGTCATAAACCATCTTACCAAGCGAGGATAAAATGTGCGTCTAGTACGAAACTTTTATGTCACTTGATGTATAATCATGATGTGACTCATTCTGAAGTAAGGTGGGTGACAAACTAAATGAAGTGCCATTGTTGTCCTTATTGTAAAAGAACAGTTAGGGAAATTTGTTTAAACGCTTCAGCACGACGGTACGACCCTTTAGGGAAGAACAGGCACTTTAGGATGATGTAATATGTCGAACCATCATACCTAAGGGTCGTACCCACGTAGCACACGAGTTTGATAAAAGGTTGTGGCAGACATATGAAAATTACACAATCATTTTGGTATCGACACTGAAATAAAGTTATATCTTAATATCTATATTCATCCTCGTTTAGAATCAACTATTTCAGGGTCTCAGTATTATATGCAATTTACTGTAGTATTCCGTAATGCAAATTAGAGATCCCCATGAATGCAAAAACACTCTTTATCAGAAAATAAGAAGATTACTGTTGAATGAATACCCGGCTAGCCAACATCTCAAACAGAAAACACGATCAGACCACCGCCTCGTCCCTCCGGTAATTTTACATATAGATTTAAAAGTACAATTCGAGCCTAAAAAGCATACACACATGATGGTGAGCGAGTGAAGCTGATAAGCCTTGTCTGTGTTTCATAACAACTTTTCCATATGGTTATATTTAAAAGCATTAACTGTCACAAACGAAACTCATACGTGAAAATGAACAAAGCAAAAATGAAAAAAAATCAATTGTTTTTGTACTTAAATGAAAACTGAATCACATTGAATCATAATGTGAACAAATTACAATATAAAGAGACAACAACATGACCTTTTAGCCTTAGTAGGTCAGGTCAAATGCCAAGCTACCATACTGAAGGGTGGTACCGCCATACTCAAGGGTCGTACCTTCGTACTCGAGGGTCATACCTTCATGCTCGAATAGTTAAGAAACCACTAACCCCCCCCCTCCCCCACTCCCGCTGGAGATGAAGAAGTAACACAGTTAAGAGGACTGCGCCGCTGTAACGGTTGCTATAAGAGCAATCTAAGTTAAGAAAACTTATCGATTGGTTGCATCACTCACCTCGAATGACTAAGGCTGCAGATGATGTTCCTAAACTTTCCAATACTTTTCGACTCTTTTTCTGACAAATACACTATTCATCTTAGACCATAACAACTGCTTCTTACAATAAATGGATCAGCACCGAACTTCAACCAGAAAAACTCTCCTGGCATAAAAGCACTTAAAATACGTGCCAGTCCTACAGTATAGAAGTATCAAACCCAGACCATAGCAGCCTGGTCGTGTATCATATAAAACGAGCCGCCTTGCCGTGCAACGTAAAAACCAAGCAGCCACGTTGTGCAACATGTAAATCATAGATCAAATTCAAATCGTGACAGTTTTGTCGCACAGTAGGATCAAGAAAGTGAATGCAGCCAGCCGTTTCCCAGACTTGTGCACGAACTTCTGACCCCAATAACCCTCTACGCGTGCGTGGAATTCCAGTATGTGTAATGCAGGAACAGAGCAACTCAAAGACAGCATGAAATCAGTGTCATGTGAAATAACGCTGCCCTGAAATTGCACCGCATTTAGACAAAACAGCGCTACGACTGCAGCGAATGGAGACGATGCTGCATGTAGACAGTGATTTGAGGAGTCAGTAACGAGTGAAAATAATGGTACTTTCATGCGGCCCTGCATCCAGGCGATGCTTACCCCACACACCGATGTTGCCACAGAACGCCTCCATGCAGCTTACACCCGCTACCCACAGCGGACCTGCGTATTGCTGGGGATGCTGACACACTTACTGTTCAAGAGCCTCGTTGTAATAAGGAATATTTGTAGATTGTCCTCATCCGTCCATCAACTCGTTTTACTTTACCTTAAAAGCGTAACATGGATATATACGAGGTTGCTTGTTCCAAGTGCTATGTGACGAATAACAATGGTTTGGTCATATAGTAGTTATCAAAGATACCACTTTTAGAGCTGATCATAAATCATTTGTTCTACGTGTAACTTACTTTGCCAGTAACCATATTCTGCATCAATAAGGTAAGATGATACTTGGTCACAATTCATTTGAAATGTAGCTGGAACTGGATTTAGATATATCATCAAAATAATGTGTTCAGCATTCAATAACTTTCCTCTTAGCAGTAACATATTTTGTATTCAATTCCCATCCTCGCCAGTATCTATCATTCAAATGCATTCTGAAGTATTTATGCCCATCTCTAGCAGTGTTTCACTGCAACAAATTTGCAGCCAAATAGGTCATATAAGCACTGCTCACCAAGCCAAAGAAGAGGCAAGCTAGAATGTACAGAATGAATAAAAATACCCATCCAATTAGCCTGTGTGACCAGTGGCCTCTCACAGCCCTGCATGGCTTCTGAGCGCTTAGAATCCGTGTACATATCAAAGTGTTTGCTGGTGTATAAGAAAAACATCAGCCATTACGCATACGAAAAACTTCATTTAATATGTGTGCAATGCCTTAGCAATAAGTGCATGATATGCATTCACCACTAAGCACAGGAGTGGCACAGCTACTGAATGGAGTCGCATCAACCAATGGATGTATAAAATAGTCTCTCAGTGTAAGAGAAACACCAGATACTAATCACTTCAACCTTTAGTTGTAATTACAACAAAATCCCGCGGGGAAGAGTTCAACGTCTACTGGGTGTAGTGGACACAGTAAGCTGCAGGAGTATAGCAATCACCACCCAGTCACTGGACGAAAGAAATACGCCCTTTCAGTGCAGTTAATACCCATCTTTTATGTGTAAGGTACACAACTGGGACTGAGTGTACAAGGACAAGTAGTCTGCTGGTACCGAAGTGTGGACACTAACTCTTGGTAGGAACACTTCAGGGGCTGGGTGTAGGAGGCACACTGGCTCTTGGGTGTACACGAAAGTGACGCTGGTTCTTCCTGATGGCGACATGTTGAGCGTGTGATTGCGTATTGTGTGTGTTTACCCGTTCCCTCCGCCCTGCACCGCCCTCAATTTTGAGGGACACATTGTTTTTCACGGCTGCCGCACGTGAAAGGCGGCCGGGGTGCTTGAGGACCAGATAATGACCGACAGCCGAGGGGATCCTGAATGGGTCCATTTCAGCGATGTCCAGTGGATATATGTTTATGTGGCTCACATGTGGCGTATTCGGACATCATCCTGCCACTTGCAACACGCGGAGCTATTGCAGTCTGACTAACGTGCATGTGTATGTGTATGTATTATCGTCAGTCTATACATATGAAGAAGGAACTTTACACTCCTGAGGTCCTATCTCTTATCCTTCCATTCATACAGGCGGTAAGATTTTCTAACTCGTACGCTTCCTCTTAACATAGCTTTCTCAATGTTTATATCAAAGGGAGAGTTGCGTAATTACCTATTTGTACTACATTGGAAGGGAGCTTTACACTCGTGGGGCCCCAACTCGAAAGTCTCTATCACTCAATTTCTTGATATTCTGTATGATGTCTCGATTAACTATGGTTGCGGTAACTTCATTCCATTCAACCACCACTCTGCTACAAAAGTACTTCCTCGCAACTGTTTAAAGTTTTTGTTTAATATCATGTTATGTAATCTTTCGAAAAACTGTTCAGTCTACGAAATCGGTGTTTTAAAACTTTAATACTTGTGATCAGGCCACCCCTCACTCTTCTCCAAGGTGTGCAAATTTAAGCCTTCAGCCCTTCTCTGCAACTTAGCTTTCTTAATTCTGGTACTCTCTTCGTTCCTCTCCCCTGGGCTTTCCTTTTTTGTCTCTTTTTTGCTTAAGTGCGGTAACCAAACTTGAAGAGCTTTTGGTGTTTTGTATGTGAACAGTTTGCTGAATATTTCCTTATCCATGCACTTAAATGTTATTCTAATGTTTATTTGTTTGCAGACAGTTGGACAACTTAACCATTCTCCTAAGGTAAGACCTGGCGAGAAGCTACGGACACTGGGACGATGTCTTTCTTATACACTTTGTCCTGCACCTTATTTCCTGCTGGGTAACGATCATATCGAAGACCTTCTTTCACCGTGACCTATCATATTACTTGACATTTACTCGGGTTGAACTTCATCAACCACGTAACAGACCAACTTCGGTGTGTCAAGGTCCCCTTCTGAAGCTATGCAATCCCTCTCGCTTTTCACTTCTCTTATGGACTTTGCATTATCAATTTCATTCATTTTGTCATACGTTGCATATGAATGACATTATGGATAGAATGGCCAAACAGCATTACCGTTTGAGTCAAACTACATTTCAATCTAAAAATTAATAATGTAACCCAATCTTATCACGGAAATGTTTATAATGATTCAGGATCAAGTATTCTAAATTCCCAGCATGTATGAATAATGTCCATCTACATGTATCATCTGAAATACTCGAAAGTACTAAAGTCCAATACTCATTATTTTTCATAACATAAAAATGATCGCTTATAATCAAGCTTCTAACAAAACAAAAATATTTATACACTCCCACTTGTTTCGCCATAATTTGCTTCAACTGACCACATAACCCGTCCCAGCTAATCACCACCATTCAGTTCTCTCTCATTAGACGCTCTAGCTCCTGCACAACCAGGCCTGAAATTGGCCATCCGACTTCAGGGGTCTGGTAAATGCATTTACATGCAACTTTTTTGAAAACTGGCCAAAGGTATATTTGTAAACGGTTACGAGTACACAGTGTTACTTCTGTATCAAACACTCTGAACAAGTACCGACACACGGAAACAGCGAATACACACTACTGCCCATTAACAGAACATCGAAGCAGTGTGCAAAAGATTAGTTTCTGAAATGCACAGTTACTTGTGGCTGCCGAGGCAGAGTTAAAAACACTGCAAAAGCTCCGGAGGCTTGTGGACCTGATATCAGTTTGGAGAGTAAAGACTCACAAACCTAACAACATTTTCTTGATGTATCAAGTATAAGGAGACGTAATTACATCAACATAACGATCATTCTTGGGGTTTGGGTGTGAGGTATCAGTGCCATACAAAGAGGGCGTGGTTTTGTCATTACCTGATTATAGAGATGTAATCTTCTACATTAGAAAAACAGAATTCAATACACATAAAATAGCCCATTCTGGTACAAAACTGCCTGACAACGTATTTCCCAGCAAATCAAAAACAGGGGAAAAAAATGCCCTGAGTCTCATTTCTGATACCTGGGTGCATCACTTCCCTCCAGTATTATCGCCTGTCTAATCAATCTACTGACTGTAGCGGCCCTTTATATAAGAACACACTGGGGGACTTACAAAAAAAAAAACCTTTGTCATATGAAAGAACTTTTATATTTTTTTTTTTCAGGCAAGTTAAGACCACTACAAACGGCCGCCTCTGCCACCCGTACGATGTATCCCCCACCATATAACGAGCTCTATAATTTTCCTTCACTCATATGTATATGCAATTTCTTTACACAAGTATGATACTTTTCCCAGTGCAAATGACTGTTGTTTCGATATTTGGCATAAACCACCATGCATGTCCACATATTTACACAACACACTTCTATTTTCAATGTTTTCGGTTGCTTTTCGAAGTCCACCTCAAAGCAGGAATCATGAAACACCAAATTCCTCATCACGATAGACTTGTCGTTTTCCCACTAAATATAAAATGAAATCATGTGTGTAGTCACTTTCTACTACATTACAAACCACAAATACGTCATTTCGTGTGGTGTCAGTAAACACGGATAGCCTGCTGCTTAAAAATGGCTATTGTTTACACCACAAAACCATGATAACTTGTTCTAGCACTGGCCTGCCCATCAAATCATTATCAGAATACCCTAAGAAATAAATCAACCCATCAGAATTATCGTAGTTAGAACATACTCTTGTTTTTACCAAATTCATCATGATCAAAATGTATGAAGTTGTCAACGTACGTTCATGCCCACGATGCAAATGGAGGACGTGGGAAGCACCTCCCCTCTGCACACTGGGATCGGCATTATCTTCACCCTCACTGCTGGCAACTTCATGCGTTTCTTCCTTCTGCCTTCCCTCCACATCTTCGCGACTACTACGTCCACTTGATTCACTATCACTTTCATCTGAAATGGCCAAGTCAAGCGTCTCAAGAAAAAAGACGTAATAATCAAGTTATCATACGTATCGCACGAGTTAATATGTTCACAGTACACCTTCCAGCCTTGTGATGGTTACTGGAGCAGGAAAAAAATATGAACTAATGTGTGGCAATATTCTGGGATGCCAATATGTAAATTTAGAATAATTAAAAACCCCTACGACAATGCGCGGACTTTTTAAATTGGGATCCGATTAGTGGGATACTCGCAGTGAGTGCTCAAAGGCGGACCGTCCTATAAATGGGATATCATATGGCAAGGAGTTGATTAACCAATAATCATATCACAGAAAAAAATTGCAATTTTACATTGTGAACTTGTAATATTTATTTTTTCTTATACTTTTCATCTGTAGATCATTTATCAAGTTATCTTTGATTGCTCCATATGAGTTCCTTTCCCATTTAACGTTTTCCCTCACTCGAGCATTTACCTCTCTGCAGAAATCGTACATTTGCTTCCTGATTACCTTTTCCAATATCTTACAAAGCATACTTGTAAACGAGACCTCCTCCATGTCTTCTTTGTATAGACTGGTTGGCTGCAGGACCTGGTTGTGGATAAGGGGCTATGATTTCCATGCATTGCACGTGACAGGTAAAGAATAGATTAGGGCAAAGTGGCCTTTCTTTGTCTGTTCCTGCGCTAACCCAGGCAACCGATCTTCAACACATTAGGATAATCCTCACGATCAATTGCCTAAAATTGGATCAAGACCTTACGGTATTCCGTTTATGTCTTTGTTATATATTCCACTGCACTCTAGGATCTCCTGTCTTCCACTGTGAAAACAGCTTTGAACTTGTCATTCTGACAGTTACTTGCATGTCTTTACATCGTTCTCTACAACTCTTCCCTCTGAATCCTTAGTCTGATTAGCTGCTTTTTTGCTTACAATTTACTCCTGGTGAACTTATGAAAAATTCCAATTATCTTCTGCCTTGTTCACAAAAGTTTCCAAGTTTCTCTCTCCTCCTTTCTCATCCTTCTATGATCATTTCATGCTCTCGTATAGAAACTAAATCCTGGCTTGCTGAGGTTTCACCTGTATCATTACAAAAGCATATCGCAGAGCTTCTTCACTTTATGGAAACTAATATGTGCACACAGAAACTAGAAATGCATGTACCAAAATGCATGGTACTGGTTTTGGAATACCCAGAGCTTGATTTCAAGAAACTGATGGATTGCTGGGGGGAGGAGAAAATAACAAAAATCCCAATGCCAAGTAGCATTTTCAGTGAAAAAGAAGTTAATGATTAAACAATGAAAAGCTGAGAAACAAGGAAGCAGCTGAACATTGAGTGTACAAAGCAGTGTTGAAGATTTTTAAAAATTTCAGTTTAAAGTAAAAAGGAACAACGAGAAATAAATACGTAAAATTATAGAAGAGAGAAATTGTAGTTAAAAAGATGGACGATGAGCTAGTATACAGACAAAAGAGAAAGGGGAAGAGAGAGAGCAAGGTTGAGGTGAATGATGTATGTACACGTAAGGGATGTTAGCAATGAAGTTCTGATGATTCTGCCAGAAATAACCATCTGGATGGTAGGAAACAGCATACCTAACATATAAGAAGACCAATATTAACACTGAATCACAAAATGAGAGAACAAACATGACAAAGGGATATATAGTAATTATGGAGTAAGAAGATTTTGTAGGAACTACTCTTCTCTATGGCAGTAAATAGGCTAAAGATGGGAGATAATAAAATACTATAAATATATATATAAGAATTTATTATTTTCTTCAGGGAAATGTATCTATACACAAAGGTCTTTATACAAGGATAATGCATCAAAAAAGAATATAGAAGAAATCTGACAGCAGAAAGTTAGAGTAACAAACAGTGAAATTTTCACTTGAAGTCTAATCCCTTACAAAACAGTGTTGGCTGAAGATATCAGAATGACTGAAGTGATATACTGTACATCAAAATGTGTAGAAAATTTGTCCTTAAAGAATGGCACTCATCATCTGCAAGTTATGGCATAGCATATGGTCCTACCTGCTGTCATAAAATATTACATAAAACTACAGACAGATTAACTGAGTATATAGGATAGCACATTCAAAATTATATGCTTAGCTTGCCTACTAAAGAAGGATAGCTGCTGAACTCTTTAGGAACAAATGTTGTAATTGGTTATGTGGAATCACTTTCATGTTTAGTACAAAGAGGAAAATTCATTGAGTAAGACTTGTGTCTCTCACTCTCTATTACAGTTCACTCCTGTACACACAGTTCTCCTATACTGCAAACTATATATTTCTCTCTCCCCTGAGCAAAGGCTTCATGGCAATCTTGATGCATGTCAGTGAAGTAAATTAAATGGAATATATGCACAGGTACTGGAAAGTAATTCCATTAAATATATATTTTGATATGCGAAAGGTAACATTTCAGTTTAGACAGTGTACACCTCTGCAAGCACAGGGACTGATTTGGGTGAAATACCCCCAATAATGCTATGCACGTATTCTGTGAAAATATGTCCATATACAAATAATACCTATTATCTTCAACTCCTCTTCCATTCATTTGAGGTTGATCATGTGGAATAAAAATTCAACTTTTCTGAGAATGGCCAGAAAATGGGCAAGGACATCCAATTCTCTGGGTACATTTGCTACCCTACAACCCTGCGATAGTACGGTAAAGATATGCAGTATGTGTGAATTTTATTTCTTCTTTGTTGACTAGACAATCACTTTAATTTCATTTACTACCCATATGTGCATTAAGAGTAAAAATTCCATAATTCTGAATGAAGTATTTGGAAGATATTGAAGAAAACCAATGTGGATGAAATATGGTAGAAAAACAATTACTAAAAGGCTTGAATTGCATTCTATTAGCCCAACGAAGTTTCCATTTCACCTGCACATTAGGCTGGGACAACATTGACAATCAAATCAATACACAATCTTTGCAAACAATACTTTCCATATAAAACTAATTCCCTTAGAAGTAACCATAAAAAGTATAGTTGTTTAATCATGCTCCATTCAGCAGCATTTCAAAGTATTTCTAAGAAAAATTGATTGATGATGATATCATACCTTTCAGTGTTTGTATGCATTAAATCTCTCTTTCTTTCCCTCTCTCAGATAGTAGCTTAAGTACTATTTGTAATGATATCAGGACTTAGTAAAGTAAAAAAAAAAGAAAAAAGGTATTATCACCTGTTCTGCACATGACACATGGCACCAGCATCATTAAAATGATATGACCAGAGAAAGGCAAAGAAAAATGCAAATAGACTTTTTGATATAAATGATAAACTAGCAGAAGAAAACTTGATGGAATTCAATAGAAATAACTTTGAAACAATATGCAATGAAACAACTAACAATGCAATGGAGTCAACTGATAAGAGCCCAATAGAGAAAGAGATTGATAGTGAATAAAACATCACAGGTCTAGGAGTAATCATATATGAGAAACTGGAAATCAAAAACAACATAGGAAGGATTCCACTATCAAGCCAAGTAATGAACAGTGTGATAATGAGAACTTTACAAGAGATAAAAACCTAGTAAAGAAAATCTTTAATGTATATATAAGAAGCAATACCATCGCACTGCATAGCCACCAACTAAGCAAACTGAAACTAATAAGTTTGAGAGAATTCAGAAACATTTCACAAGTGAAACTGATCAAGTGGAACACATAATATCATAAGTGAAAGCACTTGAACTAAACAGTATAGAAAGAAGAGAATGATATTTAGTACATTATGCATGGCAATATATAAGACTCCTAAAGACTATATATCCAGAGTCAACAATTCACATATTGGAAGAAAGGGATGAATTAAATCTGCAAATATTCCTATAAACATACTAAGAACTCGCAAAACTAAAATATTTCAAAACCCGGTAAGAAAGATGGAGAGCCTCTTCAATGCTTTGCCCATTGAGGTAATTAGTTAAATGGAGTGAGCTCTGAAACCTTTACAAGATGAAACAAGTGGCTGAAAGCAGTTCTAGATGATCTCGGGATCAACAACTATTTTATGTTTGTGACTGCAGATAACAGCAGCACTGTATTGTGCATTAAGACGTACAGTGAGTGCAAACAGCACCTAAGATTTGGGCAGAATCTGAATTCTTTAATGTCTCATTAAATATTCCTTCTAATTCTTAAAATTTAAATTTTTTCGGGTGGTATTAATATGCATTTCACCTTACATTTTCAATGATATTCAACAAGGAAAAATAAATCACTTCAGATGTAGTTTTGCTCACTACTTTCATCCTAATAAAGTGTAGATGTTTTATAGATGAGTCAGCACAATGCTCTAAAATATGCTTGAGTGTTAAGTTGCCACTGCGCTACTTTCATATTTCATTTTGCGAACACTGGATATCTTGTGATTGTTTTAATGTTTTATGTAACAGATCTTTTCTTATTATAATCAATGTGATATACTGACACTTTTTATAACAGCAAAGCTATAGAAGTTTGCAAAAATTAAAGCTATACCAGTCAGACAGTGATGTAAATGTCATGGAATGATGGCAATACTGGCTCCACTATTGCTAAAAACAAACCTCCTGCCTCTTCTTCGTAAACTTTCATTCTCTGTATGATATGAATGATCCAGGATCATCTAACTGGTCCTCTAAATCAAGCTAAAAGCACCTCAATATTGTTTCAAGGAAACTCAAATGTCCTCTCATTGGCATGGCTAGAGGGTGACTAACTATGGGGAGAAATCATGATGCACTGCCAATTCAGTCACCACCCAGGCCTGGTGTGCAACCATGAAAATGAGGCAAGAAACTAAATATGAAAGTACCCATCCAAATGTATCATTAAGCTTGTGTAAATATCCATCTGGAGACATAAAGGGGTTAAAGGAGGTACTTGTACTTAGGTACTCTCTCCACACACACATACATCACAGTACATAAGAATGAAAAAAGTTGCACAACAGTAAACAAAGCTTAAGAGATGGGACTGGGAAGTCAACAAGACAGGCCATCTTAAAATAAGGGGCTACACCAAGCTTAGGACTGGTGAATGACAAGCACATCACATGTGTAGATCTACATCTCCATCATGTACAATTAAGAAATTCCTAAAAAAAGTTATCATCATTATTCTCATTTTCATTGCCATTACCACTATTACCATTACTATTTTCATCATTATCATTAATTATTGTTCTTAAATATCCTTAGAACTCCTTTGAGGTGAGAAAGTCTCATTAAAGATGTACTATTTTCTATACACTTATGTTGCAGCCTTGCTTGAGGATGGTTCTTTACCTGCTGTACTACCGTCTGTAAACAGAATCTGCTACAGTTTAAATCACAACTGTCATTATCATTAGTATGTTTATCATTAATTCTGTTAACATTATTACTATCATCATTATCATATAACACCAGGACCCCCTACCCAGTGATTCAGGGCATCCTGCAAAGGGTACATTACACTTAGAAGCAAGGACAATGATTTCATTTTGAAGTGAGAAGTACTCCATTCTGTCAACTGATGAAGATACAGACTCACCAGGGTGACTTTCCACTCCCAGTGTAACCTTGAATGGGTTACTCTTACTTGTTCCTCTCATGGCCAGGTGCATAAGCCAAAATAATCACCTGCCTCTCATAATCCACTTTCATTTTTACCCACATTAAATGGGCCTCACTTCCTTACACTCTTTTACACATATACGTACACACTCACACACACTTATTTATATATATATATATATATATATATATATATATATATATATATATATATTTTTTTTTTTTTTTTTTTTTGCTTTGTCACTGTCTCCCGCGTTTGCGAGGTAGCGCAAGGAAACAGACAAAAGAAATGGCCCAACCCACCCCCATACACATGTATATACATACGTCCACACACGCAAATATACATACCTACACAGCTTTCCATGGTTTACCCCTGACGCTTCACATGCCTTGATTCAATCCACTGACAGCACGTCAACCCCGGTATACCACATCGCTCCAATTCACTCTATTCGTTGCCCTCCTTTCACCCTCCTGCATGTTCAGGCCCCGATCACACAAAATCTTTTTCACTCCATCTTTCCACCTCCAATTTGGTCTCCCTCTTCTCCTCGTTCCCTCCACCTCCGACACATATATCCTCTTGGTCAATCTTTCCTCACTCATTCTCTCCATGTGACCAAACCATTTCAAAACACCCTCTTCTGCTCTCTCAACCACGCTCTTTTTATTTCCACACATCTCTCTTACCCTTACATTACTTACTCGATCAAACCACCTCACACCACACATTGTCCTCAAACATCTCATTTCCAGCACATATATATATATATATATATATATATATATATATATATATATATATATATATATATATATACATATATATATATATTTATATATATATATATATGAGATGGAATACTTTCTTCACATTCCCTGCATATTGTAGAAGGCAACTAAATTGGGTGGGAGTGGGGAGCTGAAAATCCTCCCCTTCTGTTTTACTTTTCCAAAAGAAGGAACACAGAAGATGGCCGAGAGAGGATTTTTCTAAGTTATGAATAGAGAAACATTCAAAGAAGATTACACAAAAGAAGATTAGACTCATGGCTGAAGACGGTACCTGATAAACCAAGAATAGATAACAACATTAGTGTAGCTGCTGTAAAAAATAACATCAACCAACAACCAAGACAAGTTTTGGGTTGTGGAAAGATGGTTCAAAGAAATGCTGTTCTCCTCTCCAACATACTCATCAAGTGGTGAGCACTACAAGCTAGCCCTGTTGTCATGGCAAAATTTCATTGCTGGTATTCATAGGAGTCCTTAACTTACCTGCTTGTGTGTGGAAAGCAGCCTTGAAGCTACATGAGCTGCATAAAATGAGTCATAAGGTTTTATAATAATAACAGTAATAACATTAGTGTATCATTATTGTCATTACAACCTCAGAACCCTATCTGTTGGGCACCTGCAGCTTCACTGTTTATTTTGAAAACATTTTTGTTACAAAATAAGCATCAAGAATAGAAAAGAAATTATTGTAATTATCAATGGAGGAAAAAAAATGCCCTTCACAATCTTCCAGAAAACCAAGGCATATGATGGAGGTTTATAAACACATTTAAGGTAGGATTTTTGCAACATAATATTAATCCTTCTGCAACTTCCCTCTTTGATTGTTAGATGTACTTAACAATTTGTTTTTCTGGAATCTCTGATGAGGATCTGATCCTAGACAAGTACTATGATGAGTAAACTTTGCAGTTTATGATATTTGTATCCATGTTTGAAAAAAAATCACCATTCTGAATATCTGGAATAAATCTCAAATTAGATTTCTCAATGCTAGGTTTGTCAACACATTCTTATTAACTCAAGCAGTGGGTAATCTTATACTGAATATGCTTCTCGCTTTCATATCTTTTAAAGTGAGTTTCAACATTCTTTACACTTTAAATAACGAAAAGAAGCAATAAATCAGTAAGAAAGAATATGCCTTTTTCTTTGTTGCAGTTTCACCTCCGTGGTGTAGCAATTAGCGTTGCTAAACATAACGCATTCACTGGCCACCCAGGGTCAAGTGCATAGGTTTGAATCATGGTTGCAGCAGTCTGTCTACAGTCAACCAAGCTGTTCATATTTCCCCTTGGAGATGGTTAATAAAATGACTACCTGGCTTTTTTTAATTTTCCAAAAGAAGGAAGAGAGAAGGGGGCCAAGTGAGGATATTCCTCCAAAGGCCCAGTCCTCTGTTCTTAACGCTACCTCGCTAACACGGGAAATGGCGAATAGTATGAAAGAAAGAAAAAAAGATATATACATGGAAGCGGAAGTGGATCATAGGGTGGGGGAGGGGGCGAAAATTCTGGGGGCCTTGAAGAATGTGTGGAAGTCGAGAACATTATCTCGGAAAGCAAAAATGGGTATGTTTGAAGGAATAGTGGTTCCAACAATATTGTATGGTTGCGAGGCGTGGGCTATGGATAGAGTTGTGCGCAGGAGGATGGATGTGCTGGAAATGAGATGTTTGAGGACAATGTGTGGTGTGAGGTGGTTTGATCGAGTAAGTAACGTAAGGGTAAGAGAGATGTGTGGAAATAAAAAGAGCGTGGTTGAGAGAGCAGAAGAGGGTGTTTTGAAGTGGTTTGGGCACATGGAGAGAATGAGTGAGGAAAGATTGACCAAGAGGATATATGTGTCGGAGGTGGAGGGAACGAGGAGAAGAGGGAGACCAAATTGGAGGTGGAAAGATGGAGTGAAAAAGATTTTGTGTGATCGGGGCCTGAACATGCAGGAGGGTGAAAGGAGGGCAAGGAATAGAGTGAATTGGAGCGATGTGGTATACCGGGGTTGACGTGCTGTCAGTGGATTGAATCAAGGCATGTGAAGCGTCTGGGGTAAACCATGGAAAGCTGTGTAGGTATGTATATTTGCGTGTGTGGACGTATGTATATACATGTGTATGGGGGGGGGTGGGCCATTTCTTTCGTCTGTTTCCTTGGGCTACCTCGCAAACGCGGGAGACAGCGACAAAGTATAATATAAAAAATATAAAATATAATAATATATATATGGGTATGTTTGAAGGAATAGTAGTCTAACAATATCATATGGTTATGAGGCATGGGCTATAGATAGGGTTGTACAGAGGAGGGTGGATATGATGGAAATGAAATGTTTGAGGAGAGTGTGTGATGCAATGAAAGAGTAAGAGAGGTGTGTGGTAATAAAAAGAGTGTGGTTGAGAGAGCAGAAGAGGGTGTGTTGAAATGGTTTGGACATGTGGGAAGTGCAAGGAAACAGACGAAAGAACGGCCCAACCCACCCACATACACATGTATATACATACACGTCAACACACGCAAATATACATACCTATACATCTCAATGTATACATACATATACACACACAAACATATACATATATACACATGTACATAATTCATACTGTCTGCCTTTATTTATTCCCATCGCCACCTCACCACACATGGAATAACAAACCCCTCCTCCCTCATTTGTGCGAGGTAGCGCTAGGAAAAGACAACAAAGGCCCCATTCGTTCACACTCAGTCTCTAGCTGTCATGTAATAATGCACTGAAACCACAGCTCCCTTTCCACATCCAGGCCCCACAGAACTTTCCATGGTTTACCCCAGACGCTTCACATGCCCTGGCTCAATTCATTGACAGCACGTCAACCCCGGTATACCACATCGTTCCAATTCACTTTATTCCTTGCATGCCTCTCGCCCTCCTGCATGTTCAGGCCCCGATCGCTCAAAATCTTTTTTACTCCATCCTTCCACCTCCAATTTGGTCTCCCACTTCTCCTCATTCCCTCCACCTCTGACACATATATCCTCTTTGTCAATCTTTCCTCACTCATTCTCTCCATGTGACCAAACCATTTCAATACACCCTCTTCTGTTCTCTCAACCACACTCTTTTTATTACCTCACATCTCTCTTGCCCTTTCATTACTTACTCGATCAAACCACCTCACACCACATACTGTCCTCAAACATCTCATATATATATATATATATATATATATATATATATATATATATATATATATATATATATATATTTTTTTTTTTTTTTTTTTTTTTTTTATACTTTGTCGCTGTCTCCCGCGTTTGCGAGGTAGCGCAAGGAAACAGACGAAAGAAATGGCCCAACCCCCCCCCCCCCATACACATGTACATACACACGTCCACACACGCAAATATACATACCTACACAGCTTTCCATGGTTTACCCCAGACGCTTCACATGCCTTGCTTCAATCCACTGACAGCACGTCAACCCCTGTATACCACATGACTCCAATTCACTCTATTTCTTGCCCTCCTTTCACCCTCCTGCATGTTCAGGCCCCGATCAAACAAAATCTTTTTCACTCCATCTTTCCACCTCCAATTTGGTCTCCCTCTTCTCCTCGTTCCCTCCACCTCCGACACATATATCCTCTTGGTCAATCTCTCCTCACTCATTCTCTCCATGTGCCCAAACCATTTCAAAACACCCTCTTCTGCTCTCTCAACCACGCTCTTTTTATTTCCACACATCTCTCTTACCCTTACGTTACTTACTCGATCAAACCACCTCACACCACACATTGTCCTCAAACATCTCATTTCCAGCACATCCATCCTCCTGCGCACATCTCTATCCATAGCCCACGCCTCGCAACCATACAGCATTGTTGGAACCACTATTCCCTCAAACATACCCATTTTTGCTTTCCGAGATAATGTTCTCGACTTCCACACATTTTTCAAGGCTCCCAAAATTTTCGCCCCCTCCCCCACCCTATGATCCACTTCCGCTTCCATGGTTCCATCCGCTGACAGACCCACTCCCAGATATCTAAAACACTTCACTTCCTCCAGTTTTTCTCCATTTAAACTCACCTCCCAATTGACTTGACCCTCACCCCTACTGTACCTAATAACCTTGCTCTTATTCACATTTACTCTCAACTTTCTTCTTCCACACACTTTACCAAACTCAGTCACCAGCTTCTGCAGTTTCTCACATGAATCAGCCACCAGCGCTGTATCATCAGCGAACAACAATTGACTCACTTCCCAAGCTCTCTCATCCCCAACAGACTTCATACTTGCCCCTCTTTCCAGGACTCTTGCATTTACCTCCCTTACAACCCCATCCATAAACAAATTAAACAACCATGGAGACATCACACACCCCTGCCGCAAACCTACATTCACTGAGAACCAATCACTTTCCTCTCTTCCTACACGTACACATGCCTTACATCCTCGATAAAAACTTTTCACTGCTTCTAACAACTTGCCTCCCACGCCATATATTCTTAATACCTTCCACAGAGCATCTCTATCAACTCTATCATATGCCTTCTCCAGATCCATAAATGCTACATACAAATCCATTTGCTTTTCTAAGTATTTCTCACATACATTCTTCAAAGCAAACACCTGATCCACACATCCTCTACCACTTCTGAAACCACACTGCTCTTCCCCAATCTGATGCTCTGTACATGCCTTCACCCTCTCAATCAATACCCTCCCATATAATTTACCAGGAATACTCAACAAACTTATACCTCTGTAATTTGAGCACTCACTCTTATCCCCTTTGCCTTTGTACAATGGCACTATGCACGCATTCCGCCAATCCTCAGGCACCTCACCATGAGTCATACATACATTAAATAACCTTACCAACCAGTCAACAATACAGTCACCCCCTTTCTTAATAAATTCCACTGCAATACCATCCAAACCTGCTGCCTTGCCGGCTTTCATCTTCCGCAAAGCTTTTACTACCTCTTCTCTGTTTACCAAATCATTTTCCCTAACCCTCTCACTTTGCACATATATATATATATATATATATATATATATATATATATATTATCTTTTTTTTTATTTTGCTTTGTCGCTGTCTCCCGCGTTTGCGAGGTAGCGCAAGGAAACAGACGAAAGAAATGGCCCAACCCAACCCCATACACATGTATATACATACACGTCCACACATCTCAATGTACACATATATATACACACACAGACACATACATATATACCCATGCACACAATTCACACTGTCTGCCTTTATTCATTCCCATCGCCACCTCGCCACACATGGAATACCATCCCCCTCCCCCCCTCATGTGTGCGAGGTAGTGCTAGGAAAAGACAACAAAGGCCCCAGTCGTTCACACTCAGTCTCTAGCTGTCATGCAATAATGCCTGAAACCACAGCTCCCTTTCCACATCCAGGCCCCACACAACTTTCCATATATATATATATATACATATATATATATATATATATATATATATATGTATTAATGAGCTGGCCTTGATTAGGGCACTTAGTTGCCTGTGCTGTCTCATGTAACATAAAGTAAAATACATTGGAATCTCTTGCAAACAAAGAGGCTTCAAAGCAGATATCACCAGAATGAGAACATAATGTAGCACAAGGTCCCTTACCAACCTTCTCTGTTAAAAGGAATGCTGTTAAAATCAGGTCTACTTATGAAGACACCTGCTACTATCTCCTCATAAGATGATGCAGTTATCCTACACGAGTCATACTACAAAAGCTACAAGCTAGATTTTGATTGGTTCATTTTGCACAACTCATGTCTCAAGAAGAACCAAATCAAAACTAGCTCAAAGGCATGTGTAGTGGTGATCTGAGAAACTCAGAGATCAAGTGAAGACTGCTGGCATACATCTGCCAACAGCAATGTTCATAAGGCACATGGAGTCACAGCAAATGGGAAAAAGTTCTCTTGCATTATTGAACACCTTTATTCACTTAAACATGAGGCTACTAAAGAAACTCAGAGGATGCAAGTCATTCATGAATTTTCTTCAAGTAGGCATCTCCAGTTGTTTTATCTAATTAACCAAGATGTCATTATAGAACACAAAATTATTCAACTGACTGCTTCATCGAAACATCAGCATGGAAGTTGCTTGTTTGATACTTTATCCATTCAATGCACAAATCAAATTATTTCACATAAATCACAAAATATCTGGGATGCTCCTCTTCCTCCCTTCCCATTTCCTGAAACATTATTGCAATCTCATGATCCACTCCCTACAATAGAAATGCTACAAGTGACTGGAGAACTTTAGAAAAAGAAACTGAAAGGGAAGTTTAACAGTTGTACATGCTTTTCTGTGGAGATTATGACAAACTGAGTTATCACCAAACACAAAACATTTGTCATTGCAAGGGTGATAAAATATCAAGTCTGCTGTCAAACCTCAACATCAACATCAACAGTCCTAACTACATTTTATGAAGTAAAAACTGATGCTTAGTAAGCAAATGCTAGAGAAAAATGCTGAATATCTTGACTATTTAATGTGCAGGCTATCATTCGTACATGGCACTTGAGTCTGTTGAAAATGACCTCAGGAAAATCAGTCTCAACATCAACAGCAGGTAACTTGTACAAGTACAAAACAAAGCATGCTTTTCCACCTGCTGAGAAATTTGAGGGAAGATTTCAGACAGCTAGAATATAAGCCAAAAAGACTGCCAGGAGGAAAGATGGATCTCTCAGATTGATAACTTAAATGCGTGATTTTTCATTGCTTCAAAAAAAAAAACCCTGTAGAGCTTCCTAGTTCTTCCAGATATTGTAACAAACATTCATGCACTTATCAATCAGATATTATCTAAAAAACAACCATTCCCTGCAGGTCAGAATGAAAAGGTTCAAAGAACCATGATTCATGGCTGCCCATGATGGAAATGAAGAAGCACATCAATCATCAATGTATTGCGGGCATCAGATTTGCGAATTGTCTGAAACGTATGCAATAATATTCTTAAGGTCTTTTCCCCTGTGATGACTGTGTCTCAACATATGATCATACAGTTGTTTTTCTCCACAATGTGACCAAAAGGACGTATATGCACAGAGGAAGTTACAAAAGATCTCTCTCGATGTGTGAGACTGAAAACTAATACAAATGCCAGAAAACAATCATGTGGTAATTAACAGAATAAATCAAAATTGCATCCCTTTTAAAGGGGTATTAGGCAAAACAACTGTCTCAAGGATCAGGTAAACCGATTTCTTCTTTTCTTTCTTACATCAGTCTTTAACATTTTCCTAAACTTTTGTAGATTCTATACATATGTCAATGACTCAAAAAATTGAAAAAAAAAAAAGATTCCTAAAACACCATCACTATAAAATTCATAATTACCATGGATATTTCTTGGCATAATATATAATAGCATACATCCTATATGGCTATCATTTACAATTTGCTTTATAATTCATTTTCTTTGACTTAAAAGGAGTGGTTTCGATGGCAGGGGATTAGCGGATGCACAGAATTGAGTGGCGAGCATGTTGGATTAACAGGATCGTTTTCTTCTTGAGTAAATGGTGAGTGTTTGTTGCTGTTAGACAGCCTGTGATTGTTCTGAAGCTCTGTTTTGTGTGCTTTGCTGCTTGGTTATATTTTACTTTTGAAAGGGCATATGACCATGCAGGTGAGGCATAGTTTAGTGGAGTGGAGGGCTTGTTTGTATTGGATGCTAAAGATTCTTTCTTTTGACCAGTCAGTGTTCTGAGGGCATTTAATCTATATATTGCATTAGTGTTGATGTTCTTAGATTGGGGAGTAAATGCCATACGAGTGTTAACGCTATTCTCCTAGTGCAAATGACTGATGTTTCAATATTTACCATATATATATATATATATACATATATATATATATCCCTGGGGATAGGGGAGAAAGAATACTTCCCACGTATTCCCTGCGTGTCGTAGAAGGCGACTAAAAGGGGAGGGAGCGGGGGGCTGGAAATCCTCCCCTCTCGTTTTTTTTTTAATTTTCCAAAAGAAGGAACAGAGAATTGGGCCAGGTGAGGGTATTCCCTCAAGGCCCAGTCCTCTGTTCTTAACGCTACCTCGCTAATGCGGGAAATGGCGAATAGTTTGAAAGAAAGAAAAGAAAAAGATATATATATATATATATATATATATATATATATATATATATATATATATATATATACAAACTATCCTGTTTTCTATTTTCAATAAATGCTTTTTGTGTGTCACACCTTAAATATGGGTGCATGCACAGATGCAGTACACATGTAGCATGTTTTCTGCATTCTTCAATCCCCCTGAGTAGTGTTAGCATAAACATGACACCTGCACCAAGGATTCTTGGAGTCTAATGTCATTCACAAAACCATAATAACAGTTTGTTTCATTTACTTATCATGTCCACCAAATCACTCAAAATACTCTTGAAAATATTCCAGCACCTCAGAATTCTCGATGACAAAACAAACACCTGTTACGCCTGCATTGCTTCTGTCAAAAAAAAAGTATGTTACAGTGAAGTTGGCAACATCTGTTCATGTCCACAAGACAAAATGCTGATGCAAAAATTGCCACTTCCTTCTGCTAACACCAACCCTGCTCACACTGGAACCAGGATCATCTTTACCTTCAATATCATGCTCTTCTGAATCTTCCCTCATTTTTCCATTTCTCCATGAAAACTACATCCACTTGATTCACTATCACTCTTCTCTAAATTGTTTGTGCCAAAAATATCTAATACGTCCATGTAATAATTTGGGTTTTCTTGTGGCTTGCACATGGCAAACTTTTACACCTACACTCCAGCATTGTGTTGGTACTGGCCACTTAACTGAAAACAAAAACATGGATTAATGTATGGTAGTACCCTCTGACATGCCAGTAAGTTAATTCTGATGAATCAATATCCCTACTGCAGTGTACAGACTTTTTTAAAAGAGTTCCCACGAATGGGAAGCTCATAGTCAACTCCCAGAGGCAGGGCATCCCATATATGGGATATCAGCTATAAATAGGTTAATTGCACCGTGTCAGCGAATGTAAATGAGGACGGGCAGCAGTGTTGTACAGTGTTGTAAAGTTACAAAGTATGCATACTTTATTACTGTACTTGAGTAACTTTTTCAAGTATCTAATTTCTAGAGTACTTTTATCTCTATGTACTATTACTTTACCATAAGTAAATTTTATGAGTATATATTGTGCTTTTTCTCCACTGCATTTCACGAAACCATGTTACATTCCTCAAAATATCTTGAAGCTTGAACCGAAACAACCACAGAAATTGTGGCTGCACAGGCCTTGAAATCAACAAATCATGTGCGTTCACTTTGGCAGTTGAGAGGCCTCCACTTACACAAGTTTTGCAGCTTGTACAAGCAAGATGTTGCATGCTGCTTCTGAAGGTAAAAGCAGTCCTTGGCCTTACCTGGATGCATTATTCAAATTCAAGGTTTTGGGTAAATTTGTAAATGCATGCCATGTCTCCTGAATTTCATAAAGGTGATGGGCTACTAAAATCCCCCCATCAAACCTTAAAAATACAAGGAAATGAATAAATCTATGCTGACTTCAATTTACATGTATGATATCTCTAAAATTTGCAGTCATTCAATTCATCAAAACTCTTGACTGCAAGAGAAGCTATAGTAAGCAAAAGGGTGCTAAATGTGAGACATAAAGTTTCCGAAAGAAATCAGTGCTTTACAGCTGTGAACAAGACACATTTCCTCACCTTTACATTTCTTTCCATTCTAAAGCATATTCCCAGATATGCTGACTTTTAATCAAAAGCAAAAACGAAGGGATAATCATGCCACACATTGCTAGAGAATTAGATTCTTTTTGGTCAATGCAAACAGCCTTTGTACTAGTATGATCATCAAAAATGATTAAATGTGTTCTAGAGCAGTGTTCCCCAATTGCTGGAATGTAAAGGGGCATCTAAGTGGGACACAGAGCTTCAAAAATATTTTGTAATAATGAAAATACTGTATTGCCTTAGTGTCTTTTATGGCCTTTTCTTTCAAATAAAATCATCAAAATATTGCACTCTTTGATAAGTAATGTTTTCCCTTTTAGCCTATCTGCTTTTTATACTTTCTAATTTAAAGTGAAAATAAAATGAACAACATAGCATTAAAGTTATTATGAAATATTAAATATTTCTTCCATACATCTTGTGAACAATCTTTCCCTGTCACAAAAAGTATGAAAATGAAGGAAAGAAGCCATCAATACAAAACAGCACTCTGAGTAGCTATTTCAAAACGACTACAAGAAATCAACTGCTTACAAATCAAATGCCTTACAGGATATTAGGCAGCTACTGAATCATCTCACTTTGGCCATTAGGTTCATTGTTTTTTACAACCGCAATAAAAATTACTCCTAACATAATTATTGCAATGCTTATTGCCTTAAATTTCCCATTAATGGTCAAAATAATGCTATTCTTATCCTACTTTATAGCATTTTTAATATTGGTTATTAAGATGATGATAATTTCCTGTGCAAATGTGCTTTTTGGAGTTTTGACAGTACAACCTAAAACAAGAATTGTAAAAAAAAAAAAAAAAGAAAACTCAGTGAATGTCACTTACCTAATCCAAACATGCCCTTAAAATACCTAATCTAACTCTATTCTAAACTAACTTAAGCTAAGCTAAGATACCTTAATTCAAGTTATACCCTATCATAATCCATTCCTATGCTAACTTTAACCTAACATGACACAGTCTTAATCTAATCTAATCTAACCCAAGGAAACCCAGCCATACACTGACCTAAACTTATCCTAACCTTATCACTTCCTAAAATCCTATTTTTTAAGGTTTTCTGTTTTAAACAATTGATTTACAGTTGATTTTAACCAAATTTGGCACAAATTGAAAAATATTACAAAATGATGCATCTGAGTACCATCGTCTATCTGCCTAAAACACAAATGCATGAAAAAACTCAATTTCTCTTTCTCTATAATTTCATCCTTTCACGTTACATTTCATAAATGAGCAGATCTAAGCATGTTCATGGAGAATGAAGGGTACCTGGTATGCTGCAGTAATGGAACGGAGATCTTTAAATCATTCCCTTTTCTACCGGACTTGACCCTGAATCAACACCCTACTGCCTACCTCTGTTGTCTGTGTCTATTTCTCAGTGTTGCTTGACAAACGTTCAGTCAAACACAACAAGCTTTGAAAATTGGAATTTTGAAAATACGTTGCTCCTCAAGCTGAATCAAAAGTTTTGTTCAGAATAAAGTTGGCTGAAGTAATATACCTGTGTTTCCCTAATAAATGATTAATTCACAGCTTATAAATATTTGCTATGTAATTCGAATCACTGCCAATGCATTTACATCTTGAATACTTCATAGTACTAATACTTTTTTACTTTTCCTGGAGTACATTTTAAGAATGGCACTTTTACTTTTATATACAGTTTTACCAATGTAACAGTGCTGCAATTCAAGTTAAAAACTGAGAAGTTCGTAGGCAATTTTTGGGTTAGTTTTTCAAGACTTTTGTTGTTGGTTCATGGCTTATTCTTGGGAAACATTTCATGAATATGTCTGATACAGTTGGATTGGGTCAGAAGTGTTCCATGTGTGGGGACTAGGATGGTGTGAAAGAAGTGGATTTTCTTTAATGTGCACCAGAGTATGTTTCTGTTGGTCCTTTTAGTTCATTGTGTTGAGGAAAGAGTTGCAATCTGCAGTTTGCTATTCAGCAATTAGGTTAATGGTGGTGTTTAAAGTTTTGTTTTGTGATTTCTATATATGGCATGTGGTTCTGTATGAGCTCGTTTGTTTGTTTATGAGGTATGTAACTGATGGGGAGAAGTTTAGATTATACTTCTTTAATGACCTTGTGGTAGCACTTTTTGCTGGCTTAATTGGTGATACTGATGTAGTTCAGGACTGCATAATATAAGGATGGGAAATCATCAATATTGAAGTTTAAGAGCTTCCATTCCATGTACTATATGAAGGTTGACCAGTCTGCTTTCCTTTAATGTGTGTGTGTTCTTGGTGGCTATGTGAGATGGGAGGCCAATGTGGAGTGTTATCAGGATAGGTAAGCAGTAAGAAGACAGTGCATGTAGCATTATCCAAATGGTTGACTGCAGAAGGTGAGGGGTTGAGAGTATGGTTAGCTCAATGCACAGGTTCAGGATACTGAAAGAATGCAGGAGGAGGTATGTGGGTGTTGACTATTCTGTAATTAGTACTGTGAACTGTTTTTGAGACTATATTTCTAAGGAGTTGATATTTTCATAAGCTGTTTTGTACTATCAGTGATGTTGAAGGACTGTGTTTACACACACACACACACACGTATATCCCTGGGGATTGGGGAGAAAGAATACTTTCCACGTATTCCCTGCGTATCGTAGAAGGTGACTAAAAGGAGAGGGAGCGGGGGGCTGGAAATCCTTCCCTTCCATTTTTAATTTCCCAAAAGAAGGAACACAGAAGGGGGCCAAGTGAGAATATTCCCTCTAGAGCAGAGACCTCTGTTCTTAATGCTACCTCGCTAATGCAGGTAATGGCGAATATGTATAAAAGCATATATATATATATATATATATATATATATATATTATTATCATTATTATTATTATTATTTTGCTTTGTCGCTGTCTCCCGCGTTAGCGAGGTAGCGCAAGGAAACAGACGAAAGAATGGCCCAACCCGCCCACATACACATGTATATACATACATGTCCACACACGCACAATATACATACCTATACATCTCAATGTACACATATATATACACACACAGACATATACATATATACACATGTACATAATTCATAGTCTGCCTTTATTTGTTCCCATCGCCACCCCGCCACACATGGAATAACAACCCCCTCCCCTCTCATGTGTACGAGGTAGTAGGAAAAACACCAAAGGCCATTACATATATATATATATATATATATATATATATATATATATATATATATATATATATATATAATATATATATATTATTTTATCATGCTCAACTGCTGTTTCCCACATCAGTGAGGAAGCGCAAGGAAACAGACAAAGAATGACCCAACCACTCATATACACATATATATATATATATATACATAAACGGACATAAACATACATATACATATCAACATATACATACACAGACACATACATATATATACACATGTATATATTCATACTTGCTGCCTTCATCCATTTCTGTCACTACCCCACCACACAGAAAATAGCATATTTCCTCAGGGTCATTTTCATACTTTCCTCCCACTTTAATGGGTTCATTCTCTGATTTTTTGCTCTCTGCTTCATTCATGTACATGAAGAGTAACTACAATTTCCTTTCGTGTTTTGTAGAACTGTTTATTCATTCATTGTCTGTTCTATGCAATATCATTATTTCTATATCTGCTTTCCTTACTCTTTCATGCTCTTTTATTCTTACCTTTCTCATTGTTAACCTTTTCTTTTCCTATGGGAGAGTGAGAGATAGAACTACCTATGGATATGTACGATTTTCTATGAAAGAGTTTACCTATGACAAGATTTGCCATGAGGACAAGGCTGGTGCTGAGCACTCAAGCACATTTTAGTTGGTGAATATGACTACTCTTCTCAGGTGCAACCTACATTACAAAATCATTTATTCTCGGTTAATCTTGGACTGATTTCAACTTGTCAAGTATTCTTTTATATGTTTCTATGGCTGTTCCATGCAAGTTTCTTATTCCTACAGGCAGTATACTGAACAGTCATTCTGGTTCCCTTGTTGGATGCCACATATTTTTGTTTTTTTTTTATTTTCAAGATGTTCCATGGTATTCTTGAAGATTTGCTGAGAGGTTATTGGGTTTAATGCATCTTTTTTCTTTACCTTCAATTTGATGCAATGTATACATCATATATCTTTTTCTTTTTTGTACACAAGAGTATTGTTTCAGTTTCTTTCCTAGTAACTTATATTTTCCATCTGATTGTGCTCATGAAAGATATCTGAATTCTAATTTGTTTATTTCTATTTGTTTTGTGGGTCACCATACAATACAAAAGTATTCAATTTTGCTTCTTATATATATATATATATATTAAGCATTCTCATCAATAGATTTCTATCTCCTGTAGTGAAAGTTCTCACAACCATACCACTTGTCACTTTACTCAATAATTTTCTCATATGTTTTCTGACATCTGGTTTCTTATTTATAATGACATCAAAATCTTTGATATATGTTTCACTTTTGCTGTTAGCCTTTATTTGGTACAACCAAAGCATTCTTACTTGGTCCATATACTATTTGCTAATCTTTACCTTTACCAAATTCCATCTGGTTCATTTCTGCAGATCTGTAAACTGTATTAATCTTTTGGCATCTTTTTGTGATCAGTTTCTGATCCAATAATTCAGCCAGCCTCATCATACTTTCCTTTACTTTGCTGTCAATGTGACAACACTATCATAAAGAGTACTGAGGTTAATACTGGTCCCTGTGGTACCCCAGTCAGGATATCTTCCTCCTCAACCATACTTCTATTTGTTACCACTTTGAACTTTCTGTCAGTCAGAAACACTTTAATCCATCTTCCCTTAATGTATCATTTAGCTACTTTCTCTAGCAAAATGCTGAGGAAAAACAAAAATCATCAGCAAGTGTATGAACAAATATAAGAAGTTTAATGTCATTAATTTGGAATGTCATCTAGTATCATTAAATGAAGTGCTGATTGTATAATAACCTTACCCAATAAAATTAAAACTCATGGAACTTTAAAATTTATCGTACCAATAATCTATAAGCCACAACTTGCCATACTAAAGCTGTTCTGAATCTTCCGTCTCAATAGTACAGCTTCAATCTGGCAATTAAGCGAGTTGAAGGACTTCTGTTCATGACTGTACCTAATTATGAAAATATCTAAACTATGTATGATATTTTCAGGTTTAGTACTTCGGGAAATTAGTATCTGATAAAAACAAATCTTTTAAACACCCTGAATCTGTCCAAATCTATAGTTCCTTTAATCAAACTATAAAATTCTCCAAGTCAGTACTTAATTTCCATCTGCTTTTGACAAAACATCAGTAAAAAAAAAATAGTCAAGGGGAAATTAATTTTTTCTGGATTGCTTCATCCAAAGTAGGATTCTGTTAGTACATTCAAATATCTGACTTCTTATCTTATTCATATATTACAATACTTTCCAGGATTTCCAGTACTTGTGCATCCATGCATGACATGGTTATACAGATGTCAATTAGAAATAATACATAAGGTAAAGGTAACTTGGGAGAGAACTGATTGGGGATTAAGAAAATCATATCAAGAACAACATAACAGGGGATATCATCCATGAGGATGGGAAGAACGAACACCAACTGAAATACTTCCACCAATGTATCAACTTTCAAAAAAGGAGAACAAAAGAGAGAATCAGGAGAGGATATTTCCTTAAAAGCTCATTTGTCTACTTGTGATACTACTTGCTAAGGCAGGAAATACAAACATGAAAAACAAAAACAAAATTATAATAATAATAGAGGGGATGGGCTGAAAGAATGTTACTCGAGTATCTCAAACAAGTCACAAAAGGCAGCTAATGAAAGGCTGGCAAGAGGGACTGCAAGTTCACCCCTCTTGTACAATCACTTTAGTAAGAGACAAAATGAAGATTTTCTTCAGAGGCTTAGTTGCCTATTCCTGATGCAACCTTACTAAGAAAGGAAAGGTGAGTGGATATGATGAAAAAGTATTCAATGTACATGGAATAGGCCTATTTGTGTGTGCAAATTGGAATGAAAAACTGATCAGTTAAGATCAATTGTGTATAATGAATGAGGTATGCTATGGAAAGGAATATTTTGTAACTGTCAGTCTCAAAGGTATAATATAAATTTCTTCCCAACTAAACATGATAACTTACACCAACAATCTTCTCCAAGATATTCTTGTCTATTTGGCCATAAACACATTTATCTGAATCACACACACACACACACACACACAAAAAAAAAAAAATATCAGACTAAAATATTAATATGGGCATTTCAACTTTCCAATTCTAATTCAACAGAGTGAAGTTAAAAATCATTAATAAAAAGAGTGCATAGAATTACTGGAGCTAAGTTAGAGCCATCTTTTTACTTCATCTTGATTAGACTAACATGTGTCAAATGTTGTCCATATGAAACATTCCTCAAGAGAGAAAACATGTCTTTATAGTTACACCAATCAAAAGTTGAGGAAATTATCTAGCTTTCCAGACTTATATAACAACAGCACAAAATTCAGTTCTTTTTTCTTCTATCTATTCCTTAGTAATAAACTTTCATTTAATCTCTCTCTCACAAATTCTTATTCTAGCATAATCTCTCATACATACAAGCTTTGATATCCAGTATCACAAATATCTTTAACAAGTATACCCTTTTCCCATTTTCAAAGTGTTTTTAGTACTTATCTTGCTCATCGAATTCAAAATCTGCTTCAAAATAACTTTGCATTAAGACCTTGTACGACATCTGAAAGATTTGTTTTTAAACTATCTTAAAAATCCTGAGGATACAAATTTATGTACATGTTATATCTGGCAGTCTAGAAAAGGCCTCAAAATTCATCTCGACAAATTTTTTTCAAACAAGTAGTCTTAGGAAAACAAAAAGAATCCCTCCTTTCAACAATTAATTTCTCCACTTTCCTAATACCATTGCTTTCAAAGCACCTTTAGACATGCATACCACAATGACAGTTTGACCGCCAAAATTCTAACTGGTTCAAATGTGAAAAGCTCCATTGTGTCAGGGATTTAACCTTTAGAAAACACACACACTGCACTCTAAAAGTATGATGAAATATTCTTTTCTTAACAATATAAGAAATATATCAAATATACACACCACTGGAACTCAACTTCTCACAAGAGACAATTGTACAAAACTTAATGACAAGACCTTAACAGTTTTCTCTGAAAATTTCAAACAGTTATCAGTTTGCAGTTCATTAATCCTTCAAACACGAGATATGCCTAGTTTTTTAGTTTCAAAAAGTCAAAGGGTTTAGAAAAATTGTATATTTAGATATATAATCATATTAAAATAAATCTTTTATAACCTCATGGAACATATAGTATAAATAAGAACATGTAAAATGAGGAAGCATTACCAACAATGTCTGTATCTGAATTTTATGTTGCAGCTTTATCTGATCCTGTAAAGAGGTTGAGCAAAGTGACATCTTATACCACACTACATATTCTAAGTTCATAGGCATAAATATAAAGTATTAGTTCTATTATCTTGGGCAAACAGATATTCCATTTCAATGGACTGCACTGGAGAAAAATATATAATCCCATCATAGCATTCAATATATCCTTTATACCCTAACATCTAAACCAGAACCTAAATATGGAAACTGGGTCAGCAAACTCAATCATAATAACAGCAATCAAGAACATATGGAGCAAACTAAAATGGAATGACTACATCAGAATATTACCTGATCTCTAAGAAAGGCAGCAAGAAATAGTAATAGTTAGCTAAGTTGTGTGCTAGTAAATTTCTGTAACAAAGATAATTCTCAAACAAAACGAATCAGTTTAATGTCTGGATAAGCAGTTAAATCAGTAATCCTAAGCTTTACGATGTCATTACTCATACTGTTTCAAAGATAATCACCTAGTTTCTAACTTTTATGGTGACTCAAGCACAAGATCCCCTTGTTTATTTGTACATCCCTAATAAAAAAAAATGAGAAAATAAGTGAAAAGATACCAAGAATGAAAAAGAGTCGTAATTCAAGCAAAAGAGCCCAATGTTTGTAATATCCAAAATTCATAAACAAAGATAAAAACAAAAGGAAAGATGATCAGAGGGAGAAGTTAGAAAAGTTACAAGCACATAACAAAAGAGAAGTGTTCATCTATTATGCATAATGAAAAATAAAACACTTATGGATATTCTTAAAATCTGTACAATTTCTCCTTACACTGGGCAATAGTTTCATTTACGATAAAGTTTAAATTTGTAGATTGCATAAAAATTTTTCTATTTTAAACATATTTACAACTTACTGATTACAAAAGACCCATTACAACAGAAATCACCCACCCTAAAACTCTAAGAAGAGTATTTGTAATATCAATATCAATAAAAATCTAAACTGCATTATCACGGAAACTTCAATTCCTTACAGAAATCACTAATACTTTTTCACTAATTCAACAAAAAGACTTAGAATCTGAAGACTTTTGTCTGCATAAGTCTATAAGCTTGTTCAGATATGTATATGTAAATGTGTATTAGCATATATACATGCATATACATCTACAGAAATACAGCAGGCTTCAATCATGAAGTCAGATCTTAAATAACACTACTCATAAATACAATAACAATCAAGGACTCATCTTTCCTGGTGAGAATAAACTGATACTAATAATAAATAAAAGGTAATAGCAAGCTTTGCAATACCTGTGATTATACTCTGGGCCTATGCTCAAATCACGACTGAGTAATGTGAACCCCTTCACAGAGAAAGAATTTGATGAAAAACTAATCAGCCTGGTTGTAGAGTAGCAGCAAAACATTACTTGAATATTCTAAAACTATACAGGAAATAATCAACAATATGCAGAGCTAGAAAATTACTCCTAGCACAGCACAAACTTTCACCAAGATGAAAAGAGTTGTACGAAAGTCTCAATTTCCCTACATTTAATTTGCCATAATGATCTTGGGAGATAGTAGCAAATATAATTTATGTCCTATACATTTGACAAATTCATCACAGACATAAATTTCAAAAGTATGATGCTTCTTTGGTCGGTAAGGTCCATGAATTCCAATAAATATATATGTATATACATAAAAATATATATATACATATATCTTTCATGTTATTTCAAATGGTGATAATCCATTATACCAATCATAATGTTCTCCAACTCTCCAATATGAATGTTTTTTGTAGGATTCCTTATTTACAACATTTTAAGGCTGGACTATATTATCTGAGGGTCATAATTAATTTTCATCATAATATGTCGAGTAAACATACCTGCTTTAGTTATGGAAAATTTACAGCAATACGATGGAAAACAACATAAATTAATATCCAAATGAATGCAAGTAAAACAGGTCCATTTAAACCCTGTTATTCATTCTTAAATTACCCCATTCCCACCCTCAACCTAACCGTGTCTACCTGGAAATGAGACTGATTGTCTACTACTGAGCGACTGGAACTGGCTCTTGTGATATCCCAGATGAAGGTTTGACTGGTTCTTGCTCTTCCTCCACATCTTCCTCCTCTGAAGGTGAACCTGCCTGAGCCTCCAGAAATTCCTCCTCTGGAGAGTCAATGCTGTTTGGGGGCTCCGTGGGAGGGGAAGGAAGCTTTGGAGTAGTTAGGTCATCTTCTGTTGGCTGGAAAGAAAAAATATCATCTCAAAAATATTTCTGATTTCATGACTAAATACTTCTGTAAGCATATCAGTCCTTTCCTCTATTTGTACTCCAGCTAAGGCATCTAGAAAAGACCCATTAACTCTTATATCCTTTACAATGAAATCAATCTCTTTCCTCTGATCATGTACCTCCTGAATCTCCTCCACTGAACTGAATTTCTCCTCATTCCCAATTACTATATTTCTTATATTCCTAAATGAATGTGTGTGTGTGTGTGTGTGTGTGTGTGTGTGTGTGTGTGTAATTACTTACATGTAATACAGAATTATTACAAATGACAAGAGATGATCATTAATATTTCTATTTCTTTCATAATTTCATAGATTCATATTTTTTCTATTTGTCTCCAAGGCCATACCTACACACACCATATGTTTTCTCTTTCTACCCCAAACTCATTGCTTACCTCTCCTTTCCTCTCATCTTGGTGACATCCAATCTGAGCATTTAAAGATGATGAGCACCCGTCGCTTTGCTCCATCTTCTCTTTAAACTTTTAGAAACTGAAGTACAAGATATAGAGGGTTTTCAGCCCCCTGCTCCTACTCCTCTTAGTTGCCTTCTACAACATGCTTTAATCTATCTTACCTCTAATTCAGGTTCTGTTTGCTGGGGAGTGGCTGATGAATGTTGTTGTCTAACATGAGGCTGTGGAGATGGGTTGGCAGGTATTTCCTCTGGGACCTCTTCATGCATGGGAGACTGGGACTGTTGTGGAGAGGGAGGTTCAGCTCCGGTGGAAGGCATCGGTGGAGCCTGTAAAAAAAAGAAGAATACTGAAAATAAATATAATAAGTATATACAATAATAATATAAATAAAAGGATACAGAGAATAGAAGTGACAGAGTGAAAAAAATTTACAACACATTTGGCATATAAAAATTTTTTTGAGAAAAAATGTCCAAATCAAATGCTATCTTGGGTGAAATACAAGAAGTGAGAGGAAAAGATGGAAGAAAGTGATCAAAGCTCAGCTGATATCAACACATGAACATATCTTGGTGCACTCCTTCACTTACTTACAACTTCTGATACATCCAGTCTAATAGTGAAAGCTATGTTAATATCATTCTATTGCTTTTCTGCGTGTGCCGTATTCTTGTGAAACTTTCAAGATCTCCAAGTTAGGCTGTCAAGGTGATATGCTCCCACCACAAATCTATTTCTTCCAGGGTAAGATGAGGCCTGTATCACTTGTTTCTTTTTTTATATTTCTGTAAGCCGTTCTGTAATTTCACAAAAACAATTCACTTTACTTGAAAACCACCAATATTTCAGAGACTGGAATGCATGGCATTCATTCATTTGGATGGAGATTGCAAAACATGTTAATCAGGACAAAAACAAAAAAGCAATAAACTCTTAATTATGCATGTTCACTATTTCCTGTGTGAGTGAGACTGCACCAGGAACAGATGACTAACCTAATCTAAAATTACATAAAACATGCGTGCAAGGATTCTTCCTCTATATCTTTTTATGGAAAGTAAAATCCATGTGATTTTGCTAATGAAATGCTTCTGAATCCTCTCTAATCTGTTAATTTCTATTTGTTTGGTTGGTGGCCATAAAACACAAAAATATTCAATTTTGCTCAAAAAAGATACATTAAGCATTCTCATCAATAGGCTTCTATTTCCTATCGATAAAGTTCGCTGTTTCCCATATTAGTGAGGTAGTACCAGAAATAGACATTCTCTAGCTGTCATGCATAATGCACCGAAACCACAGCTCCATCTTATTTATGCTTGATGAAATTTGGTTTCTCATCTACAATGAAACCTAAAACTTAAAGAGTTTTCTTACTTTCAATCACTTTTTCTATTGAACCTTTAAATGGTACCAACAATGCATTCTTCCTAGTTTCATACCTCAAATGCTTAAATCAAACTTCATTAAATTCATCAGGTTCACTTCTGCCCATTTGTCAATTGTGTAATCTTTGTGCATCTAATTCGATCATTTTCTGATCCAATCATTTTGCTTAAGCTAGTATAACCAGCAAAACACTTTTCTATACTTTTGTTTCCTTCACTGTAAATTTCGGATACAATCATTATAATAAGGAGTATGGAAGTTAATACCCTCCCCTGTGGTACCCCAGATAGGACAACTCTTCAATCCATCATCCGATCTCATCTTTAATGTTTTGTTTAAGTAGAAAGAATACCTCCTACATATACCCTGAGCATCTTAGACAGCAACTATGAGAGGTAAGAGTGGGGAACTGGAAACCCTATCCTTCTTGTACTTTAATTTCTAAATGTTGAAAGAGAAGCAGGAGCAAAGCAAGGATGAGAAGAATGGAGAGACAGCATGTTTGAGGATATGAAACTGGATGTTTTAGCTCTGAGTGAAACAAAGCTCAAGAGTATGGGGAAGGATGGTTTGAGACTACATCAGTGGTAAAGTCAAGAGAGGGAGAGCTAAGAAAGGGGTAGCAATTCTGCTGAAGTATAGTTGTGGATATGTGTGTAAGAGTATAGAAGGCATGAGCTCCAAACTGATGTAGGGAAGAATGAAAGTGGGTTACGAGAGATAGGAGATTATTTGTATGCACGTTCTCACAAGAATAATGATGAAAGAGGCAAGAGTTTTGGGAGCAGCTGAGCGGATGGGTCAGCAGCTGTGATGTGAGGGATCAGGTATTTGTGGTTGGTGATATGAATGTGGAAGTGAGTATTATGGCAGTTGAGAGTGCAAGTGAGGAGCATAGAGTATTCAGTACAGTGAAAACAATGGTAAACCGCTTGCTGGAGCTGTGCACTGACAAAGGGCTGGTGATTGGAAAAACCTGATTTAAAAAGGACAACTTTTTTCATTTCATTACTCATTTTTGTTCTCTTCTATGGTATTCTAATAATAACTACAGGTACACATCAATACACTTGAGAAACTGCCAATTAAACAAAGGAACTCACTACTTCTGGATGCTGTCCTTGAGGGTGTGACTGTGGGAATTTGCTCTGTTGGTTGTTTACTGATATCTGTTGTAGAGACTGCTGTTGTGCCATCAGCTGCTGCTGGAGGGGACGTCGCACCCTTTCTCCCTTGCGCCAAAGTGTAATTTCCTACAAGGAGGTAAAACTGGTTGACTCTGATCACCAACATTTAAGAAAATTTCATGCCACAACATAAACTGATAAAATGAAATGAAGTTTGCATAACTCATTAAATACAAACACAATTAGTTAATATACAAATATAGGCAGAGGGTCTCCAGTCCAAATTCCTTGGGACCCAGCAGTATTCAAATTTCAAGAATAGAGTGGAAGAATACTGGAGGGAGAGAAACGGTAGAACATGAGGAATGGTGTATGCAAGGAAGCCATGTAAGGACAGGGACAAATGGAGACCCTTTTGCTGTGGCCATCCCTTGATGGGAGTTCCCAGAGGGAACAGGCATCACAGATATAGATAACTAGATTTGTGTGTGTGTGTGTGTGTGTGTGTATGTGTGTGTGGTGGTGGTGGGGTGGGAGGGTAAAACACTGATCTATACAGTGGGGCTTTCTACTTTACATTTATCGTAATTATCTAAAATTCTTCCTTGTCTCTGCTTCTAACACATGTACAGCTGACTAAGAGTTTGGCAATTAAAAGGATGAGGTGCCAAGGGTCAAAAGCTTGTTGAATGCCACTGAAGGGACAGAATATTGACAAAAACCACACACAAAACAGAGTAAAGCACTGAGTACTATCACTTTAAGTGTAAATCTCAGAAATCTAAGCATCATCTTGGTAAGAATCTTGAATGTGGGGGCATACAGCTTTTAGATCTTTGGATTGAAGACGTATATGTATTACAGATAATTTTTTGAGGCATACTTTAATCACATCTACTTACATATTTCCATAAGGAAGTGATGACCTCATTTCACATCAAAAAACATCCATGGTATAGCAACTCTTAAACTCTAAATTTGACAAGTTTTTCTTTATACTCGATTGCCGTTTCCCATACAGAGAGGTTGCATCATGAACAAAGAACAGCCTTAACTGCTCATTTCTATTCTCTAGATGTCATGTACAATGAACTCAAACCAGAATCCCCGTCCATAGCCTATTTGTCCAACATAGGAAGGGAGTTTTACACTAGATGGAGGGACAGGGTGAAAAAAAATTGAGTGACAGGGGTCTGAGCATACTCAAGAGTGAAAGGGGTACAGGGGATAGGACAGTGTGAACTGGAATGATGAGGTATGGGACGATGTAATGCCAGTGGACTAAACCAAGGTATGTGAAGTGGTTAGAATAAACCATGGAAAGGTCTGAGGGGCCTAGTTGTGACCAGGGAGCTGTGGTTTCAGTGCATTAAACACGACAGATAGAGAATGGATGTTAGTGAATGTGGCCTTTCTTTGTTCCTGGCACTACCTCACTAACAGGGGAAACTGTGATAAAGTGTGCAAAAAAAAAAAAAAAATACCCATTTATAATAATAAAAATAATGCTGATGCAAGATAAAACAGTAAAATATCTTACCTGTTGTTTAAAGTAACGGCGTTCCTCTTCATCAACTAACACCAAGTTCAAGTAGTACCTAACTGAGAATTTCTTGTTTATGTCCCTCATGGTTGGGGTCAAGTCATATCCAGCCAAAAACACTCTGATAGGAATACTTTCACCTCTAACAGGAGCACCATCCATAATTTCATACTTTGCAATGGTTTCATTTTCATTGAAGGTGTTAGGACCTGTGGGTAATAAATACATAATATTCAAAATCATTATGAATGATGAAACTTTTGTATTTGTGGGTAAGATTACCACTCTGTTATTGCCTATTCCTGTATACCGTGAGAGGATTTTACATTTGTAAGGCCCCAGCTAAACTTCAGACATCTTAGTAAAGGACTTGAATTTTCTTGTGTTATTCATAAATACTTCGTCTTTATCCCTTTTGCTTGTATTGCTGATGAGGAATGGTTTCGTAATGTTCCAAAAGACAATGGTATTACCTTGCATCCTGCAATGAAGTCTGATTTTCAATTCTTCTGAATATCAAAAAATTGATCTTTGTTAGAATCACTGTTATCATAAGAATTTATAGGTGATCATGTATACCTATCCTCAATTTTTGTAAAATGTAGGCAGACTGAATACTTCCCTCCTCTTGTCAAGACCCACTTCACTTAATATTGATAACGTCCTCACTGCATTCCACTGGATCTTCCCCTCCAGTTCTGTGTATTTTCTCACAAGTGGAGACCAAACTGGTGAAACATGTAATAGCTTGGGTCAAATCTATATCAAACATATATATTTTCTCAAAGAGGATATACACCTCAGAAACGGAGGGGACAAGAAGAGGAAGACCCACCTGAAGATGAAAGGGTGAAGTAAAAAAGATTTTGAGTGCTCAAGGCCTGAACATGCAGGAGAGTGAAAGGCATGCATGTGATAAAAGTGAAATGGAGTAATGTATACAGGGGCTGATGAGATGTCAATAAACTGAACCAGCGAGGGGAACCATGGAAAAGTCTCTGGGGTGTGGTTGTGCATAGCAGGTTGTGGTTTCAGCTCATTTACAAATGACAGCAAATGTGAGCAAATGAGACTTTTCTTTGTCTGTTCCTAGCAATACCTTGTGAAAATGGAAAACAGCAAATAAGAATTTAAGGAAGAAAAATCTTCAATGTCCATGAGACTATGAGTAATTTTGATAAAGAAAATAGTATACAGTACAACCTTGTAAATCCTTTATTTAGAATTGGGAAAAATTCAGTAATTCACTAATTTTGCTTGCATCAAAATACTGATCAAAATTTCATAGAAATGGGGAAAAAATATGGTGAAAGGTGATTCAAATTTGACATCCCATGTGATGGCCAGATGGACATGGTGGCAAATTAGCAAACAAGATATCCATGCAATGCATAGAATATCCCAATCTGTGATCTAAATTTCTCATCTCTCATAGTGCATGCTCTTGTGGTAATATGTGGGGAACATCACCTTCCCTGCTTGTCTTACTCATGGTGCACCAGAACCCAAAGCATTAGTTTCTGCCTGTCCTTTGCTATCTAAGCATCTCGTGTTTAGTGCATCTAATATAGTACATACTAAGTCTACTTCAGTACAAGCTCCTGTATGGTAATAGTGCATGAAGTCCAATGAGTAAATTCCTGTACATTAGTATCACATACATTACTGGTTGAACAGTGTGGCGTTTCAAAGAAATAAGAACTAAGACATTTGAAATATATGAGTGCAACGATACTTCAGTCTACTTTATTGTTATTTTAAGTCATACAAGTCATATATTTTTTGTGAACTATATAAAGATGCCCTGAAGTTAGTATTGATCACAAATTTTTCATGAAATGGTGAACAAAAATTATGAAATATCCCAAATCTTGAAATACATTTGCAATTTTTGGTATTTCAGATTTTTCAGTATTTCATTTAGGGCATAGCCCCAAGTGTTACAAATCAGTGAGTCTGTCTGGAAGTTTCCTTCTCTAATGATCCACTTATATGATTCTACATTAATAATTTCACCATTAGACAATTTTGAGGTCTCTCATGAGAGAAAGTCCAACTATATCCCTTCTCCTACCATACCTTTCCGACTCCTATCATGATTTAATCATTCTTGCTCTAACGCCAGTCACATCAAGGAAAACTCACATCAGCACAAGAAGAATTGAGTGTAATAATTTCTATATCTAAAGTGCTTTAGATATCTGGGAGTGGATCTGGCAGCGGATGGAACCATGGAAGCGGAAGTGGATCATAGGGTGGGGGAGGGGGCGAAAATCCTCGGAGCCTTGAAGAATGTGTGGAAGTCGAGAACATTATCTCGGAAAGCAAAAATGGGTATGTCTGAAGGAATAGTGGTTCCAACAATGTTGTATGGTTGCGAGGCGTGGGCTATGGATAGAGTTGTGCGCAGGAGGATGGATGTGCTGGAAATGAGATGTTTGAGGACAATGTGTGGTGTGAGGTGGTTTGATCGAGTAAGTAACGTACGGGTAAGAGAGATGTGTGGAAATAAAAAGAGCGTGGTTGAGAGAGCAGAAGAGGGTGTTTTGAAATGGTTTGGGCACATGGAAAGAATGAGTGAGGAAAGATTGACCAAGAGGACATATGTGTCGGAGGTGGAGGGAACGAGGAGAAGTGGGAGACCAAATTGGAGATGGAAAGATGGAGTGAAAAAGATTTTGTGTGATCGGGGCCTGAACATGCAGGAGGGTGAAAGGAGGGCAAGGAATAGAGTGAATTGGATCGATGAGGTATACCGGGGTTGACGTGCTGTCAGTGGATTGAATCAGGGCATGTGAAGCGTCTGGGGTAAACCATGGAAAGCTGTGTAGGTATGTACATTTGCGTGTGTGGACGTGTATGTATATACATGTGTATGGGGGTGGGTTGCGCCATTTCTTTCGTCTGTTTCCTTGCACCACCTCGCAAACGTGGGAGACAGCGACAAAGCAAAATAAATCAAATAAATATAAATTTCTATACGCAACATGAACATTCTTGTTCTCCCTATTTCCAAAAATACTTAGTAATACACTTATGCAAAAACATACTTGGCAATTGCATGACACTGCCTTGAATCTCTTCACCTTACTTGGCTTGACTAACATTGGTGAAAATATATAGTCCACTGGTGCTTTTGACACCTCATACCTGAATGCAGCAGCGAGTGTGAAAAGTTTCAATGTTTTTCTAAAGTTGTAACATATTTCCTTCAATTCTATTAAAATAAAAAAAAACTCCACTTTCAAAGTTCTGATAATCTCAGTCTAATTATGTCAAGTGACAAAATTAATGAAGCAGTCTACAAGGGGTTGACAAAAAAAAACTGAGTTCAAAACATGAATGGGAGTATGTCAAAATACCCTATCCACAAAGCAGCGTAAAAAACAGGAAAATACAAATACACAAAACTCTGCTAATAGTAACAGATGACTACAGCATATGGTATCAAACTCCTCAGAATTCATAACTTAAATAATGAAAGAGTACATCTCGACTAACTTGAGGGAATCAAATCATATAAACTATGTGCAGCTTACCAGAGCCTGTAGTTTCCTTCTTGATGATAGCAATCTCCATGTGTTTTATCTTGATGCGCACTAATAGGAAATATATCTTGCCAACAATGACATCTTTTAGGTGGTACCTAAATTGATACAACAAAAGTCAAATTGAAGGCATTCAAAATAATGGGACAGTGTAATACTACCTTTGTTTTTGTTATTATATTATTATCAAACTTAATTGCTGTTTCCTGTGTCAACGAGGAAGCTCCAGGAAACAGATGAAGAATGGATCATCCACTCATATACACATATATATACATAAATGGACATACACACCCACATACATACAAATACACATACATATGTACACATGTACATATTCATACTTGCTTGCCTTCATCCATTCCTGGCACTACCCCGCCCCACAGGAATCAGCATTGCTACCCCGTGCTTCAGCGAAGCAGCACCAAAATAACTGACAAAAAGGCCACATTCATTCACACTGTCTCAAACTATCATGTGTAAGGCACCGAAACCACAGCTTCCTGTCCACATCCAGGCCCTACAGATCTTTCCATGTTTTACCCCAGACGTTTCACATGCCTTGGTTCAGTCCACTGACAGCATGTTGATCCCAGTGTACCCACTGTTCCAGTTCACTCTATTCCTAGCACACATCTCACTCTCCTGTATGTTCAGGCCTCGATCACTCAAAATCTTTTTCACTCCATCCTTCCACCTCCAATTTGGTCTCCCGCTTCTCCTTGTTCCCTTCACCTCTGACACATAAATTCTCTTTGTCAATCTTTCCTCACTCATTCTTTCCATATATCCAAACCATTTTAACACACCCTCTTCTGTTCTCTCAACCACACTCTTTCTGCTTCTACACCTCTCTCTTACCCTTTCATTACTTACTTGATCAAACCACCTCACCCCATATGTGTCCTCAAACATTTAATATCTAACACATCCACCCTCTTCTGTACAACCATATCTACAGCCCATACCTTGCAACCATACAACTGTTGGAACTACTATTCCTTCAAACATACCCATTTTTGCTCTCCAAGATAACCTTCTCTCCTTCCACACATTCTTCACTGCTCCCAGAACCTTCACCCCTTCCCCCACCCTGTGACTCACTTCTGCTTCCATGGTTCCATTCGCTGCTAAGTCCACTTCTAGATACCTCAAACACTTCACTTTCTCCAATTTTTCTCCATTCAAACTCACATCCCAATCAACTTGTCCCTCAACCCTAATGAACCTAATAACCTTGCTCTTATTCACATTTACTCTCAATTTTTTCCTTTCACACACTTTTCCAAACTCAGTCACCAACTTCTGAAGTTACTAAATAAGAGAAAAATGATAGACAGGACACTAATTCCTTTGATCATGATCTAATTCCTTAAGTTACCTAATGACTGATGATTTCATACACTGAAACTTTGGAAGAAATTCCAAATCTAAAGCCTCCATGTGAGTCTTAAGGGATTGAGCTGCAGTAGGGAAAGTAAAAGGAAGTACCTTCAAATTTCTGTACATGAGCAAGGAATGTATGAAAAGAAGAAAAAAGTAATCTAATTCTATCTTTTTATTCATTCATATTTGCCATTTCCCACATTAGCGAAGTAGCATCAAGATCTGAGGACTGAGCCTTAGAGGGAAAATCCTCACTTGGCCCCCTTCTCTGTTCCCTCTTTTGGAAAAGTTAAACCTAGATGGGGGGATTTCCAGCCCCCTGCTCCCATCCCTTTTAGTTGTCTTCTGTGACATGCATGGAATATGTGGGAAGTATTCTTTCTCTCCTCCCCCAATGATAACTGTACTTCATGTAAGTGCATAATTCAATATTCATAGAGCTCCCACTGGGAACAAACATGTGTTATATGCACTCTCAACAAGTTCTTTGGCACATACTTGCCACACATTAGACAGATTTCTTTTATTTCAGGGTTATCATGACATCTCTTAGTAACACTATACTAGTGATTACTGATACATTGAATTTACAAGCCTCTTAACAAGAAAAAACAGAGTTGTCAATGCCTTAACTCTTAACTAAAGTTTCCTTTCCAGGAAAAAATGCAAATGAGAGAAAAAGATAAAGAAAGAGACAAACAAAGAATCAGAAATTCATATATCTACTGCATGGATAAAAAAGCAAATGCATGACTTTTAGCTACTGAATTAGGAGACACAAAATGTGACACAAACATATAAACTAAGTTAAGGGACTAAGAGACTTTTAGGCAAGAAAAATTCAGTCTTCAAGTAAATTATTGTTATATTAACTTGTGCAATTTCAACTCGAGTAAATGATAAATGCTTACTTGGACTTATTATATTCAAACTCTATGTGCAGGCAATCCTCGATACCAACTTCCATTTTGATCGAGTTGTTCATCTCTGGATAGGATGATAGTGTGTGTACCAACAAATCCATTTCTCTAGTAATGTCTGACAGTCTTCTTACAATTGTAACTCTAAGAAAGTACCTGCAAATCAAAATCACATGAAATACATTCCAAAGAATACCTATGCAGTATATGAAGAGGTTCTAAGTATAAATATATTAAATCTTTTGGTCAACTGATCAAATCTGTACTTAATAACCACCCACCAAACAGTATCATATGATCATGAAAAACTGAAAAAATAATAGAAACAAGATTACCAAGTAAGTTATACATATTATCTCTTCTGTTATCAACAGTTCCATTACTGTTTCCACCTGGTGCATATGAAGACTCTCAAACTGCTCATACACAACCTCAACAAATATCCAGCATTTTGAAGAGAAAAATGAACTTACAAATATTCAATATTTTGAAGAGGAATATGAACTTTAAAACCAACATAAGTGCTTCATACTATTTTCTCTACACAGTACATCGACTGGAAAAAATAAAAAACTACAGGAAAACACACTAACCAGCCCTCATACACTTCGTGGAAACAAAGTTCTAAAACTTTAGTATTTACACAGTACATGGAAACAAAGCTTCAAAATTTCAGTGTAGATGATTTTCCATCAATATATCACACAATCTCACTTCATCAGCATCTCCAACAAGGCCAACAAAAAGAACCTCAAAAGGAAACCAGCTAAGACACAACCACTTTCCATCAACAAAAATCAGAGATCAAATCCACACTCTAAATAAAAACCATTACAAAACTAATCCCCGAAATACAAACTGAAAACGCACTCCTTTCTCAACACAGTGAATCACATGCACAGCAACCAATTATGGTGCACATTCAAGAAAATCCAATCTTATCGAACCAATCCAGCCCCAACTCATGAAGCACACCAGACCCATTCCAATAAAATCACTTCTCCCAAAGATCAAATAAACATTGTCATGTGACACCACTAAAAAATCAACCACAAAACAACCACATCCCTAAACTGAAACATCATGAAAAACCTAAACAAAATACATCTAGAAATACCTGCCCACCTAGCCTTCACCCCTGCTGACACATACGATGCAACTAAAGTTTTTAAAAACGCTCCAGTTACAGGCACTGACGACACATCGAACTTTCGCATAAAACAGTGGCCCATTTACAATCCAAGCCCCTACAGATATCTTAATCTACTCCTGCCTACACACCCACCATACACCCCAACAGATACAAGCACTACAATTAAAACCTTGAGAACTCTCCTGCTAAAGGCCCTGACAACATATCAAACTGTTACATAAAACTCTGTGGCACATTTTCAATCAAAGTACTTATACACATATTTTCAGCCACTCCTGGCAACACAAAAAATTCCTAAAATCTGGAAACTTACCAACATAATACCAATCCTAAAGCCCTCTAAACCAACGAACTCCCCCTCCTCCTATCATCTTATAACACTTTAGATTCAATATCCAAACTGTGAAAAAAATTATCTGTGACAAAATCCAACAAAACATCCCCTCTTATCTACACAACATGGCTTATAACCCAAACACTCTACCACCACAATACAAACTGTGCTCACACAACATATCCTAGATGGATTTAACCAACCACAACCCACATCTTGCAGAGTACTACTGGAAACAGACTTCAATGAAGCCCTTCACACTATCACCAATACATGCTCACAATACCTGTCACTTCTACCCTCCACAACAGTCGTTGGTAAATTTCATAGCCAGCTGCCAAGCTAATGCCACTTACAATGGCTTCACCTCTGAACTACTCAAAATGTATAATTCTCCAATTTGCTTCAATCTTTTCCAACACTTCCTTCCATTACGTCATGCAAACCTCAAAATGGTTCTTTTGTATGCAGGTGACCTCACAATTATATCAGAACACTCTGACACCAAAGTAATCAAACATGCAGCACTACATTACATAGCTGGAACAATTACTCACCCTGAACAGAATCACAGTATATCCACCACAATCTTCAGTTTATCTTTTTATCCAAGACAGACATGAATCCAGCTCACTCCCTCCAATCACCATGAATTGCCTGTCTCTTCAATGAGCAAAACGCTGACCATTCTAAGCATCAAATACAACACACAAATAACATTCATTCCCATTACAAAAACATCAACACAAAAGCCTGGGGTTTGGAGGTTTGCTATGAAATGGTCTGGGTGGAGTGAGTCAAGTTATGCTGCAGAATTAATTGCTAATCATGCTAAGGTGGGATTGTTCTGAGAGTATCTTAGCTTCCTCATGTTACTTGTTGAAATTTTGTTGCTATCATGCAGCCTGTAAATGTCCTGAATTTTCTATTTTGTGTAATTTGCTACTTTGTTATATATTTGCTTTTGAGACAGTGGAAGACCAAGAAGGTGAGGCATAAGTCAGAGTGAAGCATTTGAGTTATTTACAGAGGATGCTAAAGAACTCTCCCTTATTCAAATCTGATGCCAAAAGCTGTTCTCAGGGCATTTAGTTTTTGTGTTACTTTCGCACTGATGTTATTGGTGTGAGGAGTGAGTGTCAAGTATGTACTGTATGTGAATCCAAAAATGGTTGGTGTTTTGTTCATTGGTAGTCACCATTCATTCAAGGTGACTGGAGGGTATGAGCTAGATCTGAGTTTCTCTGTGGTTAAAAGAGTAACTGAAGACTCCTGTGGAGATGCAGATGGGTTACCCATTGCTCTTATATAATATGTCTCCTTAGACAGGCAAGGGACAATCACTTACCTAAGTCTTACATTAGTTCCAGAATATGACTCATATGGCTTCTCAACCTGGTTGAATTCAAATTCAAAGGAGGTATTGTGTGTGAGTTCCCCAGGCCTTGCTAGCTCCTTTACCAGAGATGTGAATTCATGATGATTCCCACGGTCATAATAAAGTTCAATCTGACCTACAAATTCTATTTTCACACCTTGGTGTTCTAGACGGCTTCCTGGCTTTTTAAGCGAGATGTTCACCTGTAAACAAGTTCAGCAGCATGTAAATAAAAAGTTAAAAGAACTTTCTGATGAAATAGTTAATGCAGTTATACACAACATCCCGACCTAATGGATTTCCAGCATTTCCAAAGGAGTTGCTTAAAAAATCCACATTATCACTGAAACTTGTTTCCATCTTCAGACTCTCCTGTCAAAATACAATATTCCATGTACACAAAAAATGCTCATCAGACTTCCTAAACTTATTCCTTCTAGATGCATAATATTAGAATATCTTATAATGTTTTACTAGTAGTCCTCAAAATTAATCATCCATTCTGAACTTTATTTAATTCTTTAAATCCTAATTACTTACACACACATCTTGAACAATCTTTTTGCAGGCTGGCCTCAGTTATGCAATATTTCAATCCCATTAATGTTCTATTTGCATACAAAAACATCCTAAACCAATTCTTTTTTCAATCTCTTCGAGGCTGTTAATTGTCACTCCTCTGGCCTGAAAGCTATCTTGTCTTTCTCCCTCAACCACATGTGGGCTGCTGGTATTCCACTGACAAACATACAATCTCCATTTCACACAAAACATTTGAAAGCACATAACTCACATGGCATATAATTTGTAAGTAGGCACACAATCACATACACACTAAAAATGTGCAAGAAATCTTTTTCTGGAACTTTTGATAAAATAAAGATAAATATGATTATACACACCCAAACCTTTGATATGAATGCAAAAAATTTCATATATGCAAGAGGGGACATGACTGCAGGTTCATGTACCCACAAAGCCTAGCTGACATTGATTTTACTACTGGAATGATCAAGGGTGTAAAAAATGGAAAACTGTAGTTGAAACATCCATTATCAATGGAACAGGAATACAATTCAAAAGCCAGTATGGAAAATAATGAAAATGCAGGAGGAGAAGGAAATGATACCACAAATATGACAACAGACACAAAATCTATTGCTATCCTACTTTACATCTTGAAATTGCTTTTACTCCCTTTACCTCAACACAAATTGAAAGGGTAAGGTTTGTATTATATCAACACATACCTTGAATGACACCAAAACATGGCTTTTAAGTTACAGAGTGGATGTGAAATAATGGTCAGAGGCAGGGTACCATAGAAAATATTTACTAAATTTTCTTTTTTTTCTTCACTATATAACTAGCATCAAAAAGTGTGGAAGTCAAACAGTATCTCAAACATTCATACATTAAACATCAAGCTACACACCTTGCCAGAAACACTTTCTCCATCATAGTAAAGAAAATAGCGTTCCTTCTTGCCATCTTCTATTTTCATCTCTGCCATTTTGCGAGTGTCAGCTCCATCTAGCTGGATTTCAATGTCGGCACTCTGGCCGAACCCAAAAAAACTCTGAAAGTACAGTTTCATGCTAGAAGTTATCATCATAACTTTCCATAATTCTATACATAAAGTGAATGTTGCATTCTGAATTTTCACAAACATAAAGTATATGATTAAATAAAAATAAATACACATCTCAAGCAAAATTCCCCACCTCTATCTCTTCATACGTGAATACTACAAAAATGTATGATCACACTGATTGAATGTAGATAGAACCCACTCAGAATCATTCATTTATTTCTCAGCAACTTCCTTAACTATTTTGAGAGGTTTATCCAGCACATATGGTGAAATGACATCAGTACTATGAGTACAAAATGGGTCAAAATCCTTTCATATCAATACTTTTTCTAGACATCACAACACTTTCTAGAACCTCTTTCCCAAACCCTCTAATTGGTGTCATCTTCAGCATCTTCCAAAGTGGAAACACTTTTGAGCTTGCTGTTCAGTTCCTAGCACTCTAACATCATCCTCCATGATTCTTGCTTTGAATCTCTTCACCTGATTAGCTTCTCTTTTACTGACTGTTATATCTGATAAATCTATGGAAAACTTTTAGAGTTTCTCCTAACTTGTCCACAATATTCTTTTCCAATTTTCTTATTTGCTCCTTACTTATCCTGCTGGAGTTCTTTACTATATTTTGTCTTACAAATGCTGGCTGACAGGAGTGCCACCGATATTATGTCCTTGTCTCAGCACATCCCAAGATCCCATGCTCTTTGATATCTTTCACAGAACCATTACTCCTTTTCTCTACATTTAAAGCTGGGGGTATTCACTGTAAATTTCACAGAAAAGTTCAGTGCAATAACCAGATTTGTAGTTACCAGACTCCAATTTCCAAATCATAACACCATCATATTTTTCAACTTCTGTGCAGCTTCCATAACGTATCTCATCTTGGAGCTTTCCCTCATCTCTGCTCTTTTAGCTTGCTTGTATCACATCAAAAGCCATGCTGGTATGATTGATGATGTCAATCCCTCTCCTCCAAGCAGGTTCCCTGATATGTTGGTTTGTGAATACATTAACAATTTCGGAAGCACAATCTGTGCCATAATACCATGTACTTCATCAAATCATATCAAATAATGCAGTAAATGATGAGTGCATTCAAGAAAAATGTAGGTTACTTTATTTGGTAACACTAAAAGGGTTTCCCTAAACAATGAAACATAGCCTGTCTCTTCAATTGTAGCATACATCATTTGTTAGAGCACATCAGGATTATACATCATTTGCTAAAGCACAACCATCAGAAACATACATCATTTGTCAGCATACAGTCAACTATAACATACATCATTCGTCAGATTACAATCAACTTCAAAAAATACCACCTGAGATGATTTCTATATCAGTATTAGATTGCTCAACATATGCTGTAGTAATAAACCAATGCCACTTCAGCATAACAAAGGTATAAAAAGATTTACTTTTTTAATAGTTACTACATCTGCATGCATATCCATAATCCTATTAAAGCATGACATATTCATACGATTCTTTTTGCACCAGAAGTAACATTCATAAACACTCATTAAATTCAACATATCAAAGTTTGAAAGGGACTTATTTCTTAATGTTCCAAAATCATCTTTTCTTGTGATTTTTGCACGTCTTGATAGTCAAGGTTTCCGACAGCCATAATCTAAGAGTTAATTACCAAACAACAAAATAACGGATGAATGCAAAAGTGTCAGAGATAAGGTACACACAGTCTAAAACCTGATATAATATTATATGCACCAGCATTTTGCTTTTCTGAGTCTACAACCTGATATGATATATCAATTATACCAACACTCTAATTTTCTGTGGGCATTTTCATAACTCTATTGGGTGATCATGCCAAGTGAATGTCATAATACAGTTTTCGATAATTTGACAGCAATCACCAGGAGTCAAAATAAAGTGTACTCATATAATTCACCAGATTTCTTATGGATCAGAAAAAATCAATATATGGCTCTATTAAACAGTGCAAACTCGGCATGATGTTGGATATAACACAGAAACTCCTCATGATATGAACTAAAAGTACACTGAAAACAGAGATCATGAAACAAAACCATAAAAATATGCACAATAAAGTAACATTATAACCTGCATGTTTAAATATGAATTCCAGTAGTCAAATGGGTCATCTCAGTACTGCAGGCATATTTCAAATCTTGTATTTTGCTAATTTCTGTGTTATGGGATATCAATGTAATACACTTGCAAAATATTAACAGAAACTATAAAAACCTCACCTAGTAGCTAAAATGATAGTAAAAATACACAGTGGAAACATGATACTCATCTCCTCCTGAAGATCACATGTCTGCTCCCTGTATCAAGGTTACAGACATCTGACACCATGGTGGCAAAGCATTTTCATGTATGACGGGTAAATATTTTGTGTAATGTGCCAAACTTTTAAAATCAATCTTGACTGCTAGGGAGTTAGGTGAAGTTTTCAATGATTCTGTTGATATTTTACATGTGTCTTACATACTTAAACATTACTTTACCTAAAATCAACCCTGGTAAAATACTATAAACTTATCTACCTAACAACATTCAGTCCAAAAGATTACATTGATCCTCCAAAGGAACTGCGCTTATCATAATGAATTATATGGAGCACCAAATATATTAATAAGCTTTTCCCAAAACTTGACGCTGAGCTAGAACAGAATCTTTAACGAGGTTTTCACAGGTTATGTCAATATCTACAAGCTTAACCAATCTTTTCACTATCCCCACATTAACTCTAAACTCCATAGCCCTACCTGATACTGTACTGCTTTCTTTTATCAATATTCCTCATAGTCTACAAGTAAGAATGACAGCATTATACTAGTGCTTTATTACCTTTCCATTCCACTGTTCAAAACCTTTCCTGGTCTTACTCTGCTGCTGACAATGCAAAATACAAGTTAAATCATAAGTGATTATTTCATAAGCCATTACAGTACCAGATTCAGCCAATCAGCGAATAATGACTGTCAATATTCATGATTATATAGTTTAGGGTCAAATAAACCAATTACAATCTAGTGATTTTCTTTGGCCAAGTGTCCTAAAATGATGGTAAGCAATCACTAGTTAAGTACCCAATTATTTGATGGAATCTAACTATCTAAATGCATTAGTTTCTACCATATGCAGTAGGATTTTATAAATAAAAAGCATTCTATTTCTATTAATTGTTATTTAAATTTCTGAAACGAAAGGGATCACTAGTCTAGAATGAGGACAGCTTACAGGACATTACCAATTTCCTTTCTGGAATACCATATGGTTATAGACAATGTCATAATGAATCAATATTCTTGAACTGAGCGAAAAGCAGGTCATAATCCTAAAAACTAACTTAAAATCGGCCTACATGTCAAACTTAAAAGGGGGTGGAGAAGACCAGACTCCACCACTGGGGGACGGAAGTCCTTAATTACGCTGTGTTATCCTCTGCACTGGAACTCGTTAATAAAGAAATCCTTTTATAGCGTATCGCAAACAAATATAAAGCTTCGTTAACAAACACAATTACATTCTTACCATTTCTCTAGCCTGTTTCCTCCAACTGGCAGCTCTCAACAATCATATGAAAGTATAGACGAAGGAACTTGTTGATGTGTGTACCCGCCTCCCGCAAGACCGGATACCACCACCAGGGGTTTCATTCCCTTATACCGACCACCAATGGTTTTGTAATCTCTTTATGTCCATTCTGACATCCATCAACATTCCACTGCTTAACAATCTTCTTATTTTACATCGAAAAAGACAGGTAATAAAAAATTCATTTAGACTGAAAGAAACTAATTCATATTATAGTATGGAGAGAGATCTAACACTGAGTGGATCCTTCATTTTGCACACCAGTGATGCAGAATAAAAGTTCTTGTAAACATTGTCATTCAAGTTTACTGTAAATTTCAATTAGTTTAACGAAAGAAAAGAAATAATTACACTCCGGAATATTTTGAACTGTGTTTTAAAACGTGGCTGAAAAAATTAAATGATTATGTTTGTCAACTTTTTCAAAAAATGTTGATCCAAACGTTACCCAAGCGGACCTCACGTTGTACACAAAAGCGGTAGGGCTGAATAATTTCCCCAAAATCTCCGCAAGTAACGTAATTTCAAGGATTTAGAGACTGAATTTGTGCAATATAGTGTAAGTAGACGCTTAATTTCTAGCTGAGAATGGCAACTGGTGTATATTACCTTTCTGAAAGGATCGAGCTGTTTACCCTGATCTGATTACTGATGACAAACATTTGTCTAGTGGTGTTTTGTCCCTCATTTGGTTAGATTCACGTATCCAGCATTTAGTCAAAATGTCCTAATGTAAGCTAGATACTTTGGCCCCCTTACATTCGGTTGGAAACTGAATATATAGTCACTCTGGCTTCGACCAACAGTTCGTCCCCAAGTACTTACCGACACACCATGGCCCCTACACACAGTTGGCTCCCAAAATAATTTTCTGTAGACAAAACATAAAAGATCAACAAAATCTATGAAAATCAATGTATCTTGGCAGTTTTCATGAATTTTCATTCTGAAATTGTTAAAACTCTCTCCTGAAACACCAAAACACAAGAGAACTGCTTTAGGGTCAGTGAAATACATCTGTAATACTAGGAGAACCATTCTATTGAAATTTATCTTATATATTTATGCTTAGGCCGTAAAATTAATTTCCAGGTACTAGCCCAGGGAGTGGAATTGTTCATTGAAATATGAAAATAGAATATACCTTGTACTTAGTTTTTAATCATAATCATAAGCCATAAAGTTTCTTTATCTGGCATTTATATTTTAATTTTATCATACCTAAGCTGTAAAGTTTCCTTATCTGGCATTTATATTTTAAAAGAACGTAGTAGGGAAGAAAAACGGAGAAAGGGAATGTAAAGTACTTGTAGTGTGATGCTTGTAGCATGGCATCAACATGAAAAACTAAAGGGCTAGATTTATAGGAGTTGTAACTTTAAATCTGAAACTATTTATGAAGACATGATACAAAATAGAAACTTTCTTGAAATCCAGCTATTTATCCAGGTTTTTCAAATACCCAGCCGTAATTGGAATTATTGTAAGGTCTTGAGTTATGTATTCATTCTGTTGTTACTCGATATGACATGGGATTCAGGAGTCTTACATGTTTCACAAGCCAGTTTTATTGTATTTACTAAACTTTAATAACTTTTGCAGATCTGTTAATATACAGAAATGTTGGACATCAGACCAAACCACACGATATATGTTAACAACCTTAATGAAAAGGTTAAAAAAGAAGGTAAGCTATTTTTATTATGTATGTTTGAAAAATTAGTATACAAAGCAACCAAGTAGCTAATGCCTGCTCTATTCTTTCTTACAGGTTTGCCATTTCCTGGTTGATAGAAATGAAAAACTATATTTTCTTAATTACTGATATTCTTACCTGTAATTTAGAATTGTGACATAAGTTTTGTTTATTGGAAAGATTTACATTAGCTACTTGAGATAAAGGGCAGGCATTATCATTTCTTTTCCAGAATTGAAGAGATCTTTGTATGCAATATTCTCTCAGTTTGGTCAGATTCTCGACATAGTTGCCCTGAAGACTTTGAAAATGCGTGGACAAGCCTTTGTTATCTTCAAGGAAATTCAAAGTGCAACAAATGCTATGAGAGCAATGCAAGGCTTTCCATTTTATGATAAACCAATGGTAAGTATATTATCTTACGGAATCTCAAATCAGGATGTGTTGAAATAGTTCAGGCATGTAAAGAAAAAATGTATCAAGCACTGAAGAGTACTCGTCCACCTCCCTAAAATTACTCATGGCAAGATTTTTGTATAAGCCTGGGCTAGTGTGAAATGCTTGATTAATAACACTTTTTCTCATCTGTCATGTTTATTGTATAATTATCAATCTTGGGCTCCCCTGGAACTGTTTTTAGTCTATCAAGGTTTCTTTAAAGTTTTTCTGCTTACCCATGGAGCTTTCATCCTCACCATATATTTGTAATACCTTCCACAAAACGTCTCTGTCAATCCTAACATGGGTTGTCCTGTTTCTCATAAATGTTTTGCACACATTCTTCAAAGCAAATACCTGATCCATACATCCATACATACAATGCTTCTCTTCAGTCTGAAGATCTGTTCAGGCCTACTCCCTCTCAGTCACCACTTTCCCATACAACAAATGTATACCTCAGTAATTTTAACATTTACTTTGTTCTCCCTTACCTTTATACAGCAGCACTGTACCTCACAATAAGCCATTCATACATTGGATATCCTAATTTACTGAACAACACAGGCACCCCTTCTTTAAAAAATTTGACTGCAATCACATCTTATGCAAGGCTTTAACCTCCACCACAGAACATGGATCACATGCCATAAATCTCATTGCATAGCTCCACATCCAAAACATCCCACATCTGCCACCCTATCATTCACTAGTTCTTCAAAATACCCTTTTCATCTTATCACCTTATTTCTGCCTGTTACCACTTCTGCATTGGCCCCTTCACTGATTTTCTCTTTTGCTATCTTGTTTTTCTCATGCTTCTAACCTTTCAAAACGTCTTTATTCTCCCTGGAGTTTGCTGATGTTCATTTGCTCACTGCACCTTTCTCTTGACCTCTTCCTGCTTTCTCTGTTACATCTCCCAATCACTTGCCTTACTTCCCAGCAAAAAACATCCATGCACCTCTCTTTCCTCTTTTCACCAGAAACTTAACTTCCTCATCCCATTATTCACTTCCCTTTCTCATGCATTCACCTCCCATCTTCCACACACCACGTACTTCTCTTGAACATGTAAGCAGTGCTTCCCCAACTACCTCCCATCTCCCTGAGGTTTATTTACTCTCACCTTTTCCCATTCTGCACTTAATCTCTCTTGGTGTCTCAACGCAGTTTTTCAAACTCACACTCTTTCACTACCCTCTTCCCACCCATATCATTTCCTCTTAAGTTTTGTGACCACAGTTATGATTGGACATACCACCTTCTGCCACTCTCATTATTATCCGAGAGTTTCTTTGCATACCTATTAGTTATTACATCTGATACAATCACACCTATTCACCCATGCATACTTATGCAGGTCCTCCTTTTTAAACTTGGTATTCCCAGTAACTAGTCCTTTTTCAGTACACAACTCTGCACGCTGTTTACCATTCTTATTTTCAACACTAGGTACCCCATGCCCCCAATTATATCCCCAGTTGCTATGTTATCTTCTCTTGCATTCAAATCCTCTGTCAGTAATACTTTATCCCATACATCAAAACTGTATATTTAATTTTTCTTTTGGTAAAGTAGCCCAGTTGTTGAGTATAGCTGTAATCATAGAGCCAGATTCTCCAGTGTCTTTATGTACTGTGTTTTGTTTTAGAGTTGGAAGTGAAGTGGCCCAGGTATCCATAAGCATCATGTAGATTGCATTAACTCAACCCATGTAACATACCGGGAAAGAACATGCAATACAAAGAGATTTTATGAATATTTTATTGAATTATTATTTTTATGAACTATTAGTAAAGGATCTTTTACCCTACACAGCTTACATCATTTTTGACATGTAATTATAACTGGTTCATATTCCTTATAGAAAATAGCATATGCCAAGACAGATTCAGACCTAATTGCAAAACAAAAGGGAACATATAAGGAACGAGGAAGCAAACGGAAGGAAGAAGAGAAGAAGAAGAAGAAAGGAAAGGAAGCCAAGGGAATAACAGCTGTGAATTCTGTGGGTGCATCCCCTGTTCCAGGTTAGTATGACATTTCGAGGATCAGCCAGAAGATATAAAACACAGGTTGTCTGTCTGTCTTTATCAATTATACCTTTTCAAGTTAGGATTTTTTTTTTTTTTTTTTTTTTTTTTTTTTTTTTTTTTTTTTTTGCCGCTGTCTCCCGCATTTGCAAGGTAGCGCAAGGAACCAGACGAAAGAAATGGCCCAACCCACCCCCATACACATGCCTTGATTCAATCCACTGACAGCACGTCAACCCCGGTATACCACATCGCTCCAATTCACTCTATTCCTTGCCCTCCTTTCACCCTCCTGCATGTTCAGGCCCCGATCACACAAAATCTTTTTCACTCCATCTTTCCACCTCCAATTTGGTCTCCCTCTTCACCTCGTTCCCTCCACCTCCGACACATATATCCTCTTGGTCAATCTTTCCTCACTCATTCTCTCCATGTGACCAAACCATTTCAAAACACCCTCTTCTGCTCTCTCAACCACGCTCTTTTTTTTTCCACACATCTCTCTTACCCTTACGTTACTTACTCGATCAAACCACCTCACACCACACATTGTCCTCAAACATCTCATTTCCAGCACATCCATCCTCCTGCGCACAACTCTATCCATAGTCCACGCCTCGCAACCATACAACATTGTTGGAACCACTATTCCTTCAAACATACCCATTTTTGCTTTCTGAGATAATGTTCTCGACTTTCACACATTCTTCAAGGCTCCCAGAATTTTCGCCCCCTCCCCCACCCTATGATCCACTTCCGCTTCCATGGTTCCATCCGCTGCCAGATCCACTCCCAGATATCTAAAACACTTCACTTCCTCCAGTTTTTCTCCATTCAAACTCACCTCCCAATTGAATTGACCCTCAACCCTACTGTACCTAATAACCTTGCTCTTATTCACATTTACTCTCAACTTTCTTCTTTCACACACTTTACCAAACTCAGTCACCAGCTTCTGCAGTTTCTCACATGAATCATCCACCAGCGCTGTATCATCAGTGAACAACAACTGACTCACTTCCCAAGCTCTCTCATCCCCAACAGACTTCATACTTGCCCCTCTTTCCAAAACTCTTGCATTCACCTCCCTAACAACCCCATCCATAAACAAATTAAACAACCATGGAGACATCACACACCCCTGCCGCAAACCTACATTCACTGAGAACCAATTACTTTCCTCTCTTCCTACACGTTAGGAAATATGAAGAATATTTCCATATTCTCCACTTGCTTCACTTCCATCTTAGTATTCTTTTCACAGACGTTAAACTTTTCACCATTCACTTTTGGTCTTTCACTTGGGTGGTTCCCACACATCACAGTTTTTAGTTTTGTGACCTATAATTTTTCACTTCTTCTATCATGCAACAGTTAACACATGGGTTAGGTTTTTATTTTAGATAGTCTCTAATTAGGTATTTAGAAGAAGAAATAAAGGATAGAAGATGAAAGGCTCTAATTAGGTATTTAGAAGAAGAAATAAAGGACAGAAGATGAAAGGCTTAGGAAAGACGGCTTGAGCTCTACCTGTGAGTACTTAACAACAGTGCAATTTTGCTACAATGGTAGGGCTGTTTTGTAGCACTCACCACTTGCCTTGTTTGTGGAATAACACTTTTTCGTAACAGCTGCCCTTCCTTCTTTTCAAAGCTTTTGTTGCTTGTCGTATGACTATTGTTTTCAACAACTATTCCCTTGGAGTAATTTTCTTCATCCATGAGAATAGTTTTATCAGATTAATCAAACATAACCCCTTTATACACACAATAATGTATAAGCCAAGACCCTGTCCTTTCCTGTAATGTGTCATTTCTAAATTGAATGGCTGTATCAGTGATGACCGTCTCATTGATCTTTGGTTTTTGTTCATCTTGCCCAGAAACATTAAGGAATTATGATCACTGTAGACTGCTATGGAATACATACCACTACTTGAATACATATCAAGTTTTTTTAGGGCTGCTAATGATGCCAAACATTCTTTCTCAGTAGTGGAGTAATTTCACTGATGCTTCTTAAACTTAGTAAGCAAGTAACACACAGGATGGAGAGTGTCACTCAATCCAGCTTGAAGTGGTACAACACTAGTTCCAGTATCACTGAAATATAGCAGTACTAATGTGATGGAAGTGTAGAGAATAGAGAAAAAATTTCCAATTGATATAGGAGAGTACTTCCTTCCAAATAAGGTCACTGACTGTTGGATTAAGTTACTTGATAATTTCATAAATGGCAGTATGACAGACTACTTCAGTAAGAGTTTGAATACTTTTTTACATTCAGTAACTGGTTAGAAATTAATACTGATATTCAATTCTCTAAGCTTGTGATTTTATTATAGGATACTAGGTCATCTGTTTGTTTCAAGTGCTGTATGTGCTTAGTCAGAATACACATATAAAATGATGATATTATCCTTGCACTCGTAGACTCTGGTTTCTAGAAAACTTGAGAGCTGCTGTAAATCTTTGGGTCCTCAGAAGCATGTGGCTGTCTGAGGCTGATGGATATTATACCTAATAGCATCTTTGTTCTATTTAGCATTTCTTGACTTTTTTTTGTTTGTATGTTTCAGCCAAAACAGGAGCAACTGTAATACCTCCACGCCCAAGTCTCTTCAACCAGCCACCTCCAGTTCATGGTGTAAGCGGAATGAATGTACCAGAGCAGCCTCCTAACCAGATTCTTTTCCTTACAAATCTCCCAGATGAAACATCAGAAATGATGTTGTCTATGCTTTTTACACAGTAAGTTCTTTTGCCATTTACAATTCATGTGTTTTCCTTCTCTATTAACATTAGTTATTTCCTTTTCCATAGGGTGAAACAAGCACTTTTTGTTTGAGTTGGTTTTACATAACTAGAATCATCATTCTCAACCCCACAGGTTATCAAAAGGGCATAGAACCTAGTTCATTGGAGTAGACATGTTTCTGTTACTTGTTAAAAAAAAATTAGAAGTAGATAAACTGCAAAACTGGTGATGTGTAATAAGAAGTCTTCATATTGTGCCCTTATACTTGTAGCATCGTCAGAGTTACATTCCATAAAATCTGTTAAAATTTTCCTACAGATTTCCTGGCTTTAAGGAGGTGCGCCTTGTACCTGGTCGTCATGATATTGCTTTTGTTGAATTTGAGAATGAGATGCAATCTGCTGCAGCTAAGGATGCTCTGCAGGGATTCAAGATTACACCCACGCATGCCATGAAAATTGCTTTTGCAAAGAAGTGAGATGGATTCAACAGCTCAGAATTTTTTTTCAAAAAAGACTGTTTTACTACATTTGCAGTTCAACAGGAAGACTTCTGTTAGAAATCATCATAAATTTATGGACATGGAAGTAATGCCAAGATCTTTGTAAAGTACTGATGGGCAAATCAGTATTCTTTGCATGAATTGTTCTGAAATTAAGTTTAATGCTACTCCTCAACCAGCACTGTGGTTGCTTTGCAGTGATAGCTTTATATTTATATTTTTATACAAAATACTGTATTCACCAATACTTACTGATATTGTAGGAAATTAATGAAGTGGCATAAATGTTCAGTATTTGAATTTGAACACAAGTATTTCAATTAAATTTAATTTATATCCTCTTTTAAGCTATAAACTTCCATAACTGTGAGTGACATATGTACCTGATTGCCCACATGAGTTGTCAAAACATGGTAGAATAGATTTCTTCTAAATGCAAATGGAATATTTCAATAAGATATTCATGAATTGGGGAGAAATCTTTAAGTTCAGGAGTCTAGTTGGATTGCAGAGGTGTAATATCCTTCATAAATTGATGTGGCAGTCCATCAATGTACCTTATAAGCTTGTGAACCAGATTCTTCTGTAAAAATCTTAAAAATACAATTTATTAATAGAATTACCATTTTTTTAACATTAAGTGGTCATTTAGGCTGGAGTGAATTTGAATAAAGTATCAGAGGCTTAGCATGAAATATTAAACATTATAAATTAGCCATCAAATTTTGTTACCTTCAGTTTTGTTTCAACATGGAAACAAACTGATTCTACATTCATAATTTTCCATAACCTTATCAGTCAGTTTAGTTTACTTTGACTACCATGATATCCTTTCAATTACTTACTTTCAACTTTTTTGCCTGCCATGTATCTAATCCTACATCTTGTGGTTGAGAGTAGGGTTGAAAGAATTCTACCTCCATATTCCCCGGTATCACAGATGGCAACTAAAGGGGGCAGGAGTGGGGGCTGAAAACCCTTCCATTCTTACATTCTAATTTCTAAAAGATGGAACAGGAGCTAAGTAGGGAGAGCTCATTCTCCTAAAAAAAAGTTAAGGCTGGGATGCCTAAGTGTGTAAAGATGTAACCAAGATGAGAAGAGAGGAGAGTTAGGTATAGTATGTTTGAGGACAGAAACCTGGATAATCTAGCTCTGAGTGAAACAAAGCTTGAAGGTAAAGGGGAAGAATGGTTTGGAAGTGTCTTATGAATAAAGTCGGGTTCCTGATAGGACAAGAGATAAGAGAGGAGTAACAATGGTGAGGCAGGAGTTGTGAGTGTGAGAAAGGGGGTAAGAAAATGAATTCTAGAATGATGTTGGCAAAAATGAAAGTGGATGGTGAGAGATGGGTGATTTTTAGTGCTTATGCACCTGGCGATGAGAGGAAAGATCATGAGAGGCAAGTGTTTTGGGAGCAGTTGAGCGACTGTGTCAATAGTTTTGATGCATTTTGGACGGATACATGCTGAGAGGTATCAGTGAAAATGATAACAGGAAGAAATAATTAGTAACTAAGTAGTGGGAAGATTTGTAGAGGCTTTCTGAAAAGAGGAAATGATATGGATGAGAAGAGGGTAATGAAAGTAAGTGAGCTTGCAAAAGAGGCTGCTTGTGTGAAGAGATATTGGGAGAGATTAAGTGCAGAAAGGCTAAAGGTGTGAGTAAACAGAGTTAGGGAACTCTGTGAAAAATAGGAGATCTTAAGGGAAGTAGAGCTAATCTGCAAGAGAAGTGTGTGATATGTGGAAGGTTGGAGTTCGGCAGTAGAGAAAGGGTAATGAGAGGTAGGATGACAAAGTTGCTAGTGTAAGAGAAAAGTGTGATGTATGGGCAGTCCATTCTTCTATCACTTCCAACAGACTCTGACCCTTACCCAGGCATTCCCCCAACCCCAAAAACCTATCCTACAGACCAACCAGACCCAATGGCTTCTGCTGCCACTTCTACTCCCATGCACCCAACTTCTTTCTGGCCTTCCCCATCCAAACTCACATGAACACCACACCATTCTCTTCCACTACACTCCACCACATATTCACATGTATTGTAGCATTACCTCTTAAACTGATAATTTTACTGAAACTTCTAATGAAAATTTGTTTCTTGTTTCTTGTCAATAAAGAATTCTCAAATCCCCTGATAACACGAGTTATATGAACAATACTCTCCTAATGTTATGGAGTTAACCAAGAATACTATACATATTACATTTATTCAGTTCTAATTGCAACTGTCAATATTTCATCATCCCATCTTCTTCACTCCACAGAAAAAATAAACTAATTTACATGGGGAAACAGTGAATTAACTGGTAGTGCAAATAAGTCAACATGCCAAACAGGTAAGTTAGGCAGGTGATGCCTTAAACATACAAATAACAAGTTTTTTTTTTTTTTTTTTTTTTTTTTTATACTTTGTCGCTGTCTCCCGCGTTTGCGAGGTAGCGCAAGGAAACAGACGAAAGAAATGGCCCAACCCCCCCCCCATACACATGTACATACGTCCACACACGCAAAATATACATACCTACACAGCTTTCCATGATTTACCCCAGACGCTTCACATGCCTTGATTCAATCCACTGACAGCACGTCAACCCCTGTATACCACCTCGCTCCAATTCACTCTATTCCTTGCCCTCCTTTCACCCTCCTGCATGTTCAGGCCCCGATCACACAAAATCTTTTTCACTCCATCTTTCCACCTCCAATTTGGTCTCCCTCTTCTCCTCGTTCCCTCCACCTCCGACACATATATCCTCTTAGTCAATCTTTCCTCACTCATTCTCTCCATGTGCCCAAACCATTTCAAAACACCCTCTTCTGCTCTCTCAACCACGCTCTTTTTATTTCCACACATCTCTCTTACCCTTACGTTACTCACTCGCTCAAACCACCTCACACCACACATTGTCCTCAAACATCTCATTTCCAGCACATCCATCCTCCTGCGCACATCTCTATCCATAGCCCACGCCTCGCAACCATACAACATTGTTGGAACCACTATTCCTTCAAACATACCCATTTTTGCTTTCCGAGATAATGTTCTCGACTTCCACACATTTTTCAAGGCTCCCAAAATTTTCGCCCCCTCCCCCACCCTATGATCCACTTCCGCTTCCATGGTTCCATCCGCTGACAGATCCACTCCCAGATATCTAAAACACTTCACTTCCTCCAGTTTTTCTCCATTCAAACTCACCTCCCAATTGACTTGACCCTCACCCCTACTGTACCTAATAACCTTGCTCTTATTCACATTTACTCTTAACTTTCTTCTTCCACACACTTTACCAAACTCAGTCACCAGCTTCTGCAGTTTCTCACATGAATCAGCCACCAGCGCTGTATCATCAGCGAACAACAACTGACTCACTTCCCAAGCTCTCTCATCCCCAACAGACTTCATACTTGCCCCTCTTTCCAGGACTCTTGCATTTACCTCCCTAACAACCCCATCCATAAACAAATTAAACAACCATGGAGACATCACACACCCCTGCCGCAAACCTACATTCACTGAGAACCAATCACTTTCCTCTCTTCCTACACGTACACATGCCTTACATCCTCGATAAAAACTTTTCACTGCTTCTAACAACTTGCCTCCCACACCATATATTCTTAATACCTTCCACAGAGCATCTCTATCAACTCTATCATATGCCTTCTCCAGATCCATAAATGCTACATACAAATCCATTTGCTTTTCTAAGTATTTCTCACATACATTCTTCAAAGCAAACACCTGATCCACACATCCTCTACCACTTCTGAAACCGCACTGCTCTTCCCCAATCTGATGCTCTGTACATGCCTTCACCCTCTCAATCAATACCCTCCCATATAATTTACCAGGAATACTCAACAAACTTATACCTCTGTAATTTGAGCACTCACTCTTATCCCCTTTGCCTTTGTACAATGGCACTATGCACGCATTCCGCCAATCCTCAGGCACCTCACCATGAGTCATACATACATTAAATAACCTTACCAACCAGTCAACAATACAGTCACCCCCCTTTTTAATAAATTCCACTGCAATACCATCCAAACCTGCTGCCTTGCCGGCTTTCATCTTCCGCAAAGCTTTTACTACCTCTTCTCTGTTTACCAAATCATTTTCCCTAACCCTCTCACTTTGCACACCACCTCGACCAAAACACCCTATATCTGCCACTCTGTCATCAGACACATTCAACAAACCTTCAAAATACTCATTCCATCTCCTTCTCACATCACCGCTACTTGTTATCACCTCCCCATTTACGCCCTTCACTGAAGTTCCCATTTGCTCCCTTGTCTTACGCACCCTATTTACCTCCTTCCAGAACATCTTTTTATTCTCCCTAAAATTTACTGATAGTCTCTCACCCCAACTCTCATTTGCCCTTTTTTTCACCTCTTGCACCTTTCTCTTGACCTGTCTCTTTCTTTTATACTTCTCCCACTCAATTGCATTTTTTCCCTGCAAAAATCGTCCAAATGCCTCTCTCTTCTCTTTCACTAATACTCTTACTTCTTCATCCCACCACTCACTACCCTTTCTAAACAGCCCACCTCCCACTCTTCTCATGCCACTACAGAGAACTTGCCTACATACAGTATATGCCAGTTATGTTTTTGATATAATACCACATACAAAATTTTGGTTTTGGTGCATTACACATGAGAGCTAGAGAACAGATGTGACCTTTCGTCATCTATTCTTGGTGCTACCTCATGTGGGAAATGGCAATCAAATGTAAAAAAATAAAAAAAAAAAAGAAAATATGGAAAAATGTTCAAGTTCAGTTGTGCTCGAAAAGATATAAAGAACACTATTAATTCTTAAACAATAAAAATATGATGGAGACACCAAAATTCACCTAATTATTGGCACTATTAGTAAATACTTTCCATAGGACAATCCTTAGTGAGGGGCTTTCAGAAGTAATAGCTTAAGTCATAAACTGCAAATGCTTTACTCTTATTAAGAATATATAAACATTTTCTGCCATAAACATGAAGCATAAGATTTTAGCAAGAGCGATGCAGTTAAGTACAGTCAACTTTCCCTTGCTAGATTTTGGTTCTAGAACAAGGAAGAGAGTTAAGTAATGTATCAAATAAACTGGTATGGGTATGTCTGACAGTAAAGTAATCCCAATGTTGTATGGATGTGAGGTAAGTCATAGATGGGTATGTGCAAAGAAGAATGAATGTGTTGGAAATTAAATGTTTAAGGACAATATGTGGTGCGAATTGGTTTAACTGAGTAGGTAATATTAAAGAAGTGTGGTTGAGAGCTGAAACGGAAGCAGTGAAATGGTTTCAATATGTGGAGAAAATGAGAGATGGCAGGTTGATGAAGAGGATATTTGTGTCAGAAGTGGAGGAGAAAAGAAGTGGATAACCAAACTGGAGATGGAAGGGTGGAAATATTTTGAGTGGTCAGGGCCTGAACATGCAGTAGGGTCAAAGACATGTCTGGGATAGAGAGGATTGGAGTGATGTGGTATACATGGGGCAACGCTGTCAATGGACTGAACCTGGGCATATGAAGCAGCTGGAGGAAACCATGGAAAGGTCGGTAGGACCTGTTTGTGGATAGGGTGGTGTGGTTTCTGGTGCATTACATGTGACAGCTAGAGATTGGATGTGAATGAATGAGGCCTTTTCTTGTGTCTGTTTCTGGCTGTATCTCACTGAAGTAGGAAACAGTGTACAAGTATGAAAAAAATTATAAAAGCTCAGCACACTGCACATACTTAATATAGAAGTTCCTGGTAATTGTAATCCTACTGTGCTTGGAAGAAGTTTATAAGATGTTGTATGTTGAGGCTTCCATAATTGTCTAATATTTCAAGGAGCTGAGGTACACGGCTTTTCACATTAACACCTCTGAATTTGTATTTGTCAATGTAGAGGTCAGTGATCATACCTGAAACAAACACAAATGACTTCTTAATTAACCAATGAGCAATTTATATATATGGTAACTTAATGATGTTTACATATATTTCATTAGAGGGGTGTAGAGAAGTGAAAGTATAGGGAATGATATTAACAATAACAGATTAATGAACAGTACTAGTTCAGGGCCTTTAACCTAATATTATGTGCCAAGTTTAAACATTAAAATACACTGCAATATATCAAAGGGCACAATTCTACCATGCAGAACAAAAGCTGGGCCTTGGTGGGTAGAGGCTGTCAAAATTCTTAAAAGTGGACTACCCTTCTCCACCCTCAGTAAGTGAACACAAGCCTAATTACAAAAATACATTTTGCTGTATGATAGAACCTATAATATTGTGCAAGTCTTTGACCAAAGAAAATACCCAGAAAAAGAAGTCTGTTGGCTTAAAAATATTTGAAAGTTGTTGGCAATTTACCTAAACCTTAGAGGGGGCAAAGTAGGAAGGAAGAGTTAATTCATATTTCAATAAAAGTTTACTGTGCATTTACCCAGCATGATGGTAATTCTCTTTTAATTTTTTTTCTGGGCTTGGTGCCTTATATTTCCAAACTTGCCTTTTCCTTAAACTCACTATTTAGGAAAATTATCAAAAACATTGTATTTCTGCACTCAAATCTGCTGTGCTGGAAGAAAGAGAAAGGTGAAAGGATGAAGTGAAAGATTCTTTGAAGGTTAAAGGCCTGAGCATGCAAGAGGGTGTGAGGAGTGCATGGGATAAAGTGAACTGGAATGATGATGTGTATGCTGTCAATGCATGTTCTAGGACACATGAAACAGTTGGAGAAACTATACAAAGGTCTATGGGGCCTAAGTGTGGATAAGGGGCTCTGGTTTTAGTGCATTATGCATGACAGCTAGAGAGTGGATATGAGCAATTGAGGCCACTTCATCTGTTCCTGGCACTTATTCTGCATGTCGTAAAAGGCAACTAAAAGGAGTGTGAGCAAAGGCTGGAAATCTTTCCCTCTTGTTTCACTTTCCCAAAGAAGGAACAGAGAAGGAGGCCAAGCGAAGATTCTCCCCTTTAAGGCACAGTCATCTGTTAGTTGATGAGGAGAGAGAATGTATATTTTATCTTTTTTTCTTTTCCATCATGCACTTGTGCTGTGTCCTGTGAGGTGGGGTTATCTACCAGCTTTGCTCTGAAAGTTATTTATTTCTAAATGCCTATATATAGGTGAAGAGTTGCGTGAAGTTTGGATCACTGTTGCCAGACCCCTCTAGCTCCTGTTTGCAATTCAACTTTGATACAGTAAGAAAAAGAAACAAATCTAACCATAGAGGCGCTCCAAATGACATGGCTGTTTTCGATATTGTGCTTGAAGTTCATCGGCATTGTCCAGAATGTGTTGATACTCTGGAGACAGGAAACTGGTGTCTGCCTCATGTGATCCCAATTCCCGAAGAGCCTCTATAAGTGACACCTGAGGAGTCAAGAAACATCAATGAATGTCAATATATGATAAATCTCTGATGAAAATATGGATTTTGTAGACAAAGCCTTATGAGCAACTGTATCCTGTGTTCAGGTCAGCAGGACCTAAACAGAGATATTATTGAAAATAAGTTTTTGTGAGATCCCAAAGGCTCCTTTAGCTCAACTTATCCAATGAAATGTTCCTCAAAATAGTCAATCCTTACACCATATGTTCTAGTCCCAGTTGTAAATGAACCTTTTCCCTGATTCAATTGGAAGTGTACCTTGCTGATCAAAAAGCTTAATGATGCATGTGGTCTCTGAAATAGATGAAGTAGATCCTTAGCCTAAGTTCAGTGTGTCAGTGTGAAACATGGCCTTTCAAATTTTTTAAGGTAACCAAGATGACACAGGCTACTGAATGCCCTAAGCACAGCCATCTCATGTTAACTGCATGTGAAGCATCTGGGGTAAACCATGAAAAGGTCTGTGGGGCCTGGATGTGGATAGGGAGCTGTGATTTAGGTGCATTACACATGACAACTAGAGACTGAGTGTGAACGAAGGTGGCCTTTTTTGTCTTTTCCTAGCGCTACCTCACTGAAGGGTGGGGGATGCTACTTCCTGTGTGGTTAGGGAGCGACAGTGTTTGGCATATGCCAGTAAGCATCCTTCAAACCAAGTTATGGTCTATATCTGCAGATTATGGCACCCATTTCTACAAGTAATTTTGAACTTTGTTGTTACATATGCTTGTATGGAATCAGATCTAGAACCATTCTAAAACAGAGGAAAAACAAGAAAAACAAAAAGCAGTGGTCAGGCTGACACATCTAAACAAAATCTAAGGTGACTGCCATATCATGGCAGCTGATGCCATTAGTGGCTTTGGATACATTAGTTCTCAAGACATAACGAAACACATACAATTAGTGTTATGGAAAGCCCATGAACGAAATACAACACTATCCATCGGATATTGCTGATGGATAGCAATAAAAGTTCATATAATGCAAATTGATGTCCAGCATGGCCAAGAGATCCACACATCGCTAGAGTAAGTGGTAATGAATGGGAGTTACACTTCATCTTAGTGCCATGAAATTATAGGCTTAGACAGGTAGCTGTATGATCACTGAGAGCTGTGAATGAGCATCTGCCAGCTTCATGCACTTTATGATGGTCAAGTGGAGTGAATCCTCATGGATGAGCTTAATTTCACCCCCATCAAGCAAGTGCTTAACTGTATACCCATTTGGTTCTGTAAGTGAGAAATAAATCACAAATTGCCACTTGTAATCAGTAAGTCAAATAGTCAAAGTATTGTGAGTAAATACCTGCTTTGCTAGCATTAGTTGTGCTTCAAGGCGGGGGTGGAGGAGATGAAGGGCATGAACAACACTTTCTTCACTAACTTCACATGATATGTCAAGCCGTACCTTAAACACAAAATCAATGGAAGTACGTTAACTAGTGGTTTTAAACACAATATCTGAGGTAATTATGTTATATGGTAAGTTGTTTGAGATAAAATGATAGACCTCAATCAACTAATATTTAAGACACCTTTTCCCCCAGATTCACAGCTGAGTGGCAGATGCAAGATCCTCCTCATACATTTTGCCAGAGAGCCACTTTCGCTTCTTAAAATGTCAAACAGAAAAACAGAATTTTGCATCTTATGGTAAGCAAGTTATGGTAGCAAATGGAAACATGGACACAGAAGTGAGCCATAAGGTGGGTGAGGGAGTAAAGGTCCTGGTGCACTGAGGAATGTGTGGAAAGAGAGGTAAAGAAGGGTATATGTGATACCACAGTAGTAGTCTTAACAGTTACGTATGGACACGATGCATAGGCCTCAAATAAAAATGTAAAGGGGGTGGATGTGTTGGAAATTAAATGTCATGGGACAATATATGGTGTGAGGAAGGTTTGCCGAATAAGAAATGATAGGGGTAAGAGAGAGGTGTAACAGTAAGAGGAGTATGTAGGAGAGAAATGAAGAGGATGTGCTCAAATGATGTGGACATATGGAGAGGATGAGCAAGGAAAAGAAGACAAACAGGATATACATATCAGAGGTGGGGCAAACAAGAAAATGCGGGAAACCAAGAAGGTGAAAGGATGGAGTGCAAGATGCTTGAAGTATTTGAGGCCTGAACATAGAGCAGGGTATGAGCCATGCAAGGGATAGAACAAAATGTAGTGATGTGGGTACAACATGCCATCAATGGGAAGAGATGAAAAAATAAAGTATACATCTCCATAGGGATGGGAGAAATTATATTTCCAATTCATTTCTGCACATCATAGGAGGTAAATAAAAGGCACAGGAACAGGGGGCTGGTAACCCTCCCTTTCTTGTATTTCAAGTTCTAAAAGTTGGAACAAAGGGAGCTAAACAAGAAAAGCTCATCCTCCTCAAAGGCTTTGGTTGGGGTGTTTTTGTTTGTCACAGGTGCTGCCTTGAAAATGTGGGAAATGGTGAACAAGTACAAAATGATATATGTAAAAATAAATAAAGATGTCAGAGCAATCACCTTCATAGAATCCAGAAACTTGCTTTTATTGGCATATAAATCTACAGTAAAAGGACACATAAACTGATCAAGTAATGCTATAGGCTCTGCAAAATGAACTTCAAAACTTACAAAATAATGGGAACCATACTTTTTTTCGTGTTGCTTCTTTTGTGAGCACATCCTTAAGAATGGAGATTGTGGAGATGTTGTCTGATTTGAACACAGCTTCTCCTGCTCCATACACACACTGCAGCTGTAGAAAAATTACTGCTTACAAATATATAGCTATCTGGAGAAGTTCAAATGTAAATATACAATGAAGCTTCATATATGGAACCCATTAATTCATCAAAGCACTACCTTAAGAGCATATGAATTAATTAGTTTGAAGCATAAGTCTACTTGAAGTTGTTCACAAAGCACTGCCACGTACCTGAGTATCTAGGAATGTTGAGACAAAAGTGAACTCTGCATGTTCCTCTGCAGGTGTACGCTCAGGTAACTCAGGTAAACAGAAAACTACCCATGCATGTATTTCTGGTAAAGTGAATTGTCCTTTCAGAGTTAAAGTGTTATATGGCCGATTGGGATCAAAACTATGAATACGGGAGTGGAGAGACAAAGGCTTGATCCGGTACTGACGAACCTGAAAAAAAAGGAGGATAATATGAAAATAAAGATGAGCCACAAGTCAAGCAATGTATACTCCATATAATATATGCTTATATGCTGGAATACCAAATACATTTGATGTGCACCTATTTTTAGCATTACTACTAACTGGATCCGGGTAGTAAGTCTATTATGGGAAATGGGGCATCCCTACCCTTTTGGCTGACTGCAAGATGGGTGGCTGCATGATCAACTCCTACAAACAAAATATGTGTGGAACTATTTCACTCCATGTAAATGGAAACATAGTTAATTATCAGACAGATGGACAGACAAACAGTTGGACTGATGTTTAAACAGATAACCAGAATGATACTCTATCTGTTGGACCAGTTTCATCCAAAATTTACTGAAATTTATTTCATCTCCCATCCTAAATAACTAGTTTACTAAAATAAAAATCTATGGTAAGAGGAAACATAGATGGGCAAAAACTGTTGCACACAGCTTTTAACAGAAGTGACAGAAAAGTGAAATAAATAAACTGGTAACAAAGGAGCTGAGATTGCCAAGGGAGTGATGGTAGATAGGATAATAATGGACAAGCAGGCAACACAGCTCCTTGGTGTAACAGCAAATATAATAAGCTAGCTGAAGAGAGTAAGGGAAGAAGATCTACTAGGACAGTGGGAAGAGGTCAACCACCAAGCCAAGTGTGGCTTGTCCAGGTTAATACTAGCATATCTAACCGAGTTGTATTGGAGGAACTGTGACCACATGACCTCGGACCAAGTAATCAACACCCTTATATAGACTGTCGAAAAATAACCTTGATTATAAAAAGTCATTTTCAAGGCATAACACTAACTTGGCAACATTTAGGCTGGAGTCTTGGAGTGATGTAAGCCTGAAGTGTACCATATTGACCCTCAATGGTCCTGATGCGAACCTCCAAACGAGTGGTGTTGGCCTGGCATCGGTAAGTTGCAAGAAGAAAATTTCCACTCTAAAAAGAAAAAAAACATTATGCTTTCATAGTTGTTTTCCATACTTAAAGAGATATAGCCAGAAATCTGATATTTTCTATTCCAATGATAAATGAATCATGCAGTATGAGTAACATTTCAAACTGTGAAATAGTGTTCAATACAAAGTGCAATGGAGTTTGAATGAGGAAGTGTATCACTGCAACACTATTACTGTTAGGGGGATTACATACATTGAGTCCTGTAAATTTTGAAAAACAAAAATCAGCTCTACATACACTGACATTACAGAAATACCCATAGAACAGCACTGCTATCCAAAAATTCTAGGGGGTCTTTATTACCCAATTTAAACATCCACCAATACATGCTTCCCTCCATGTTCAAAAATACAAGCAAGCTTACAACATACAGTATTTTTCTCTTTACTCGTTACACAATATGCTTAAATAAATGCACTGAAAACTTATTCATCTGAAAATATACATCAATTCAACAGACGCCAGTCCTTGAGACGGGGAAAAGCAAGACATAAGTATTCTCCAAGACAGAACAAGGTGTGCTTATGTGGCAAATAATTTCTCAATTTTTTCTTCTGCGCATATTGTGAGGTATAATGTGATAATACCCACTAAAGAAGCACCTGAAGACCTGGAAAGATCATGAATATTGCTACTCCCTATATTTGGGCAAAAAACAACAACTAAATCACATACTAAGAATGTCACCCCGACATCTCACCTCCTTTACTATATTGTGTTACAGTACTAACAATTTACCTATATCAAGAGCCAGTCACTTAAAGAAATACAAAATGAAGTAATTCAATGCTGAACAAGTGCAACAAGATCCATTATATGACAATTATCATCATACTGTATGACTTAATATCATGGGTATGTACAGACAGAGAAAAGCAATTATGTCTAAAAATGTTACTTTTTATATATTCTTTCTGTAAATGAATAGAGCTCCCATATATATTTTTCTATTTCTTAATAGGACATTAAAAATAACCTCAATCATTGATGAAGCTTCTCATTCCAAAAGAAGTTTTACTTCTACTTCTATTTTTCTTTGGAACAGTAATTTTTTCTTTGTGAGACTATAATATTCAGGCATGAACTTTAAGCAGGACCATTAAATAAAAGTATTCAGCAGGAATATTAAGCAGGAACCTCTGAAAAACACTGCACCAGAGTTGCCCTCTGCCACTGGCCTGTTTAGGGTAAGGCACTAAAGGCTAAGGAGCAACAATGGAGTTCACTAGTTATGGACACTATTACCATGGCCATCCCATTGAGGGAGTTCCAGTTGGGATCAGGTGTCAGAGATACAGAGAGATAGAATTCATGAAATCTGTAAATGCATCTCTATTCACACCAATGTTTCTATCAAAATTAACAGATAAAAAAAGAAGTACCACAAAAGATCCCCTTTCAATTAAACATTCAGTAAAAATCTTAAAGAGAAGTAGCAGGAGGGAGCTATGAATATATGACAGAAAAACAAACTAGAGAGAATGAGATGCAGAAGGATGTATATAATATTTTTCCAGCATGTGAAATAGTGAATGGAATATATAAGAATACTATTTTACAATGGAAACAGGAGGTACAAAGAGAAATTATGGAAAAGAATAAATCATACTATGAAAAGCTATCAGGAAAAAGTTTATGAGATGAATTAAGTCTGAGAAAAAATAATGCAAAAAAAAAAGTTAAGAAAATTAATTGAATTGTCTGTTCCTGGTACCGTTTTGCAATGCAGGAAGGGACAAACAAACATGAAAAAAGAATTTTGTCTATTCACATGGCAAGATGAAACTCGAAAGGCTATGAGAAAATACTTCTTTAGGTATAAGCAAAAGACATGCGAGACAAGCTAAATGAACTAATAGTAAGTGGTGGGAGTACCTTACTAGAAAATTCAAAATTCTGTTTGATAAAGGTATCAGGCTGAGATGTGGGCCTTAGTATGTAAGGCTCCCTAATAATATGCACTAATTGGGAATTAAAAAAAGGTATCTTATACATGCATACATGCCTGTATGATCTTTCAAATTTTTCATTGGTTTCATTACGCATTCCTGCTCCTACTTTGTTTCCTGTAATATACTTACATCTGGGTCACAGGTACTGTAGCTGACAACAGCAGAGTTTTTCTCTACATCTAGAAGATCAATAGGGACATCACTCTGTAGCAGCACATTGTCTATTGCTGTCTGAACTTCTAGACTCAGTAAGTATGAAGCATCACTGCGATTTAGGGTGATCTTGTAAAATACAATCATAAATCAATATCAAATAACAAAACAATTAAAAATCCTAAAATCATAATGTTAAGATTGATTAATTCTGTAAAACTGTGATCTCCAGCCCTAAACCCTCAGGCTAGCAATAGAATTTTTACTTAATCATATTTCACAAATCCACCATGTTTACTGCATTACAAAGAATGGAACCTTATGTCAACATCATTTCAGTGTTCTCTTATAAAGAGGAATCATCCAACTTATCCTAAAGGTGATAACCTGAAGGAAAATAAGGGATATGTAAACAAATTTTTGTAGTCTTATGCATACAAGGTTGATCTTTTTTCCTAGGCCCTTGCAGGCTGCTGAGTATAATTCACAATAAATTTGAGAAGCACATTTCTTCATGTCAAAAAACCTGAACATCATTATTAAGCAAAAATGCATATCAGCTGTATTCCAAGAAAAAATGTGAGCTCTGAACGTTTGGTAGAGAGTGGGTCAAAGATGTCAGTTGGGAGGAGTTGCTGATAATCCAAGGGGAGGCCCAAATAATGAACAAGTGGCTATGATGACCCTAAGGGTGTTTGTATGGGATATGTGAAGGTTAGTGTCTCCTTGTCGGAATCATGTGGGTTGAAAGGGTTGTGACCACTATATTCTCCAAGAATATTTCTGAAGCTTGTGGGAAACATTGCAAAGGAAATAAATTTCGTCAAAAAACAGCTAATCACGTTTTATTATGATGTATATTGGGCCATCAGTTGCAAAACTGATGACAGAAAACCTCTCAAACATAAAAACATTGACTACTCACAATGCCATCATTTGATACACTAAACTAAAAGGCTGTTTGAAAACTTTGTGTAATCTGCATTACTGCATATATACTGGGAGTGATAAACAAATGGGTGGAGATACCGTCTGAAATATATCAAAAATACTGTATAAAGTTCCATGGCCAAAGCTGGAATTTTCTTCAAGTTATGAGCCAAATCAAACAGCAGATTAAATCTTTTTATACTGGTCACAGCTTAGAAAAAATTCAAAAATTATTCACGGATCTTATGCCAGTCAGATCTTTAGATGCTGGGAAATAACTGTATAAAATACACAGTTTGATGTGTATGACCTAACCGATAATGGACAGGTCAGTTCTTAAAATCATGAATCAGGTTGAGGTCCAAATCAAACTTTTTCATAATGCACATAACTCCACAAAATTCAAACTAGTTATGGGTCATACACACTTCAATAATCTAAATATTGAGAAACAGCTGTTTAAAGTAAAATACTATGTGTATCTGACCTAACCTTACAGATCAGGTCACAGTCACCTTTACTAAACCAGTTTGTGACTCCAGATGACACATGGATGATGGATGTCTATACAGTAAACTGATAGCAATGACAAACAAAGGAGTTCCCCTGTATCTATCATGCTACACAGGTAAAATAATAATGACTGGAAAACCTTTGAACAATATGAAGCTAGGTACAAAGATCTACAGAATAGATATTGGACTGTAAGTTGTAGTGAAAAATAATTTGAAAGCATATTAACACATTCAGTCTCTAGCTAGAGACTGAGTGTGAACGAATGGGGCCTTTGTTGTCTTTTCCTGGTGCTACCTCGCATACATGAGGGGGGGAGGGGGATGTTATTCCATGTGTGGCGAGGTGGCGATGGGAATAAATAAAGGCAGACAGTATGAATTATGTACATGTGTATATATGTATATGTCTGTGTGTGTATATATATGTGTACATTGAGATGTATAGGTATGTATATTTGCATGTGTGGACGTGTATGTATATACATGTGTATGGGGGTGGGTTGGGCCATTTCTTTCGTCTGTTTTCTTGCGCTACCTCGCTAACGCGGGAGACAGCGACAAAGCAAAATAATAAAATAATAAATGAACACATATACAAGTACAAATTGAGATAATATCTCCATTGCCAGTGAGGTGGGGGGGCATATAGAAATACTAAAGTCATGAAATATTTCCCATATCATTTCTTGTAATTGTTCCTTTACCTTATCATTTACAGAGAAGAATGGAACAGCCGATATGCCAGGGAAGGCACTCTGAGTGGCAGCTTGGTATTGGTCTCGTTCTCTTAGGACTTGCTGTTGAAGATCATCTATCTCTGATCTGAAATACAGTACTATATCTTGAAGAGATAGGATAAAAATGATTAAAGAAGCAGTGTTCCTTTACAATGCTATTAGCACAAGTGCCTTCAAATAAATCAACTGACAGAAGCATCAGGTGGTATGGAAACACAAAAATACATGATGATGAAGTACAAGGCAAGCACTAACTTTTAAACTCTACTCTTTAATCACTCTATAATACTAACATGATTCCAGTTAACTCATTGAGTCCCACCTGTTCTTTATATATTGTACACATATTTGAATCAAAGCTTTTTCACATCTCAAAGATATTCGGTTTTCATTTCTTAATGTATTTCAGTTAAGATGAGGAACGGTAAAAATATGAAAATGACAGTAGTAATCTCAATATCCATAAACAATTCTGGAAGTGCAACTAATCCTACTTCAAGCAAAGAGTGCTATCAAAGCAAAAATCAAAGAATTTCCAGGTAAACAAACAAAACCAAACAATCAAAGAAAAATAAAACACAAAACATTATTGAATAGGAGCCATGCATCCATTAAAGGTACCTCAATCTCTGTATCTTGAGTTTTGAGTCTTGTGAAATGTGAACAACTCCTGACTCTGAGGTCATGTGGCGGTCCATGGGCTCTGATGTAACACCAAAAATCCAGCCTGGCAGTTAATATTTGATTATTATTAGAAGCATTGTTTTACTTTTATAGACCATCTTTGCGCATCAAACACTTTTATCTAACAATAAACAAATATCAGTTCCAATAAGATTACTGTACTGTAATTCAAATGCCTTACACCAAGCTCCTCGTATCTCGAGTGAGTTTCACGCAAATGTCATGAAGACAAAGAGAAAATGTATTGAATAAGTTTAGAATCAAAGAAACTTCTCCAAAGGCAAACTAATGATACAAGAGGTTGATTCTGTACAAGTCTCTCCTTTCAACAACAGATGACAAGCAGTCTATAAAATCATAATATGGTTGCCCCACCATTACTATACTCATCTGAATGTCAAAAGTTACCAACTAAGGAACCACCTAAATAAGATTATCATATTGCTCAGGTGTCGACAGATGATAACAACCAACTTTCAAATCTCTTCAGCAGGGCATGCTAAAGACAATATGAAGGTTGTACTCACTTTTATTCTGAAACTTTGAGCATAGAGGATTGATACCATCAGTTAAATAGAGTTACTAGAGGGAAATGTTCTTGACCTCAAAACTGCCACAAAATCAGCAAGAAGGAAGCTGGATAAATGTGATTTTCTGACTTTTACAACCAAAATAAAAAAGACTGGAGAAAAACTGACGGCAGAAACAAATGAACCATAAAGATATGGAGATTATAGTCAACCATAAAGAAACAGAATAAAATTTCTTAGCAAAATAGATGTGATTAAGAAACTTACAAATATTATCACAGAACCCAATAACAAAGTTAAAGCAATCAAAGGAACTGAGAAAGAAAGAGGGTACATGTATCAAATGGGTCTTCTCTGGTAGACAGTGGGACAGATGAATAAAAGGAACTGATCATCACAGAGATCAGACACTGCTAAAGGAAGTAACGAAAAGAAAAGAGAAAATAGCTAAGGGGCTCAAAAACAAGAGCAGGGTTTTGGCTTGTGTAGTGGAACACAGTGAATTCTGGGGACATTTAATGGAGAGACAGAGTCGTTTAATGAGTACATCCACAAAAATGGGTAATATATACTGTTAAAGATAAAAAATCAGAGAGGTACATTCGTGTATAATGGAAGGTTTAGTAAAATCAAAGTATTCAAGATTAATACATGAAGATGAAAATGCATATTTCATAAAGAACCAGAAGAGAGATGGGAAAATTACTACAGTACTGGAGGACTTTGCTGATAAGAGAGGTAAACCAAAACTCCAAATGATGAAGATGGCCTTCTCTAACAAAGTCATAGCTAGGGGATGCTATTTCTTGTGTGGTGGGGGGGTAGCGACAGGAATGGATGCAGGCAAGCAAGTATGATTATGCACATGTGTATACATGTATATGTCTGTGTATGTATATGTTGATATGTATATGTATGTATATGTGCGTGTATGGGCGTTTATGTATGTGTGCATACGAGTAGATAGGCCATTCTTCGCCTGTTTCCTGACGCAGGAAACAGCAATCAAGTATAACATATACAATAGCCAGTAAGAATTCTTCCCATTTATTCCTGCAAAATTCCATGCTTGTTTCATTTCAAAATTACAAGATGATGATTCCACTCATTGCTCTGGTGTCTGCTGCTGACAGAGGGAGTGGCGAGAGGGTGTTGCCAGAGGAAGTGGAGAGCCTTCTTACTCTTCTAACTGAACTTAACTATGCAGAATAGCCATTATAAATTGGCAAATAAGTTCATTATCAGCCAATGGGCATTATATTATCTATTTTTCTTATATATGTACAATGTACCTTTTGTAGGAACTGATTTTGCACAGCTGATGTCCCCAACCACGTTGGCTATCAAAAGGGTAAGGATGATGAATCCCCTCTCGAAGACTTGCTATCCACCCTGCTACTCATCCTTCTTCCTATTCTATATCTGGTTTATTGCAGGGAGCCTCAGGAAAAATTACTATTATATAACAGGCTCTGAACATCTCTTCATATCCCCCCTGTAGTTTGTACCAATGATCCACCTTCTTACTTCAGTCCTTAAGGAAAAATTCATTCCATGTACTTCCATTCTAAAGGCTAGCTTCACAAAGGACTTCCGCTGCAATGACTTCCTGTCCTTTTCACTTCCTATTCTCATGTTCCCCATTTTCCATTTGATGCACTCCTTTTAAAACCTCTAAAATTCTGAACCAGCTATAGTCTTTCATACAAGATGTTTCTCTCGGTAAAATCGTATCATAGATTCTTTTTGTACAGGAAAGATAGCCATCAATTTCTCTTTTTCCAAAAAATGCATTAGAACTTCTCAAGCAAAAATTATGCTTTTGCCATCAGTTACAAGCAGCTTACCAGTATATGTTGATGCAATAATTTCTTCATAGCCTGCATTCCCAACAACACCTCCCTGCACTGATGTAACACTCTCACTGCATGCCTGAAAAAAGCCCAAGGTTGTGAATGAAGGCCAATGCTTCCTCACTGGAATTACTGAGAGTTAAAAGGCCCAAACTCCGATTGCCCTTGAGTTATCCAATAGAAAGTCTATCGTGCCTGCAGAGCAGATCATAGAGAAGAGAAAATATTCAAAATTCAAACCATTTTTCTCAAGCCCTAATGATGAGCCACATAGCAATTTTAAGGACTTTTTAATATTTTCGGGCTTGAATTTTTTTCTGAAAAAGTCGGATGGACTTTTGCATGAACACTACATGATTTACATAATTTGCAGGACAAGTACTTTAGACAAACAATGTACCTTATACATGATATATTTCATTTAAAGGACAAAACAACAAAGAAGTGCTTCTCACTATAGAAAACCTCAATGTTGGTTCAGATTCATCTCCATCTTCATATGAAAAAACTTCAACAGAACCATCATCTCTTCCAACAATAAGATCACGCACTCCATCACCCGTCATATCATGGTGATCCATGCATGTTATACCACCATATCGTGAAGTGCTAGTACTCCCCACACCACTGCCACTTTCACAAACCCAACGATGCACAGCTGAGCCCCTGAAATATAATACGGTACACAAGAATTTAAGGCTAGAAAAAATCATTTTTAACATCATAAAACAGTACATCTAAGTGTTAGAGCAGTTATCCTCCATCCTTTGGATCCCCTTGGATAAGAAGGAATTTACTTGATCACAAGCTCAATTCAAAATGATTGGGGATTGAGCTATGTCAAAATAAGAGGGCTGCAGCATTGAGTCGTATCAAATATAAGCCTAAACTTTGGTAAGTATGGGGGAAGAATGGTTTGGGAATGTCTTAATGTAAAGTCCGGGGTTAGTGTAAGGGTACAAACTAAAGAAGGTGTAGCATATCTGCTGAAGGAAAAGTTATGAGAATGTGTGAAAGAGCACAAGGAAGTAAGCTTAAGACTAATGTGGGTAGAAATATAAGTGGATTATATGAGGTGCTTATGCATATGGTCATGAGAAGGAAAACAAAGAGAAGGTTATGAGAAGAAAAACAAAGAGGACATGAGAAGGACAACAAAGAGAAGTGGGCATTTTGGGAGGAGCTGAGCGAGTGTGTCGGCAGTTTTGATGCAAGATGCTAGAAGAAAAGAGAAAAGCAGGAGCATTACAGGCATGGTAAGCAAGTGAGTGAGAGATGTACAAGAGACAGTGGCAAGTGGTCAAGAAGAATAAGGAGCTTAAAAAGAGGGCATATGAATGTTGGGTTGAGCAAGTATATGTAAACTTCAGGGAGGATAAAAAAATGTTTTGGGAAGAGGTTAACAGCATGAGAAATGCACATGGATACCAAACTCCAATCCATAACATGCCATAAGATGTCAATATATAAAGAGCTCCATAAGATTCCCTAAAGTCTTTCAAAAAGGATGACTGGACATGAGTAAGATGGGAAAGGATATCCCTGTTAGACTTCACATTCCAAAATTCATATTCATGATCAGAAGTAAGACTTTGAGATTCAAAATGCTTAGAGAAATGGAAGCTGAGGTGAGATTCAGAGGCTTTGGAAATCACAGAAGTTAGAGGAACAGAAAGACAGTTGAAAGGATTAAAATCATCTTTAAAACAGGCTTTACTCATGAATTCAGGAGGATGGAAAAGGTGACTTTTAAGAAGCAAGAGGTAAAAACACAGCATACACCTTGTCCTTATTCCTACCTGTGTTTAGAGAGAAAAACTGTCTTTACACATTCAAAAAGAGATTTGAGGAAGACATACAGTACAGAATTAGGAGGTGAGGGAATATTACAATCATTTAAGGTGGAGCTAAAAGAGGAAAGATAGAAGAAAAAAAATTATTTTGTCAATAGGAAAGACAGACATCTTACCATCAGAACTATGGTAACAATCAGTGGGAGATGAGGAGAGGTTGTCACATATCCTTTGGACACAGGAAAATTTCACCTCACAAATAGTATATCTATATCGATTTCAGTGGATACTACAGTCAAATGCAGATATGAGGAAGGAGAGTTTTTCTATGTCTAATATACCAGGTCCCTTGCCTTACAACTGGAATGGTTGTGCCACAGACTGGAAGAAATGAAACTTTTAGAAGATGATAGATTCATGCCTCCATTCCCACAATGACAACTTATGCTATCTGCTCAGCAATGACAAATACATCACTCAAGGACATGGGGCAACTGGAGGAGGAGAAAAATTTAGTAAACAGACACTTGACAAGAATGTGGTAAAATGAACCAATTTGGGGAAAGCTTATGTAGCTACAGTGTGAAGGATTAGAGATGAAAAGCAAATCAGATTATTGGGAGAAAGGTTTTAGCACTCTGCCATATGGATAGGGTGTTTTATGAATTGCTTTATATCATGAAGAATGGAAAAAAAAAAATGATCGCCCCCACCAACTCCATCATCTTGGTGGGAAGATTTTAACCATTTCTTCTGATGTTTTTGATATCTCCTAAGCAGAAGACTTCAGCTTGAGGATGAGAGGCTGTTAAAGTCTCATGGCAGGAATTTATAGCTGAGGAAAGTAATAAGATTTTCAAAGTTATAAGATAGGTAGGCACAATAGGAAGAAAGAGATAGCAAGGAAACCAATTCTAATGCATGTGATCAAAGTTAGAGACTCGAGTTCCACAAAGTGTGCCATAGGTATGTTGGTGTCAGAAAATTCACAGACTTCCTCTTGAGGTGAAACTAAAAGCTAAAGTTATAGCCGGAGATGCTGAAGGGATTAAGGAAAACCCACAAGAGAATTGAGTCTCTGAAAGGGGTAAGATATTAGGAGCAATAATAGCCTGACAGTGTATAACAGAAGAAAGGCTAGTTGACTATAAACTGTAACTCACATGCAAATCAAATGATAAATATATGGCATAGATATATAACCCTATTCATACTTCCTGTCATCTATAATGTTCAATATACCATTCTAATGTATGTCTAAATCACAATATTCTTAAATCTTTTATGGCTACCAACATATTCTCCACACATTCATATTTACTTTTTCAAGCAATTGACAACTGCTTTATAGAGTTTCTTGTAAATATGTGGCAAATATTTTTCTCATGTCCAAGTTCTAAATGTATGTAAAGGCAAACCTGATAAAGAGTTCACTTAATGGTGATTAAATAAAAAATCAGCCACTGCTACCTTACCTGCAGAACAAATCCTAATACTACAATGGGCTTGGAACGTCTTACCCTGTATATACTATTGAATGTGATAGTGCTCAAAGAATGTGCATTCAAATTTCTTATTCAGTACTAACCTTCCAAGTTGCACCAGACCTATTTTGCCATCAGAAGTGCCATATAATAACTGATCTCCGTTTTCTCCTCCATCATTGTAAAAAAGCTGAAGGCTAGATGGTGGTGAGGGTAGCTCTACAGAGTACAACACCTCAGAATCTCTCATTACTCGAAGTAAACGATCTTCACAAGCTAACACAGGTACCAAGGACTTCATCTGTTGATTTTATGAGAAAAAGATATTATTTCCTCTACTCCTGAAGGGAAAAAAGCTTTTAAAAAGCAATTGCACAAATCTACGTTTCTCTATATGGCAGAACAGCAAATTTTCCTGAACACATTCCAAGGACCTCCCTGTTTTCCCTCCCTCATATAGTTCCACATATTCACAATCAATTTCAGACATCAAAATCCCCTATCAGGATAATTCCACCACAGGGCAAAAGTACCTTTGTTCCTTCCACCATAAAAACTGTTTTTATGACAATGTATCTTAACAATCGGAGACCATCCATAGAATTCTGAGTTTTGTTTTTGGAAGTTTTGACACTTTAGTGTATTTGATATTTAAGAGGTGTGGGTGGAGTTGAGAATCTCATTAGCTTATAAAGGATAAGTTTAAGAGAGTCCTTGACTTCTGGGCTAGGATGTTTAAAAGCTTACAGTGAGGTCAGTCATAAAAGAAAGGAATCAAATAGAAAAGATTGAATCTAAAGCCATCATTTCTAAACATCTACATGTTGAATCATAGGCTCAAGAAGATCATCTCACATCTGCCACAGCTTAGAGTTGAACATCAAGATTTTCAGTTGAGACCTTAAAGATAACTACTAATGTTGCTCTTATCATTCTTCTTCTCAAAGGAAAGACCATTTTGCATCTTAGTTTGTTTTTACCAGATGCAAAGGTACTTTTTCAAAGCATAACTCTAGTTTTTGTACCAGACAGAAGTAGTGGCCATAGGTTTGCCACTGGGATGCACCCTTGTTGCAGTCTACATGTGCTATCTCGAAAACAATATTGTACAGGGAGGCTCACTACGCCCGGCTACATAGTGCAGGTATGTTGATAACATTTACATAATTGTGAGAGATGAAACACACTTCACCCATCTTAAGACAGCTTTCTTTCAAACTATTCGCCATTTCCCGCATTAGCAAGGTAGCGTTAAGAATAGAGGACTGGGCCTCTGAGGGAATATCCTCATCTGACCCCCTTCTCTGTTCCTTCTTTTGGAAAAAAAAAAAAAAAAAAAAAAAAAAAAAAAAAAAAAAAAAGAGGGGAGGATTTCCAGCCCCCCGCTCCCTCCCCTTTTAGTCGCTTTCTACGACACGCAGGGAATACGTGGGAAGTATTCTTTCTCCCCTATCCCCAGGGGAGAAGATAATTCAGTTCTGAGTTTACTCATGAACTGAGCATCAATAACAAAATGCCATTCCTACATGTAATGGTGATTAGTAATACAGAAGGGTACGTAACCTTCATTAACGAGAAACCAACAGACCTCAGCTGATGTTTGTATGAATCTACTGAATGTCCACAGTCCTACAAAACTGTGAGTCATCCATGAAATGTTACATCGAGCATACACGATTGCATTTAACTAGCATATCTTAACCAGAGAAACACAGCGGATCACAGATATTCATTAACAATGGCAAGAAAAAATCTGACTACGACAAACAACTAAAGTAATTCATCTAAATCAAACTCACAGTGGCAGAAACTCTAAACAACATAACAAAACACAAAATACATCACAGCAACCAGATGTCAACTGCTTAAAAGACAGATGATCATGTACTACATAACATCATCTCCAGAAACATCAATCACATAACACAACAACAAAGTCAAGCTAGTTATCTATAACAGAAACAATAAACAAGCAACCTCATCATGAACAACCAGCTATATAAATAACAAGACACATTACAATCAATAATTCAAAGTGGCTTATGAATTCTAATGCCAACGAGAAGATTGTGAGCCCCCTCCTAACATGACCGACAATGGTAGCACAACCTGTTCACTGTCCAGAACACTTAACCTACACCTACAAAAAGGCTCAAAAAACTACATGTTGCCAAGCATCATCAAAGTACCCTCATAAAGAGACAAGTGTTATATTTACAAAAGGAGACTAAACTGTGTACAAAACAAAAGATGCCTACACATTGATGAAGCACCGATTATCACAGAACAAGACCCAAAAATCAACAACTAGAACGAGGATCATGATAGGATACTACAACTACATGCCTCACCAATATGAGCCATTCTAGACGTCACAGTGGCCTCATCATTAAAGGGAAAGTGGGGGGTATGGGAGTTACCATGTGGCTAAGGGGGGGGTGCATAGAGGGGGCTGACCTTGGTAATAAGATGTGTGTTCGATTATTTTTCTTATGTTATCGTTTCTTAATGATTCTTTCATAATGATTTGGGTGATAAAAGGATGTACTTCAAAGTTGCCTGGAGACGAAGTTCTCAGTATTAGCGATTAAGAAGATTCAATGATGTTCCGGGTAGCATAGTTAGAAGAGAGGTACAGTGGGACTGGGTTGTTATGGTTGGTCTACAGGATGATTGTTTTCATGACAGCGCTGAGTAATCGCACTGTACCCCTAATGTCAGCCAGTCACTATGACTTGGTATCACCTTGGTGTTTTGATACATAATGTGGTGCATCTTTACCAGCGACCTGGAGAAAATGATTCCTTTGCTGAGAAGGGGTTGTTGATTGGTTATAGGGCAGACCCAAGCTGAGCCATGCAATCAATTATCTTGTAGGTGGTTTATAAATGATGAAAGGACTATGTCTCACCAGTGCGATAGGGTTTATGGGGTTTCTAATCCTAGAAGATCCAGGACATCTATCTACAGAAAAAAAACGACCCTAGAAAGAAATCATCATGTCCCTGCATGCTGAACAGATCTTTTGAAATGATATCTTGTAATACAATTATGCTTTTCCATATAAATTCAACCCATATAATGACTTTACAGCTAATCTATATCAATACATGCAAATTGTAAATAGCTGGGCAAGCTTTGAGAAAGGGGAAAGACAATTTTATAAATGCAATTCAAATACAAAAGCCAATATCTGTAAATCTGCCCCTTCCTCAAGCAAAGCTACTTGATATACATTACAGAGTACCAAAATAACAAGTGAAAACCTACACTACTTCTTACCTTGAGAGTGAAAACAGAGCAATCTATGGAAAAAGTTTTTACTCAAACATCATAGGTGATTTTTGGTTACTCAGACTGTAAAGTAAGACAGAAATTTACAATCTAGTTAGGAGAAAGAACCATGTGTTGTAAAAGCTATGATACACAAAAATATCTTATCTAAACAATCAAGCAATGCAAACACATTTAACTTCAGCACAATGTTTTATAGTCAAAGCAGTGCTTAGGGAAGCATTGAATATTTTACCTGCTCTGCAAAGAGTGTTGCCTTTAAGTATTCACACTGGGAAGGTAAAGAGAGATATTATTGCATATATAGCATTTACATTTGAAAATAGGGAAAATTCTGATATCTCCTGACTTTTCAATACACAATGTTCAGTATGTCCCTTAAACATTATCTATTACTACATATCTTTTCATTTCCTACTCATATTTCCACATCAATCCTCTTCATAAATCCAGGCACCTAAACAAAAAAAAAAACAAAAAAAATTCCTGAAGTACCATTCTGTAATATTCCCCACTGAACAACAAGGTGGTTCTTATAGAATCTCTTTAAAACAGACTAACTTTATTATACCTTCCTACTTACCTGTTCTCTTTCTCTTGTATACACAACTCCTCATGTCCTATTTCATTTCCATTTTTCATCTACAGAATACACTACCAATCACTTCACTTACATGCAGTATTTTGCCAATTCTCCTATTTCCACAACCTCATATCCCTCACACATTATCATTTATCATAATCCAATTTTAACACTTACTCAGGTCAAGGTGAACACAATATTCTCTTACACCCCAAAAAATCCATAACATCTGTTTGCACTATGCTAATCAATGATGAATATCTTATTGATATTAAACTACCCATCCTTAAAATGGAATTCATTACTCTAGCACCAAATCTTTCTACATCTAAAATCTAATAACTTTACCTTAAATCAGTTTTCAGAATGCTCAAGCCATATGGCTACCAATGGAGGCTCTTAATTCTAACAGTTTCCAACAATATTTCATCTAATCATCCACATTAATAGCCCATGTCCCAAAATATCACCCATTGCCATAACCCAATTCTGAAATGTGCTTCAACCAAACCTGCTAACATGATGTTCCCCTCCCCAAAACATCCATCTCACCTGTTTGCACTAAACTTCCAACTCACTACCTAATCTAAGCAAGGAAATCATTGCTCCTTCCAATAATGTTTTCTAAAGTCTCTTCTAATACTTTCATCATTACCTACTTTACCAAGAATAAACAATATGTCTTATCTAAGGCTTTCTGTAATATGTCGAACCCATGAACCAATGAAAATTTAAAAAAAATTTTCATTATCCAACCTTGTTTATAAACCATCTAAGAAAAAAAAAAAAAAATTCCTATTCTTTAAGCATTCAGTTCCTCGCACAAAGTACTAGACCCTTCCCTCAAAACCACACTGCAACTAACTACCAACCCTCAAGTAAATGACGAAAATCTTACCCCTGCTTTGCACTTCAACAACAGATCTAACAACAAACACATACACACCAAAATGATTCAAAAGACACTTAACAACCATCCCCTCAACTCAGGCTTAAACTCTACTTCACAAGACACACTACCATTTGAAATCATCGCTTAAATTTACAACAATATAAGAATGATTCAACCTATCTCAAGACCCCTCATGCTCAAGATGCAACCTCTATACTGAAGACACTAAATTGTCCTCCAGTCACCTAACATAAACATATATGCATCACCACCACTCTCCTTGACCTATGGTACCACCTGGTGGACATGACTGGCTTCCTGAGTGGTGTGGGAGATCCAGAGAAGGGGTTTTTGGGACAGATAAGTACAGGGAAAGGTACTCTTCATGCCCCCCAATTAATAATCTAAATAAAACAAAATTACTACTGATACTTTCCTCTCCTTTCCTTCATGATTCTTTTGGATCTCTTGACGATGGTATTTGCTAAAATATTCTTCACATCAATACCAGCAAAACATGGGGCATCAGAGTAAGTTTCAACCCAATCTTAATCTGACTTTATGCTTACCAATCAATCCCTTGTCAGACTCCACAACAAAAACATATCATTTAAGACTGCTTTCAACACGATTCACACACCAATTATGTTTGGCAATCTTACTCTTTTCCTACTCCAAGTTTTAAACACACATTAGTGCCATACACCCTTTGGGTGATCATCCTGGATTTGCCCACCTGAACTTGAAGGAATCAAATGTTACTTTACTCAAGAGAGGCATAAACCACAAGAGATGCCATGTGTAATCCCTAACTCTAACTAACATAAAGAAAAAAAATTCTAGTTATCCTAACAGTTGTTATGGAAAAGACATACTACGTGCTTCCACTCAGGTTCAACCCTGTTATGCAGCGTAAACAGACAAGGTTAAGTGGGGCCCATATGACAATGAGAGCCAACAATCACATCTGACACATAAAGGGCGATTCTAAATGATACTTGAATATGATATTTTAGTCCTTTCTCTTCATATTAAAATCACCACTAATTTTATTGTAAATGTATTTGGCTACCATGCCCATCATGTACATTCTCTTTTCAGACTATCTTTTTTCTCTTTCAAAAAACTATTTCACTTACAAAAGACTAGCACTAATTCAATGGATTTGTGTTTGTGTTTCTTACTTTTGTTTGTCTATCACCTGTTCATTTGGGTAAAGAACTACCCAACATAAGAGCATTTATGGTGATAACACACTGAAGTAACATTTAAATTGTAATGAAAATAGAAAAGCAACTAAAATAATTCAATGCAGCTTCTTTAAACTATATATGAGCAAATATTCTCAAAAGTACCATTGATGGCAATTAATCAGGACTTTCATATACACAAAATTTTCGTTTGAAGGGAGACCAATGTAAGACTAAACAAAGTTTACTGTTATGGCTCCATAAATTGAAATGTATATTTTGTATCACATTGTGAGGTACATTTATTACCGGACCCTGCCTGCTTGTGGTTACACCGTGAGTGAAAAGTCACCTTTGGTGAAGCTGTAACTCCATCTTTAGATGAAAAGGGGTACATTCTAATGAAGTAACTTCTCACTTTTAATGAGTTCATTATTTCCCTACAACTGGAGGTAACAGAGCCTTGAAGCTGCAGGAGGCCCTTCTGTGAAAGGGATCCTGGGATCATACATATATGAAACTGAGATACAATCCACATGCACAAATGACCATTACTCTCCAGATAAAACTCACATTCAAACAATTCCAGATTTATCAATCCTGAATATCAGGGATCAAAATCCTTTATGGTAAGGAGGAATGCCAAAAGACTCTTTTACCTCATCATAAACAGAAAAAGGGTATACTATGAAAATACTTTCTTTTTTGAAATTCCACTCACCTTTTCAGCTGGTAGTGAAATAATATCATTAATCTTGTCAGCAGCTAAATAGTAATTTGAGTCTTGGCAGTCATGGTAATGGTTGTAAACATAATCCCCACATACAAGCAAGTCACTGCCACTAATGTGCCTGTTGATTAAAAAACAAACAAAGTGAGTTTTAAAGAAAGACTTTCTCACTAAGGCAAAGTCCAATAAGCTTCGAGAGAATTTCCAAGATCCCTGGGAGGTTAACTCTCACCTCCCTAACCATCCATTCAGTAAAAGTAGCCTACAGATTGCTTTGATGCTCCAACAATAGAGTTTTTCAATCTTCAAAACTCAACCTTTTCTCCAGGGTTGGTTTGCCCCATAAGTTTTAATAGTAAACCAACATGGAAGGGAAGGGTAAGGAAAAAAAAACCCTCAGGCTTGTTGATAAACTGGGTGCGTAGTTTAGGCTAAAGTTTACCCCAGACATTTCACATGCTGTGGTTCAGTCCAATGACAGCACATCAATCCCGGTATACAACATCGTTCCAATTCACTCTTACTCCTTACATGCCTCTTACCCTCCTGTATGTTCAGGACCCAACATTTCAAAATCTTTTTCACTCCATCCTTCCACCTCCAATTTGGTCACCAGCTTCTTGTTCCCTCCACCTCTGACACATATCCTCTTTGTTAGTCTTTCCTCACTCATTCTCTTCATATGTCCAAACCATTTCAATACACCCTCTTCTGCTCTCTTAACCACACTCTTTTTATTTCCACACACCTCTCTTACCTTTTCATTACTTACTCGATCAAACCACCTCACACTACACAATGTCCTCAAACATTTCTTTTCCAACACATCCACCCTCCTTCGTAAACCCTATCTATAGCCCATGCCTTGCAACCATATAACTTTGTTGGAACTACTATTCCTTCAAACATACTAATTTTTGCTCTCCAAGATAACATTCTCTCCTTCCATACATTCTTCATTGCTCCCAGAACCTTCACCCCCCCTCCAACACCCTATGACTCACTTCCGCTTCCATGGTTCCATTCAGTGCTAAGTCCACTCTCAGATATCTAAAATACTTCACCTCCTCCAATTTTTCTCCATTCAAACTTACATCCCAAATAACTTGTCCCTCAACCCTACTGAACCCAATAACCTTGCTCTTATTCACATCTACTCTCAACTTTCTTCTTTCACATACTTTTCCAAACTCAGTCACCAACTTCTGCAGTTCCACACTTGAATCAGCCACCAGAGATTTATCATCAGTGAACAACAACTGACTCACTTCCCAGGCCCCCTCATCCCCAACAGACTGCATACTCGCCCCTCTCTCCAAGTCTTACATTTATCTTCCTAACCACCCCATCCATAAACAAATCAAACAACCGTGGGGACCTCACACATCCCTGCTGCAGACCAACATTCGATGGGAACCAATCACTCTCCCCTTATCCTACCCATAAACATGCTTTACATCCTTGGTAAACACTTTTCACTGCTTCTAGCAACTTACCTCCCACACCATATACTCTTAAGACCTTCCAAAAAACATCTCTATCAACCCTATGTCCTCTCCAGATCCATAAATGCTACATACAAATCCATCTGTTTTTCTAAGTATTTCTCACACACACATTCTTCAAAGCAAACAGCTGATCCACATATCCTCTACCACTTATGAAACCACACTGCTCTTTCCCAGTCTAATGCTCTGTACATGCCTTCATCCTCTCAATCAATGAATGATAAGGAAAATGACCATAGTAAGGAATATGTTCATGGAAGATATGTAATGAGAAAAGGGCAACTGATTAAGGCCACTGCGGTGAGACAGCACTGACAAAGTAAAGATTGGATGTGGGTGCTCTTAGATTTTCAATGAAAAGGTAAACAAAAATAAACAAGAGATGTGTGTTTGAAGATTATTTATAAGATATACTGCTGTAAGTACAAGATTAGCATTCATTTTCAAAATCCTGAAAACATTAAGTCTTACGGGATTTAAAATACGGTATAGCTAAATATGAAAATCTTCAAACTTACATGGACTTGATTTCTTCAGTAAGGTTTGTATCAAACCCTAAGAACTGCTTTCCTTTTTTTGTATAACCTCTTACTTCATTGCCTGATGAAACAAATATTTTGTCCTTTACTGTCCCTGTGAAAAAAAAGAATTTACTTAAAAAGTCAGTCTGAGTGAATATTCATTAAAAGTAGTTTCCCAACAATAAAAAAAATTGGAAACCTCATATCTGAAATTAATCTAGCTAAACTGGGACAATATTAAACAATGACAGCTTCAAGGCACATCATAAAAGCATTAACATGATAAACTTCGGCTTAAAGCTGAATTCATTTGAAATCCTAATCAGTGAGCAACCTCTGTTTTCTTTCATCAATTCCAAGCATTAACATATACCTAAGAACAAATTCAAATGTTACCCATATCCAACAAAGTTGATAAATGAATTAGAAGAGCATTATTTATATTGCCTCAGTATTTATTGTAACCATTAGCATCGCCTTCACAATTCATATCTCAAGTCTGCTTTAATTAGGTATATCATGTCCTGCATTCAAAGAATAATGACAAATAAAATTATCCAAAAGATTTCAGTAATGGGCAAGTTTTCATGAAAAGTCTGACAAATAAAAATCATACTAAAAATTAAAATTTCAGTCAGATAACCATTATGTGTACTGTGCATTTATCTTTTTGTGCAGAGTAAGAGTAAGTTTTATACTTGTGAAACCTCCCAGGCATCTATGTCTGTGATAACCTATTTGTGAATATAAGTGAGTTCCACACACAATTCTCAACCTTTATCTTCTATAATATGAAATAAAAAAAGGGGGAGGGTTTCTAGCCCTCAACTTCCACCCCTCTTAGTCACCTTCTACAACATGCAGGGAATACATGGGAAGTATACTTTTTTGCCTATTTATGTCTATCATATATATACTCTAGATTTTTTTCTTACTCTTGGAAAGGGATTGTTTCTCTGGTACTGCAAAGATAAGTGATTAGGATATAAAACATACTGAAAACAAGAACAATTCTAAACTTACCAATTGCTCCACCCAGCTCTAAACGGGTTATGCTTTTCCCAGCATGTGTACTAAAACCAAACTGTACTTCTCCCCGTTTCATGGTGAAGAGCTGTACCATACCATCGTGATCTCCCACTACCACCTGCTAGAAAACATGACTATGTAATATTCCACTAGTCAATAAGAGGAGAACCTAACATGCTAGTTATAACAGCTCAGAATTAAGAATTATTGTAAGAGTGAGATCAACTAAGCGACAGTGAAAACATAAATATTCTGAGAAGCAGCTGACGTATGAAAGTATAGATTTAACTAAACAGTTCCATCAATTGTCCTTAACTTATGAATAAAAATACTCTATACAAGTAGTGACTATCGTGACTAACAGTAGCATGAAAATTTTTGGTTTTAACAAAGGAATTCCAAGATCACTGCTGGACAAATAAAAAAGCCTAAAAACATATTACATCCATACAGAGAAATTCTTTCTCTGCCACATGTATGACCCTGGATGTATATCATCCCTTCCTTAATAATGTTGATTACACAATCATGGAAAAATATCTTTCATGAGGCAACTTGGCAAAAACTTTCTTATGTCTATGAAAGTAGCTGGTTACAAAGAAGTCTCCTTATGTTTACAATACATTTGTTGTATATGCCTTGAAGTCTCAATAACTAACTTTTTCAAAGAATAATTAAATACCCAGTAATCCTTCTACCCTTGATGGCAAGCTGTGTTACTTCCTGGGGATGGAGGGGATACAAGTAGTTAGATAAGACGGTGTGAAATGTTTCATACATTCTAACGTGTCTGTCTTGCTATTGTTGGGCTCCCACAAGCAATGATTGAGAAGGCTTATCATTAAGAAGGGTTGCTCTGAACTTCTGTTTTTTGAGCTTCATCTATCTAAGAAGGATGGAGGTCCCCAGTACTTACCATTAAAAAAGTAAATGATAAAGATAAAATATATAGAAAATAATTACTTCACCTTTTGTTGACTTTTTGGAGAACTGGAAGGAAGAACACGCAAACATTTTGGAGAGGTCAGTCCTACTTGCACATAATCCACGCGTGTCAAATTTAATTCCATTACAGCTCTTCTGTGAAGATAAAAAGTTCTATATCTAATATGCTGAATACAATAATTTACCTGAAAAACTTTTGGCACTTATTGTATATCAGCCAACTGGAGTGGGCAGCCAGGTCAGAGGCCATGATGTCAAGTCCAATGACCTCCAAAAGCATCACAGTGTATATGTTACGTGATGATAATAAAGAAAGAAATTTAGCTACACATAAATTTTCAGGGAAGAGTCGAGTACATTTTCAAAACTTAATATTTTGTAAATTCATGGTGCATTAACAACAATTGTCATGAAGCATATCAATGATCGTATGTCCTGCTGCAGGTTATGAGGAATAGGACCATTGGATATTGCTATATGCATCTCATGATGTTAATTACCAGCACCCATTGCATCAAATTTTGTAATCAGATTCCTCTCCTTGCACTGCATCATGTTCTGCGTCCAGTGCCTTGAGAGGATAAATGATGAGCATAAGGTCAGTCCAATCAAGGTAAATATTTCTTCTGGATCAAAATTGTATGTCAAGAACTGAAAGTCATTCTTTTAGGTGAAGCCAAGATGAGCAGGTAAAAGAGAGTGATTTCCCCAGAACTGATCTGTGTATATTATACTGAGCCTAAAAGGAGCCCATCAGTAACTTTCCTGCTGAATTGCGGTTGTACATACCTTCTTACAATCAGTCCAATATAACAACCCATGGCCCAAAGAAAGTAACAACTATGTAACTGGTGTCAATGCTGTGGATTTAGTGGAAGCTAAAATGTTCAAACGTTAGGGGAAAGTAAATATGAATCAAACACAGAAGCATTTTCCCCATAAACAATATATAAGGCTCAGAGACTCTGTTGAACCATATTTGCACACAATTCAATATTCCCCATGAAGTGCAGTCTTATTAACACCACAAAAAGTTATTAGAAGCCATTTGATTTAATTTCAGCTGAATCAATATCCACATTTTGGAAACATTTCTCAGCTCCACTGTCAACTGAAAATTCACACTTTGGTTCTCTATCTTTGAGCACAAACAGGGAAGGTGTCTTGATTTACTAAATCAATTTTAAACACTGATGATTCCTTGAATTCCAACTGTTTAGACCTATATTACGAAACCAATCTAACCTGAGGACCTAACATTAGGAACCTAACGAATGCCTAAATTCCTCTCAAGTCCCCTGACCTATGGAACTACTTTATATTACAGCCTAAAACCTAACCCAAAGTGAAGACATAACCTAAGCTATACTCTATATACTCTCAAACACTTCTCGACTCTTGGTCAATATCTTCATAATTCTCTTAAATCAGTTCAACCAAATTACACAATGAATCACAGCACATTAACAACGTATTTGTACTCAACAAAATCTCTCTTTATTATGGAGAAGTCATCAACCCTAATTTCTTACATTCTGGGCAGATATTAACCAGATAATACCTGACCTGGGACCTGACAGCCACCTTCCTGAACTTGAAATTTCGAGGCCAGGAATGTAAACAACTTGTCCGAAACCTCTCGTCATCAGCTGTTCGAGAAATTCATCAAAGCCGATATAAATAAAGAATTTCTTAAAGTTCAGCGACTTGGAATTTTTTATTTTATCACGATTCAAGTAAAATGTAGAGATCAGTGTGATACTGCATACAACATTAAAAAGTCGGCACATCCTCGAAGCGGGCTGTTTAAAAGTTTTGTGAAGTATCGCTGAAGAAATCTAGGGGAGACGCTAAGACCTTCTGAACGAGGAATGTCTCTAAAAAGATTTCATACGAGAAATAATTCTTCTTTATGGAAATGTCACTACTCATATATTAAATTCAAAACTTCTTTAGGAACCTTAAGGAATAAATACCAATTTCAGGTTATCAAAGTCCTCCCAAAATATAAATTTTCTATGAATCTTTACAACAGAAAACGAATATTTTGGCAAAAGATTTCATTAGGGACTTAATAAAGATAAATATTCATGTCCTCTTGATTCCATTACTCGCATGTAGTACATTGAGACGCTGGGTTGAGTATTGCGGTTGTATACACACAAAACAAATGTTTTGCAAAATCGGAAGTGACTAAGATACAATATTACAATACGTAGACGCGTTTTCTAGAATTATGATCTGTGTTACACTCATTGAATTGTGGTTGTCACTGTAAAGAGTGATTTAAGACTGAAACTTTCCTTTCTCTCCCTCAAAATTGATCTCTCGAAAATAACTAAATCGTTAGTGGCAAGGCTACGAGGCAGAAGGAAAACGTGGGGTCATGTGATAATGAAGTAATGTCATATACCAATGTATATAAAAACAGAGATAACCTGCCTTTCTGAAGGCTTCATATGCCTTGTATTCCATAATATATATATATATATATATATATATATATATATATATATATATATATATATATATATATATATATATATCTCAAAAACTCAAATAAATAATAATGGAAAATAGGCTTTTCTATACCTTACTGACAGCTTAACTTGGTTCGTGTATATCGCTATACAAACCAAATAAAGTTCAGCAAAATCCAGACAAGCGTCAGGCAAATGTATTTTGTAAACCGTCCGCTGTACAGTCACTTTTCGAGGACATTAGTAAATGACGTTGGGATGCCATAGGCGTCCCTCCTGTTCGTTTGAGTATTTTTACCCCCATAGTTTTCCTCAAAGCCCTGCCCACTTCGAAAGGATGGGGTTGGATGTGATACACCAGACATACCACTTTCTACAGAACTCAACACCTTGTATGGAATCCATTCACACTAATTTCACTAAATGCCATCATCTGGAAGATTTTGCATCTGTGATACTAGGAATACATAAGCCTGAAAAGCTGATAGATTTCAGCCGGATTCGACTTGAATCACTGTTGTCATTATGCTTAAAATGTCAGTCCCAGTCTTATGTTTACATTCGTGACAGTCCAATCTTGGAACAAATTCAGATACGAATTCTACTACCATATGACACTTTAACCAACAAATTTAACTGAAGATAGGAAGTCTTTACTCCAAGATCTTTCGAGAATCAGATCTGTATTAGTTTCTACAACGAAGAACCTTAAAAAACTTATATCTACCTCATATGATTTACTTCCTTAACCAGACTGATGGCTACCTTCAGCATCTTGATATCTCAGACCCAAGATGTCCTTGATATATTCGTTGCCTGTAGCAGTCTGTTTCCAAGCATCCTTGTAATAAGTTCAAGGATCTTTTTTTTTTTCTTTTTTACACATCCATTCTCATATAACCTTGTGTATTTGTGACCTACAGATATGGTCGTCGAACATTGCTCCTCTCATTACAAAACTTTCAATACATATTTCAGGAGTGGACAAGTTCCTCCTTAATATTGGCGATAAGAGATGTTGGAGGTGGTCAAGCTGACCCCTGGGGTTGGGGAGACGAGCCTCGCGGGGAGCTAAGGTTCCCACGCCCCGGGGCTCCCCCAACCGTCGGGGATCGTATTTAAGAAAGGCTCCCTCGCCAGTGACGGCCCCTCCCACCCATCTAAGTACAAAATTTATCAATACAAATTTGTACGTTTGGAGTGGAGGCTTAACCTATATATATATATAAGGCTGGTCTGGGAGGACGGATATATCAAGGAGGCGAGAGGGAGTACGTATGGAATGAGGGAAGGGTGTTGGCTCGAGCGCTGCTAGGATATACTGTCAACAAGCCTGGCTCTCCCCGTGTCTCATAATACCAGCTGATGAACCAAAGAAGGCGCTCCACGGTGCCATTTCAAGCCAGGAAGACCTGACGTCAGGCTCAAGTTACGAGTCTACACCGGCGGCGACACTCGTGCACACCTAAGTAACAAACACCCTTGCAACAAGGTGGGGGAGGGTGGAGGTAACATTCCTCCATGCTGGGGGTGACATAGGTACGTGCACAGACGCTACGGTCATGCCTGGCGCCACGGGGTTTTCCCTGGGTGCCATCGGGCGCCACAAAGATGTATAGGCAGCCAAGTTGACAGTGGACAGTGCCTACTGACGGCCAGCCTGACACTAGTCAGGGCCCTGCTGACGAAGGCTGACAGTGGACAGTGCCTGTTGACGGCCGTCCCTGAAGATCAAAGCTGCCGCGTCGGTCTCTCAAAAGACAGGGGGACGGAGAGGCCCGCGGACAGCAGGCTGTCCAGGACAATATATTTATCTAACGTAAAACTCGAGCGAGTGTGGGCAGCGTAGGTAAACACCAGGGCCAGGCAGTCCACTCTCTTACTGCCCTCGGCTGATGGATAGCCGCCTCTACAGGGAGGAAGTGGTCAGCTAAAACACTGCTGGCTCTGCTGTTATGGGTTGATGTTACACACATAACAAGACCCCCACGGACCAGACAAGAATCTCCTTCGCCATCGCAGACGCAGCAATTAACAGTTACGGACTTACGGACAATTTCCGTATCACTTGAAGATTCTACACGAGATCCAGGTTGTATAATAGGAAGGCCATTATATAAATAAGCCGTTTTCTGTGTAATAGCCTCTCATTACTTACTGTATATGTCTTTTCATCTTGTAAACACCATCAGATAAACAATAGGGATAAGATTAGCTTTATTCCTGATTCCTGACGTCGCCCACGAGAGAGTAATACACTTAAAGGTTTTAGAAATAGGATCATGTTTATATCTTATTCTTTTTCTTTCACATATGTGCGCCGTGTCCCGCGTTAGCGAGGTAGCACCAAGAACAGACGTTGGTAAATCACTCCATATATGAAAAATCCTATTTGCAGGAAAGATTTTGCCTTTTCAGAAGCAATACGTTTGTCGACGAGTTTGTCTCCATTTACTATGAGTAAGATAAGACGAATTAAATCTAAACTAGCTGCTTAGATCGAGATCATGGAATGTTTTGATAATTTTGATCACCTGTTAACCTTCTCGTTTCTAAACTATATAAATGTAATTAGTCTGATTGGCTCTAGCAAAATTTGTTTCTCAGCTCTTGAATAATCTTGGTAGCTCGTCACTGTACTTCTGTCCATTCTGTCATGTCTTTCTTTTGAGTAAGGTGTCCAAAACTGATCACAGTACTCAAGATGGGGACGCACCTATGAACAATAAAGGGTGAGGATGATTCCCTCTGAATTAAGCTCGAAAGCTCTACACATATGGAATCAAAGAATGTTGTTCGCCTTTTGTGCAGCTTCTGTGCTCTGCTTACTTGGCTTTAAGTTACTAGATATTATTACACCCATGGCTTTTGTATGTTGCACCTGACGTGGCTGACCTGGGAACAACTGTCGGACTCCTAAGTATTATAACCCTTTCAGAGGTCATGGATTCAGCTCCACTCTATCTCTGTTCTTCTGTAAATCTTGCTCCTATTCGCCATATGCATAATTTTTTCCTCCCCAAAACAGGAAGATTCTGTCTCGAGCTTTTGAGCCTTTGTTATAGAATATTCCACATAAACTCTCATAGAATAACGTTTTTGATATAATTCTTGAGTCAATTTTCATTTAATCTGGCAAAATTCGCAATATTCAATGTTTACTATTGGATCAAGACGACTAAAGACAATCTTCCGCTTTTCTTCGTTGCAAGAAATATAGCGTCTTGAGGTAAATACAGAACACATTCCAAAGCTCTTCCCTTGATATCCTGTGGCAAAGATTTATTGTGTCACTCTCTGGATTCATAAAGGTGATAAGTACATATTCACACACACACACACACACACGAAAAAAAGGATCGGAAATATGACGCTGAAACATCAAATAACGACTCGGTTTCACTCCCAGAAACGACAGACAGAGATCTGAAAATTTCATTCACTGGAATTCTAGGTGATTCGGATATAAGACTGGTAAGACATTAGGCATTACTGGAACACATGAATCACTAAATGAAGATTCTTAAACCCTTCTTGAGTACCACGGTCGATGCCTGAGCATGTGGCGCTTTGGCTTTGCCTTCGTTCTGGCCAACTAAAAACATCATATCTAAAGGTGTTTAGTAGTGCTTAAGAGGTCAGATTATTTCTTTCCCAGTTTCAACACGCTGACTCAAAAATTTCAAAACTGCTAGTCGCTTCATCTCAAGATTCGAGTTTCGTGACAGAACAAATCAATAAACCAATCGCTTAAAATAAAAAGAATAATGATTCAAAGGCATTCCTCCTTAAAAAGAAATAATAATGTTCTATTCCATGAAAACGTCACAAAAAGGAATGAGGCTCTTGGAAACTAACAGCCGAACCAACTTGAACTTGTCCCTTCTGGAAGTACCAGAGAATTAAGAGCAATCTGCCCTAAACCACAGTTACAAAATGTATATGGTCGGTTTCCATAACTTCCTGAAAAAGCTGCAGTGCCAGTGTGGTGTGTGAGGTGGCGGCGGTGTGGCGGGGGCCGACACGACGTTGGCCAGTCAGTCGGACGCCGCCTCATCTCTGGTTACACACGGGCCGACCGTCTCTGTTGGTTTTACGCGTAATTTTGTGTAATTTTCGGGCAGTGGAGGGGTCAGTCCGGAGGGCCAGGCCGGGGCCGTTACAGCGCCAGGAAACGTGAGATTCACATGATGCCTCCTTGGTAATTGATGCTGGCAGTTGCCCCGGTGATGGACACTGTCGACGCTATGGCTGGGGAAATGTGGTGGTGGTGGAAGCAATGGTGATGGAGGTAGTGGCAGTGCTTTATGTAGGGTGTAGAGGCAATGGTGTTGGAGGTAGTGGTAGTGGTGGTGGTGACGGAAGTAGGGTAAACGCTCCGAAATGATGGTAGAGATGGTGACTGTGATGATGTTGAAGGTGGTGACGAGATGCTAGGGACGAATGATAACGTCTGTGGTGGAGGAACTGTGAAGGATGACGATGGGTTTACATTAGGGAAGATGGTGTGATGAAGAATGAGGAAGATGATGAGGTGGTGATGAACGGGAAGTGAAGATGGTGAGATGGAGATGGGCGAGCAGCCAGAGAGATGTAGAGGTTGTGATGAACAGGCTGAGAGGAAGACTGAGGTGGTGATGGAAAGACCGTGAGGAAGATGGTGGGGTGGTAATGGAAAGGCCGTTTGGAAGATGGTGGGGTGGTGATGGGTAAGAAGTGAGGAAGATGGTGAGGTGGAGATGGGCAGGAAGTGAGGAAGATGTTCCAAATCACGCTCTGCCACTCATTACATTCAGTACAAAGTGCACCAACGTTTCAAAACATCCTCACTCAATAACTGAAGCTATTATCGCCGCCGTGTGGTTTAACTAGGCTTTTCACTTCATTTGTCTGTGTCACTACAGATAAAATCACGTACGATGATCATCTTGTAAAGATGTTTTGTTTCTGTGGCAAGGTAAACAAAGTTTTGGACTTTACAAGCGACTTGATGGTGTAATATTCCTGGAAGAGAGGGTCGGGGGCTGGGACAAAATGTTCCCATCTTGGCTTATACTTATCTAACAGAGACTCAGAAAACGAAGGTGGTGCTGCGGTCTTCAGGGAACAGCAAAAAGATACAAGATATGGAGCCCTACAACCACAATTCGGTTTTGTTCCAGCTGGTTCGGAGACGCTGGGACCTTGGTGGAAGAAAGCTTTCCACTTCCACATTGACCTTTTCTCGTGGCGAAACGAATAAACTAAAAGCGAGAGACCAGCCACCTTCCTACTTTCATTATGTACGCTAGGATGCTAGGCTATTCAAGCATTATCAGTTTACCTTCACTATTTTATATAAAAGATTTGCTTTATCGAGCTGTATATTTTGTTGAAGTGAATATAAAGAAAAGAAAATGCAGGAAGGCATGAAAATATTTGAAATTCACAAAAGAATTTTTTATGGCAGATATTTGTTTTCGTTTTGGGGCTCATAAGGACTCTCACAGAATTATCCCCGAAGGTAGTGTGGATGCAGCGGAGGAGGGAGACCCCTCACCATTCCTGCTCTGCTGGATGGAAGATCTGGTGTAGAATCAAAAATTATTGGTAGGGATTCGATACAGTCACAAATGTTAGGTTACAGTAAGTGCTCTTCTCACTCGCCAGGTGGAACGAACGTCTGCACTTATATTTCCAGTTGATTATTGTTTTTGTCGGAGTATACTTCATATTGTACAGCGTTGGGATATCTGCCGAGGTAATATGGAGGCGTGCATGTTGGTTAAGAGGACAGTGATGGGCAAATTACTGGGGGTAAATTCAAGTTGTGTCACACGCGGACATAAAAAACGCACAGTTAATAACAGAACATTAAGGTTTCGTGGTGTTCAACTCGCCGTGTCCACCACATGGGACACTCCACCGCTGGCCAGTAAATCAAGTAGCTGCTGCATACCTGCCACACAGAAAAAACTGTTAAAAACATAAATTGAAGGAGAAATAGGAAGTGCGTCGCGTCCAATAAATCGCATCTTCTTGACCACCAACGGCCGAGGGCGGACACCCGCACCCCAGCTGACTCGTCACCTACACGCCACCTCTTCCCGTGCCATACACCTCAGCCTTACCAACCTAACTCGTGCTCTACAACCCCACTTTATCGGTCCGCCCCAACCCACCCCGTACTCTACAACATCGTCTCACCAGCCCATCCCCACCTCGTGCTTTACATCCCTGTCTAACCAGCCTACCCCACTTCATACTTTACTCCGCTGCCTCGACTTTGTTTCCGGCAAATCTAGCGATTGAGGTTGGCTGTAGAGGCTGGTGGAGAGGTGTAAGGACGCTGCGGTGGGGTGAGGACTCCCCAGGCGGCCTGAACATCTCCCAGCACGTGCTTATGTCCATCTTTTGGACATCGATTTAAAGTGCGCGCGCCACGGGAAGTCCACAGGGAATTGGGGTTTCCTGGTTGGGCGCTGTCGCGGACCTTGTGAAAATTATATGGCGGTAATAATGGTTAACACTGGTGAACTTTTGTGATTTTGAGGAGGCGAACGATTACATGCTGGTCTTTATCCTCTCATCCGTGTCAACACTCAACAGGTAATGTTACCAACACAATGCTAGGGAGTAGGTGTTTCCATCACAGCCGTCACATAAGTAAAGTCTCTTTGATAAACCTTGGGAAGGAAACTTAAGAGAAAATGTAAGATTTATGACGTGGTATATCATAGGCTGGAGGATTTACGTCAGAGAAACCGATAGAGCACATTGCTGTAGCGACCGCTGGTTAGTGTGGCGGTCCCCTCGCCTGTCTCATCTGCTGTGGCGGTTCTCTAGTGTACCTCATCTGCTGTGGCGGCCCCCTGGCCTACCTCATCTGCTGTGGAGGCTTCCTGACCCACCTCATCTGCTGTGGTGGACACCTGGCTTATCTAATCCGCTGTGGAGGTCCCCTGGCCTGCCACAGGTTGGTGTGTCGACCCTCTTTACGATGGGATGATGGCTACAGTACATGTTTAGATATGCGAATATTCGTTTTACTACGACAGGAGTTTCAGTATAAATCATAATATAATTTCTATCATTTTATTGCGAGAAGGCAGAAGGTCTAACCTGCGGAACTTGTATCTGTCGCCAAGACAAAATCTTTTGCTTGGTCCAAGTATATTCATTATTGACTTCCAATATTCCCATGGTTTTACATAAATTCTTTTTTCTTTCGTTTTATGTTGGAGGCTCCAATCATTGACAGAAATCCACATCAAGGCCGGGTCTTAATTTAGATGTGAAGAGGACTAATGAGAGGAAGAGGTGTGAAAAGCGAAAGATGATTTAAAAAATTTTGATGGAAATGGAAAAATCTGATTTCTATAAACGACCAGGTCATAGGAAAGGCCAGACAGCGAAGACTTAGAGAGTTCCAATGCTTCGAGTGCAGGGAAAGAAACAGTTATCAAAACGGCCCACCTTCGAAGTGCTATTTTCGTAACGTGATGTTCTCAAGATTTAATGTCACAGTGAAACCAAAAATACCCACTGTGGTTTACTACCTTTACTTTGTAGTCACTCGAAGAGTGATTTTTTTTTTTCCAAATTGCTACTATTTCTCTTGCAATTATACAGAAGGTATGGACTGACAAATAACTCTGAACAGTTAGTTGTGTCTGAAAGATCTATTCCCCAACGAATTTGAGCAGATATTGCAAGATTACAAGAAGTGTTATCGATCCACAGCTCCAAAAGTGACGAGGATTGTCAGTGAGGTGTGTGTGTGTGTGTGTGTGTAGTGATGGTGTATACATGTATTGAGGCGAGGCGCAAGTCCACACGTTTTTTAACCTCGAGGTCCAGGTGTCACAGCCAAGATTAATATTAACGAGGGACTTACTTTTGTGTCAAGAGAAATGTCCCACACACCCATGTGGGTGATGGGTGCCTAGCTCTGCTATTCTCTAAACACAGTAACGTAACAGTGTGAATAAGAGTAAGTCATTTAGACCAATCTCAACGCCTAGGGGATCACATCTTACACAAATGGACTATCAAGTGTGAACATGGGAGCAAATCCCCTCACACCACCGTGTTCCAAACTCCTAACACCTCACAAGAAGATTAGAAAACAGAGACGAGTTTCACTAGACCTTTTATGCCGTAAAGATATTACAATATACGAAGATATTCGAGCCCTTGAGTATCAGCAGACCAAGAGCGTACCAGGTAATGTTGTCGA
>NC_092239.1:7288319-7460819 GCF_036320965.1 Panulirus ornatus
ACACACACGGTTGGTAAATTCCTGCGGGTGGCTCGGGCGTGGCTAGGCGGCCGTACATCACGGTGGGGCGGGGCGTGGCCGCCACCACTTCATTACCGAACGTGTGACTCACATTAGTCCACCTCAACCCCAGCACGGCCGGGTAGGCCTGCCTTGCTCAACTCTGCATCTCATGTCAGTAAGGAAGGCATCCACCGAGCAGATGTCATCAAACTGACAAAGGAACTTTTTCCAATTCACACTTTTCTGCGATATGTGTACGCCAGTATCTTACCACAATACTGCGTGGTATATATATTTTGCGACATCATTTTCCCGTCCACGGTTGAGCTGGAGGGAGAGGTTGGTGGGGAGGTGCCTTCTGCTATGCCGTTTCTACCACTATCTTTTTTTTCTTTCTTTTTAACAGAGAACCTCGTTATGGGGCTTTAGGGCTCCTGTTATCTGTCCTTCTAATGTCCTCCCATATACAGCAACCAGCCATCCCCGCCCCTTCCCTCACTCCGGACACATCAACAGCCAGCCCTCTCCTTTTCCTTCATTCCCAGACACAGTATATAGAGTCAAGCTCGCCTCCCTCACCCCAGACACAGCAACCAGCTGCCTCCATCTCCCTGACCCTGGATACAGCCACCGGCCACTGCCGCCTCCCTCACCCGAGACAACCAGCCATCCCTCCCCGGACATACCAATAATTCAATGATATTCTCATTGAAAATGTGGCAAGCAAATTCACCCGGTAATTGCTACACGTAATTCCTCCATCGTGGGTCATGATGTTCCCCCTGGCTGTGCATGAGGGCAGGTAAATGTCCGGTAGTCATGAACACGGCTCTTGGAGGACACGAGGAGGGGAAAGTTTTTCCTAAAAAGGAAAAAAAAAAAAGGACTGGCTGTTAGGTCAGCTGGCGAGGCGCGGGGGCCCTGGCCACACGCCACCTGCCCACGCACGACCACTCATTACTTCACTCATTTGGGTAATTGGTGGGTATATTAATTACCTGGAAGGCGAAAAAAGGAAACGTTGGTGAGCTGGTAAATCTCAACAGGAAACCCAAGGATAATGCTAAGGGAAAATGTTTAAACACTATGTAAGAAAATGAACGGAAACTGACTGAAAAGAATAAAGGATTTTGGTTCTCGAACGGAAGGGAAATATTCCTCATTTTCTATACACGTCACCCCTTCACGTCGAGAACTTTATCTTGTGAAGATAACCAGTTTACGTATCTTATACAATAAGACACTCCTAAGTTATCTAACAAGACATTAACAACGTAAGTCACCATAAATCACCTCATATTTTGATGCCGGACAGACGTAATGTTTACAATGTCCTTCGTCGGTGGTCCTCGTCCTCACAAACCTCCTCTTGACTGTAGCCTCAGACAGTCGAGGTCGAAGGCTATGGCAGAGGTGGGAAGATTCTTTATATACATTTCGCCCATTCCACAACCCACGCGGACGAATGCGGTAAACCCATCACACCAGGATATACGGAAGGAGAGAGTTAATACCCTTGACCCAGAATCAATTAAGAGCAAACAACATCGCGTGAGAGATTAAGTAAAAATAAACTGTTGGTTTAGGTATGAAGGGATAATATCCTTTGGTGAAATATTGGCCCTATGATGTAATGAAACTGCCGAGAAACCTGTGTGGTTGAATAGGGTGAACAAAGAGCAGCTGCTGACGTTTATGTTCTTAACGTTCAAAATAACAAGATCGTCATTGTTCTCGGAGAAATGCCTTCAGCTAGTACCCCCGACCGAAAAATAAGTCATTTACCAAAATTCAGCGTGTGGCTGATGTAAAACCTAAGCACATCATGTTGTAAGGTGGGCATGCAATATTTGAGAGTAAGAAACCCACCACTTGGCGGGCGGTCCGCGCCCCACCTCTCCTCCCTGGCACACGCAGATCTGGAGGTACGAAGGTCCAGGTAACAAGCCACAGCGAGAGATGGTTTGTGAAACATTACACCCTTCCTGAAGAAGGTTTTAAGCATTTCCAAGAAGAACGAAACATTCATTTCAGTTGCAGACGAAATATGCAACAGCCTTTGGGTGCCATGAAGAGGGCTTAAACAACAATAAATATCTTCAGTAAGACAAATAAACACTTTTCAATCACGGTGATGATCGAGACTGACACGCTGCTGCGTAGGCGAGTCATCACAAACATTTCTTGGTAATCAATTATTAATGATAATCGTTCAATCAAGAAATCCAGGATAAACAGTGGCGTAGGGTTGGGCGGTGGCTAACGGTGACAGACGATGGTTCCACTAAACTTGATGGGTTCTCCTGTTATGGGTTGCTCGCATCTGTTAAGGACAACATGCCCACAGGGAGAAAAAAAAAAATCCACGAATAAATCTTCAGGAAACTGCAGCGATCACACACCTGAAAAATTTGTGAGATCCTGTTCACGAGAAGGAGCTACCTCCTAATGTAGCAACATTCCCAAACAGAACCTTTAGTTAATACCTTAGTTACTCAGTGGGGAAATCACTTTTGGAATACGTATTCCGTTAGTTCCAGCGGTAATGTAAACAAGAATTCATCCTAAAGAATATTACAGATGTGGAGGAGGCTTTACCTTCACATACGGGTCTATTGAAAGCTTCTTCATTCGAATACAGTTGGCAAGAATATGCCGTAGGAATCAGAGATACATAGCAATATATCTATCTATACTGCTCACGATAGTACTCAGTACATTCCATCTCCTGGTATTTTGATATGGAATCTTTTCTTGGAGGAACATTTATGCCCTTGAGCACAATCAGCACGTACAGTCGTGCTCAAGTGTGTTAATACGGATGCGTTTTCTCTGACGATAAGAATGTTTACAGAAAACTGTCTTTTATCCTTAACATCCACGGTAACAAGTGCACCAAACGTTTCCCCGTCTCATTATTCAATAAACGTTGGCTCTGACGTGATTATTATCGAGACAACAAAAAGGCACAACGTGCGTTGATCAGGTGCAGATAATTCTTATCATTGTCCTTCTTTAGAGTGTCTAATAAGTGTCCGAGCGGCTGCGGGCCTCACACTCCCCGCCTACAAGTACCAACCACCCTCTTTCCATCACAGCTAGTTTTATCCCTGTCCGCTCCAGCCTCCCTTCTCCGTCAGCATGGTAACACCGCTGGCATTCTGCTGTTCCTAGTCAGACCCTCTCCCTACAACAATGGTAATAAGGGACTAGCCTCATCATTATCATTTCCTGCATCATGAGCGGCGGCGGCAGACGTGCAGCAGCCGCACACGCCAGCCAGCGGTCAGGAAGATCAAGGCCTCGCCACAACAGCAGGCACGCGCCGAGGCTCCCAACGGTGGGCGGGCCGCGTGCCCACCGCCGCACCACGCTGCTCCATCGACTCAATCAACACGACGCAACCAATACCAAACCGACATCAGTTCGCCCCACGAGCCTCAGTCCATCAGACGTGCTACAGACAACGCTGATAAACAAAGGAGGCTCCACCTAGATTTACAAGCGAATAAATCTGGCTAGGACTCACCTCCACACAAACAGCGAGCTGCAACACGTTGACCATATCTTACAGTCGGGGCTACCAGAAATGCCAGCCACGCGACCACATGCTATTCATTCTTCCCCATACATTCTTGATTCCATACATTTATCGTCTTTAAAGACTCAGATACAACACAAACTACGTACTCATTATGCTAAATATGTGTATTTGTACTTGCTAAGAGCCTATAAGGATAATCACATGTTGGAATACCTTCGAATACTATTCCTAACTGGCATCGCAGCATTCCATTGTTGCCATCTACGCTAGGTTTTAAAAACAGTGCTATGAAGTGCACAGAAAAATGTTGTGAAACAGTAAATACTGCTAATGATTATAGCCGTCTCGTCTTCGTTTCAAGCCTTGCTATACATCATTACAAGTATTACCTTATCCGCCTTGCTCACCAATCGCTTTGCTCGCTATCCACCAAGATCATTTACGCGCCTGGCTCACTACCCACCTTACTCTGCCACTTGGTCTACAACAAGCGTGTCTCAACACCCACTTGTCTCACTACCCGCCTAGCTCACAACCCAACTGGGTCATTACCTGCTTGGCTCACTACCTGGCCACCCTTCATCTGCCTGCGGAGCAGCCTGCCCCTATAACTATGTTTCACCTCACTTAACATCCCCCTCTTCCAAAGTACTATTTCACCTTCCTTCGTCTTCACTTTTCCTCCTCTCCTTTCAGTCAGCTGTTGCCACTTGACTGCGCTGTGCACCTTCATCTCCCATTTGCTCCCTGCACAACTTTCCGCTTCACTGCTCCGTATTCCAACCCATCCCTTTTTTTTTTTTTTTTACATCAAAACTCCTCTAATCCAACGTTACATCCCTCACCACTCTATTGTTCCACTGCCCCTCCACATCTCCCACTACAACACTTCCACTTGTGTTCCATCTATCCTGTCCACTGTTTGGTATTCCCTCCATCTCATTTCCTTAACTCCTGCTCATCTCCACTTTTTGTTAAAGATTTAGAGGCAAAAGTATACATTATAATATATAATGATTTGTTTCCTGGGATCTGTATTTCAGGTGATCAAAGTGAATAGTGAAAACAGGTGTATCTATTGGAAGTGTGTGTGAGAGCACTTCTAGTCGAATCGTAGCGAGATTATTAGAGTTTTTCAAGTGTGAAGACATTGAAAAAAAAAAGGGAAACACTTAGAAGCTAAAGTAGTAATGATGGAGATGACAATAAACAGATGTAGCACTTTTCAAATGGTTGGGTTGAGACGAAGCCCAAATCAAGTGGCAAGATAAAGGAAGCTGATAAGTAGAAGGGAGTAATGGGTGGGGAGGAGCTTTCTGCTTCACTATCTTCTCTCCATCTACAGTAGCGGGTGGGGAGGAGCCTTCTGCCTTACTATCTTGTCTCTATCTATAGTAGCGGTAGGGGAGGAGCCTTCTGCTTTACTATCCTGACTTCATCTACAGTGGCAGGTGGGAATGAGCTCTCTGCTCTGCCACCCTGTCTCCATCCGAAGAGATTAGAGATTTAGGTTACTGTTACCCCCCCAAACCACTACCACCACCACCACCACCACACTTCAATCTCTCTTTCCATCACAATGATTCACCTCTTCCAACCCACTTATTCCCCTTCTTATTCACCACACGTCTCGATCCTCCCCTACACCCCACTGCTTCATCCTCCCCTCCACCCCACTGCTTCATCCTCCCCTACACCCCACTGTTTCATCCTCCCCTACACCCCACTGCTTCACCTTTCTCTCAGGTACTGAGTGACAGGTATGAGTATCGTCCCTGGTGCTGTCCTTGTGGGCGGGATCCCCGCCCGGGGCAGCACGCACGTTGGGACATCACCTCCACAACAACTATCCAGATCAGCAATATCAAAGCTGAGGAGGTCACCGTACGCAACCATTGGTAATATGAAAGGGAAAAAAATCACACATAACGTACCATATTTGATGTAAAGCTTTCCATCCGAACACAGTTAGATCAACAGAGACGTCGAAGGGTGAGGCAAGAGGAGTGAGGAAGTTGCTACAGCAAGCGAGTGCCCCTGGGGACTCGTGGCGGCAGAGATAGTCGCTGTTTCCCTCCTTCCACCACATCCTCTCAGTCGGATTCCTCCCTCGGCATGAACCTAGGAACAAGTAGTACTGATGCAACAAACCCCACCTCTACAATAGCACAATGTTTATCTTATTAGATATCAGACATTATTTTTCATTTAACTACATAATCTGAACTATGTCAGCAAACTTGAGTAACTGTGATTACACATAACCAAAATATATCTAACTTTGTTTCATTGATATTTCATATTACCTAAATACAGAACAAGCAAGCACGTCTCTGCTTACGGTAAATCGACGGCCTCCACCGCTACACCTGTGTTTACTTCATATTCAGTTGACTGCTGGCGCGAATTGTCTTGTCAGATCAAGCTCAAACAGCTAGTTCCTCCTGGCAATAAAACTTTACTGCCACATGTGTGGTGTAGCATACTTTCAGTGCTGGCTTCCCCTTTACCCCTCACCCAGGCCAACAGGTAAGTTGATGAACCTGGCTCCCTCACACTCCATCAGTCCTGGCCCTCACCTACCCTCACCCCAGTGCTGGCCTCACCCAACCCTCACCCAGGCCACAGGTGAGTTGAAACTGGCTGCCACACTCCTCCACGCCCACGCGGGATGACGCCCGCACCCTCGGTAGAACAAAGAAGGCAGAAGGAAGCGTTATAATGATGGTAGGACGACGCCCACCCCCACCCACTCTCTCAATGGAGGGCGGTCAGGCTTGGTCCATGCTGACAGCCACGCGAGCGAAGCTCTCCATGTTTGTGTGGTGGTGGCGGTGTGGTGGTGGTGGTGGGAGCAGCGGATGATGGTGAATAATAGGGGTGGTTAGTGGTGCTTCTGCTAGTGGTTGGTTGTTAGTAGAGGTTAGTGGTTGTGGAAGCTGTTTGCGAAGGTTGTGGCTGATAGTGAAGATAGACGAGAGTATTGTTGAGGACGTGAACTCTTGTGTGGGAGATGGCACTGTTGGTGACGGTGTTGTTGGAGGCTCTTCGTAGCTAATGTTGTAGTTGAATTAGTTTTTGTATGTATACTGTAGCTGATTGTATTCTGGCGATCAGTAGAGTCATTGTTATTAATGTTGTAGTTGTGGTTCCAGAATGCAAGATACTGTTGTTGTTGGTGGCAACGGTGCGCTTCTGTTACTGTTGTCGCCCCTTGTTATTGTAGTTGTCAAGGGTGATGTTCATGGTGCTGGTGGCCCCGACGATTTTGTTGTTAATTTGTGTGGAAGTGTGGTCTTGTTCTTGCTGATGTTGGAAGTGTTGGCAATGTTGTCACTGGTGTGTTGGATGGTGGTGGTGGTGGTGGTAGTGGTGAGGCTTTTGTTGTTGGTGTTGTGATATTTTTTGTTGTAGTTGTTACTTTGGTTTTGATGTTTTTTGTTATTTCCTTTGTCTTCCGTTGAGGATGTACTGTTTACTGGCTATATCTTATGATGATGCAGGGGCTGTTGTTTGGTCAGCGAGGCTACTGTGGCGAGTTGCTGGCAGTGGTAATAGTCGTACGACCCTCTGGGGAAACACGGGAAAGCCATCCATAACGTATATAGACATCGACAGTGCACATTACAATTCATTTCCGTACTCTGTTTACATAACACATACCACTTAAATCTCTCTCTCTCTCTCTCTCTCTCTCTCTCTCTCTCTCTATATATATATATATATATATATATATATATATATATATATATATATATATATATATACATATCAACATATACAGTGTCAGCTGAGGGTAAAGGATCGTCTCCTCCTCCAACAAAAGAGGATCGTGAGTGCTGGCGGCGGCTTGGGATCCCATCCTAATAATCTTCGCCTTTTGTATGTGGATTTGTTCTTTAAGGCACCTTCGCCTCGCCTGGCCATTAGCGTGACAACTCCTGCTCCAAAGAAAGTATTAACAGTTCAACTAACACTATTATATATACGTTGTAATATTGGATGAGAGAAATTAAGCCATCACAAACATTCTTAACGATATTTGTTTTCAGTCTTTTTTAAATATTTGTAATTGTTTGACGTCCACTAATGACACTGCCAGGGAAGGATTTGCAATAGGTGAGGAGCATAATACGAAAATACTTCTTAAGATCTGACTGCAGAGGAAAGCCATTGCCTCTTGCCTCTCTCTCTCTCTCTCTCTCTCTCTCTCTCTCTCTCTCTCTCTCTCTCTCTCTCTCTCTCTCTCTCTCTCCTCCCATTGGATTCGCCCCGACAATAAGGGTCGTCAGATTGGTTCCTGCGGCACAAAGGAGGGTCGTGATGATCTGCTCGCCGATCGGATCTCGCGCCTGTTTTTGGCGGGAACCAATTGGGGATTACATTTTTATGCTCCTAGGGTTATAATGACGGCCATACGGCTTGGTTTCTTTATTTCTTATGTTTCGCTGTAAACCTGAGTGCCGAAATGTATTTTTTTGTTGATACATGATACATGAAAAGAGAAGGACGTATTTTGAGTCAGTATCTACTGGTAGTGCAAGAAGAAATGTGGGTAAAAATCAGCCTCATGTTACTACAGCTTACGCTTTCTAAGTACGGGAAGGATATTTACTTCTTGAGGGCACTAGCCATGGACACGTCAATAACGATAACAACAGTAACTGGCACCTCTGTTACAGCTGTACCACACACAGCCTGTGTACCCTGAGCCCACACCCACCTTCTTCTTATCGGTTAGGGGTGGTGGTGGTGGCAGGGTGCTTGGCAGGGTCGTGGTAGTGGTGGGGGTATAAGGTGCTTGGCAGGATGGTGTGCTGTGGTGCAAGGTGTACATGGGAAGGACAGTGTACAAGAGAGCACTTGGTCCGTGACGAAGGCTGTCAGCGGTGATGATATCAACTGTGGAGGAAGCAGAACAGCAAAGCAGAAAGCAACTCCTCACCACCGCTAGGCTAGGCTGCTGAACCCGCCAGGCTAGGCTGCTGAGGCAACGCTGATGGCTCATGTGTCTCCCAAAGTTTTGTGACGCCTCGGAGCTCTCGTCCGCAGCCAGTTTCTTATCAGCTATCTTTTATGTACGACAGGAATGGACATACATCCATTGGCACAGACGTAAATGATTTATAAATTACATTTGTGAGAGATAAACCTTTTAACCTGCAAAAAAACTGTACAATAAGGATAATCTGCAAAGCTGTGGAGTATGAGGGCTTCGTGGTGAGGCTGTACACTGACTGGTCAGGTGAAGAGACAACTTTGTGAGGGTATATACTGACTGGCCAGGTGTAGAGGCATCGCTGTAAGGATGTATACTGACTGGCCAGGTGTGGAGGCCCCATGGTGAGGCTGTACGCTGATGGGATAGGTGTGAGGGCATCAAAGCGAGACTGTACCGACTGGCTGGGTGTGGAGGCGTTGTTTTTTTCATCGCCTATCACACCGCAGGACCCTTTGGTTCGAGGTTCTCATCGGATAGTTTAGTGGATGGTGAAATGATAATCCCAAGATTATTCCGTGGCGTAACGGTTAGCGTTCCCGACCGTGAATCATTTACGGGGCGTCCAGGGTCGAGCGCATGGGATCGAATCCTGTTTGCGGGAGTTGGTTCACAGTTCGTCAATAAAATGGGTGCCGGACTCAGGCTAGGGTACGTATATATTGGAATTTTCCCATAGGAATTATGTATTCAAAACCCTCTGGGTACTGTATAAATGATGTACAAATATACTTGGCTTTTGATATCGTTTGAAAACTTCACCAATTAAGCGAATCAGATTCAGTAAAACGAATTGATATCTTAAGGTATTAATTTCCCTCTGAAACTGTCTTGCACCTTTGCCAAATCAAGAATTTCACCCACCTTATCTTGTGATGTTATCGTATGACAACATTCTAATCCGCAGAGCGTAAGTGCATAAGCGCTTCTTTCGTTTTCTTATTTCTATTTTTTTTGAAAGGTGGTTGGCTCCAGCTTCCCATCTTTGCCAGGGATATGCTTGGTTGCTTCCTTGTGGCCGCCGAAAGCACGGTCAATTTTCCATTCTGCTCTTTTTGCCGCAGAACACCGGCCAATTTATAACACACTCCTACCCATCCTGTGGGCGGCGGCGCCAAAGAGGATGCACACAGCATAAAAAGTCCAGGAACTGGACCATTTCACATAGTTATTCCTTGACCTTCTCTTTTTTTTTCTCTTCTCGGGGCTCCTCTTCCGTGCTTTACTGTTGCGCCTCTTCTCTCTCTCTCTCTCTCTCTCTCTCTCTCTCTCTCTCTCTCTCTCTCTCTCTCTCTCTCTTGTATTTTGCGTCAGTTTCTCTCTCTCTCTATCTACGCCGCCAAGAGACACTGAGCTACAACTCCGCTGTACATCTTGCCAGTGCTTCAATGAAAGGCCTAAAATGAGATGTTCAACTTCTGGTCTCATATGCAAACCATATGGGAACATTCACGCACGAACATGTGATTTAATACATGAAAAGTGGCGTGGGTCCATTCCCCTGGGAACGTCAGCTTTTTATCGTGGTGTTGGATTTGGCCTGGTTTACAGGAAGTCATACAGCCACCTTCCCTCACTAATAGTTATACCCAAAGTACGCATTAGGTTGGCCGAATATCAACGGCTCCCGTGTCAAAATCTCTCCTTCATCATCTCGATCTAAGGTTTGGTTGGGAAGGAGTGAGGCAGGATTTTCCCACCGTGTTGTCTCGTGTTGTGTATGTTAATGTTGGTGTTGAGTGATTCCACGAAGCCATGTACGTAGTTAACTTTACATAGGACATTATAATTGTTTATACGGTATAATGTGTGGTATGGTGTGGTGTGATGATGTACACGAAGCCTCTCCTTATATATGACAAATGATATAGGCAGACCTTGAAATCTGAAAAGATTAATTCCGGGTTTTAATCTCTAATGTCTGTTCTCTAACTTATTTTCTTATAATCTTCATATAAGCCTCCTGACTAACGATCACATCCACTAGTGTTGAATCTGCTTCTCATTCTCGAAAGATCCGCAGCCAAGAAAGAATATATGTTCTAACTAGGCTCTCGCTCTACTCTTCATACTCGTTTCTGGTTATGTTCTTTAACTCAGTTTGGAGATATGGTTGAAACCAATATGACAAGAATAATATAATGCTATTCGTTTCGAAAATGAATCGATAACAAGAAGCTTATGATGCTATTCGTCTCGGAGAGGAATCTAAACCTCTTCTTTCCCGCACCGACAAGCTCACACTGTAAACAGTTTGGGCGATGACGTGAACTGTAAATAGTTGTCGCTCTCACCCAACTCTCCCTTCCACCTCCGTTGACGACCTCCTCAGCCCTTGTCGTCTCTCCTGGTGTAATCTGGATTAAAAACATAAAACGCCATCTGTTGAGTGATATACGTGTGAGTGCAGGGCGGCACCTGGCCACCAGGTTGACTAATGGTCCTCTGATTGCCGCGTTATTGCAGCCTCACATTGTAGTGGTTCGTCTTTTTACCACCGCGCGGCGCAAGTGTCTAGGGTCGAAATTCGTAAAATAGAGGCATTCATTACCGGCCTTAAAAGGGGGGTGTATGGGTCAGCTTTTCACCTTCCCCCCTTCTGCAACTGCAAGGGTGAATTGGCGGAGCCTTGCAACGGGGCGGTGGCGGAGCTCGTAAATAAGGCGGTGGCGGCTTAGCTGGCTATAAACTCAGTCAAGGGACTCCCGCACCCCTCTAACCCAGAGTTTCATTTACATGATAAATACAATTTTGTGAAAATATAAAGGCGGGAACGATGGATAGATAACGTGATTATCAGCGTCTGGTGTGTGGTGGACGGACCCTAGCAGGCCCTGGTTTGTGGTGGACGGACCCTAGCAGGCCCTGGTTTGTGGTGGACGGACCCTAGCAGGCCCTGGTTTGTGGTGGACGGACCCTAGCAGGCCCTGGTTTTAGATGGCCACCTCCGACACCAGCGGAGGCTCTCTGCTGCCGGTGGCGGTGAGGGTAGTGGAGGTCCACCGGTGTGGTATGGTGTGGTATTGTGTAGTGTATTGTTAGGAAGTGTTGTATGGTGTGGGAGTGATGTAGGGCAATGTGGTGTGGTGGTGCGGTTTAGCATGGTACACTTAGTACAAAAAAGAAAAGCGTTAAGGTCGCTGATCAAGTGTGATGAGCGCAAGTTCAGTTCCCTTACTCATTACCGCAGTCGACACAGGACAGCGTACGATTAGTCACCTTGAAGAAACTGTATGAGGTGCATCGATCACACTAACAGGACACAAGGTCTTGGTGTTTCAATCCTAAAAATGATAGACTGCTTGAACGTCCGCGCCACCAACGACCTTTGAGCACGACGGTATAACCCTTGGGTATGATAGCGTTTGACCATTGACACCGAGGAGTTATTCCGTTGTATTCAAGGGTCGTGTTCTCGTGCTCAAAACACTGTGTTACAAATAGAGTGTCACGAGAGGGAGTCACTCACTCTCCAGCATCAAGTGTCAGCAGATTACATAGCAATAAACAGTACGAGCACTAAGTCCGCCTCAACCACCTGCACGACACAGCTGCAAACTGGTGCAGGTGGGGAGTGGCGTCAGCAGCAGCAGCAGCAGCAGCGGTCAAGACAGGGCAGCAACCCCCAAGGGTTGAGCTTGAAGATTAAACTTCTTGTCAAATGTTCGACGCTGATTCGCTTAACCGAAATTTCTGGTATGTCTCAGAAAGTCCGATTCTTCATTTAGAGGTCCTGTTACATTTGAACAATTTCGAACCATCTCAAATTTATAATAGAAAAAAATAAAAGCAATACGTTAGGTAAATTTCTGATAAGTGACATGCACAGTACAAGTCTGTCATGACATTTACCCACAGAGGAGAGAAGAGAAAAGACAACTCGAGACGATGAAAGAAAAAAAAAAAAAAAAGGACTATTGTATACTGTATCAAAATCCACATAAAAACAGGACAAGAATGATCAGCGATGTACGACAGAGACTCCCTCAGGGTTGTACAGGAGAGACGATTAATATCAATGTGATCTTGGGTTTTAATCGTACCTAATATCAATGTGATCTTGGGTTTTAATTGTACCTAGGATGCTGTTCTGGGTTCACATTGCACCTAAGACTTCATTTTGGGTCCTCACTATACCTCAGTTGTTATTCTGTGTCCTACTAGGGCCTAGGATGTTACTGGGTCTAGTGGACCGAGGATGTCACTTTGGGTTCCAATCGGACTTAGGATATTATTCTGGATCCTAATTATACCTAAGATCTTATTCTGGATCTTAATCATACCTACGTTATGATTCTCGGTCATTATCATACCTGTAGTGTTTTCGGGCCCGTTCTCTCTTATGAGTCATGTATTTTTTGGGTCATTTCTATATTTAGGGCGTGTATATTAAAGTATTTGCGTACTTTCGTTCGTATCTTTTTCATATTGGAGAGTCTCTCTCTGCATATTGTACCCTACCTTATTCATGGTAGTGGCGCACACTTGAAATATTCGACAGATATGATGTAAAGGTGAGAACGATTGACTATGAAGGTAAGAAGCTGGCAAGCCTCGGCGTTAAGGCTGTGTTCACTTAAGTCCCAATGGAAAGGGCCTTACAAGCTGTTAGTAGTGCAATGGCTGATATCTAAGATGAAGAGCTACCAGTATCCAAAGCAAACTTTGTGAAGCTAGCGTCTTATGGGGGTCAGATGTGTGGCATTCACCTTCAACGAGGAGGAATACAGACAGCACAGGGGGGTCTGCATATGAGCTCCCCCTCGATACAGCTCGGAAAAACTGGAACACACAAAAAAAAAATCAATACACTGCGTAGCAAATTCTGATGTGGATACAGTTTTTATTCAACACACATAAAGTTACGACACATAAACATTACTATAAAAGCATATGCGAAGACTGAATATAATAACAGGCACTTTGAAATACGTGCGTGCAGAAAGGTACATACGTATGTGTTAGCGAGCACAAGCACCCGTTGCTTGTGAACACTGGCCGTCATGAAGCCTAGCCCTTGAGCCTCGACTCCTAGTTTTCTTCCGACAGTCATATAGAACCAGTAAACAAACCTGCTCATAAATTTTTACATTTATCTGTATTCCAAGACCTTAAATGCCTTTTCTAACACCCCAAGCCATATATATGATCATTCGCCGAACAGCACAACAGACGGAGGAACCAGTGGGACAGACCGAAGACGCTCCGAACTGTTTCAAGAAGGAAGGTTCAACCTAGGACGCGTCGGGGAGAGCGCTGACAGAGACTATCGCCTTGAAGGCAGCTGATGAAATAAAGAACCTGGCCGGAGGGAGGACTAGATGTCAAAATAGATCAATGTCAAGAGCCCAGATAGCCAGCGGACGATCTCTCGAGCTCTCTGAAAGGGGTTCGAAGCGCAACCGCTCATTAAGAGGCATCTGTTGTTCGGGGATCATGAACCAGTCCTTGTGTCGCCTCCCAGTGATTCACGAATCCGCTCAACGACTCCTCTCACCCGCCCACACTCAGGAAGTTGTTCTTACTCCCAGGAGGTGCGGGCGTGTGGGCGGCGGGATCGGGGTGAGGGTAGGAGACGACAAGCCAAAAGGATGGGGGGCGGGCGGCGGTGGCTATCCACCGGATGGCGGGAAACAGACGAGTTGGTGAAAAAGGCACTGCCATGAGAGAGAGAGAGAGAGAGAGAGAGAGAGAGAGAGAGAGAGAGAGAGAGAGAGAGAGAGAGAGAGAGAGAGAGAGAGAGAGAGAGAGAATCACAAGAGTGTGTTTGTGGCAAGAGGAGGAGGAGGAGGGGGGGTGTGTGAAGGGATGCCGAGAAAACAACATACCCTAAAAAGGTTTTCATGAATGGACCCTTACACGCGCTCACAGCGCAAAACAGAGCCGACCGGACGCTGTGTGTGTGTGTGTGTGTGTGTGTGTGTGTGTGTGTGTGTGTGTATTCTAAGATTTGAAAATATTATTGAGCTCTCTCTCTCTCTCTCTCTCTCTCTCTCTCTCTCTCTCTCTCTCTATCTATCTATCTATCTATCTATCTATCTATCTATCTATCTATCTATCTATATATATATATATATATATATATATATATATATATATATATATATATATACTGATAACCAAGAGGAAAATGAAACACGAAAAACAAGAGTGCACTGTCGTGTATAAAACCACATCGTCGGGGGAGATAACAAGAATTCCTTGATAGTATGATTAAACACGGCAGTGCATTCGGATTTTTCGTGTTTCATTATCAGCAAATACTAGATCATGCGTATCACTGTGCCCAATATATATATATATATATATATATATATATATATATATATATATATATATATATATATATATATATGTGTGTGTGTGTGTGTGTGTGTGTGTGTGTGTGTGTGTGTGTGTGTGTGTACGGGGAAAATGAAACACGATAAGTTCCCAAGTGCACTGTCGTGTGATAATCACATCATCAGGAATGTACTTGATCACGCGCTGAACTGTGATCCTTTCCAATATATATATATATATATATATATATATATATATATATATATATATATATATATATATATATATATATAAGCAGTATGCATTTATGTAAACTGACATGCGCGTGAGGCTCGTAAAACTTCGTATCAGTAATGAAGGTTGAAAATGTTTGGAAAAGCTTCAAGTGTTCGTGAGACTTTATGTCAATGAAAGACTTGACGCCAGTACAAGTTGTAAACGTCTGTGAAAGATGCAAATATCAGCAGTGCTTGCTTACTGTCAGAGACTCGAGACACTATACGTCCCTCTGGCTTTCAACTTTAGCATTTGAGAAACGTTTGCCTGAGGCACAACCAAATGCCAAGAATGTCTGACACTGCACTGTGTAAACGTTAGCAGAATCTATTTTCTGCGTGTTTCGGTTGTCACCTCTCGTGAGCCCTGTACATATAATGTTAGGCAGTGAACGTACGTGGGGGCTTCACACACGTTGCTTCATGTCGGCCAAGTTTGTGGGAGCTGTCAACATCTCGTATATATCATGGACATTCAAGACTTGCATGGTCAACGTTCGGTAGAGCTGCCGACAACCGTGGGGCTTGCCAACAACATTCGAGAGTAATTAACATTCATAAGACTTGACTCGCCAACTTGTGTGGGCAGCAGGTGGTAATACGTGTGACCTCTGGTGCAGTCTGTGGTGCAGGTGGGTGTGTGTGACGCCGACAGTTGGGAGGTGCTCCCAATGGGAGCCACGCGCCACACCGCTCCTCCCTCACCACATGACTTATACCCATGACGTCAGCCAGGGTTTGTATATATGTATTACATCAGAGGCTGGATTTGAGGGCATCCCGGCCGTCTGCCGGTGGCCACTAGTGAGGAGGGGGTTGTGCGTGTCCCGCCTGTCCACTGGGGACACTGGTGAGGCGAGTAACATGTAGGTGTGGTGAGTGTAGGCGTCCAAGAAGTGGGAGAAGGAAAAACGAGAATAAAGGCGGGGTGTGTAGCTAGTATGAAAGCTGGTGTCGTGGGTGTAGGCTACGGTGGGTGAGGGTATAAATGACGTGGGTTCGGCCGCGGCTGATGGATCGTGTAGCTGTGGACAAAGGCTGCGTGGCTGGATAAAGAAGAAAGATGAATACCACGAAGACGCACTGGGTGTCAGGTCGTGAAGTGTGTGAATGTGGGTATGGAAAGTGTCGATGAGGGTGCGAAGTGTGCGGATAAGGGTGAGGAGTGTGTGGGTGAGGTTGAAGAGTGTGCGGGTGAAGGTATGAATATGTGGGTGAGGGTGGAGAGAGTGCGGGTGAAGGTATTAGTATGTGGGTGAGGATGTAGAGTGTGTGGGTAAGAATGAAAGTGTATAGGTAAAGATGTGATGCACACGGGTGAGGCTGTGGAGGGTGTAGGCCAAGGTGTGGAGTATGTGGGTGAGAGAGTATCTGCAAACATCCTAATACATGATCCAGTTGCTTCTAGTAAATCATTAACATAAACCAGACACAACACAGCACCACCCAAAAGACTGATCCTTGTGGCACACCACGTATAGTGTCCCTTCCCTTATCACTGTTTTTGTCAAGCTTTCAAGTCACTAACTCCTAATCCAACCTTTCATCCCCTCATGATAGTAAGTTGCTCTCTCATTCCTTCTTATTACCTATCATGCGGCACCGTATCTAATAATTTTGCTGAACTCAAATAAATGCAACCCACCCATCCATCTCTCTCCTCTGTATCATTTTGATGACTTTCATACGAATCTATCAGGTGAGTAACACACAATCATTCATCTCGATCTCCAAACTGCTTATCATCTAAATTCATAACGTTATTGATGTTCTCGAATATATTCCTTGATTATTTTTTTTTAATATCTTGTAAACTATGATAGTAAACGAAACAGGTATATAATTTAGATGACTATCTTAATCTTCCTTTCATTTTATGTTTATTGGAAATACATTTGAACATATCCAGTTCTTCTGGCTTACCTCTGTTGCCATAAACTCTTCGCTTATGATCTTTAAAGGTTCGGTAGCTCCCCTCGCACACTGTAGCTCCTACAGTGCCGATGGAGGGATACTTCATCAGGCACTGGCAGTTAATCTAGTTCACTTCTATTGTCAATCTAACAATCATCCTCTTCAACAGGGAGAACTGTACTTGTTCCTAGTCCATTCGGATTACCACCCTACCTCTGGAGCTGTGTCTTCCTAAGTCGTAAACAGCAACTGTTGTTGATTTATTGTTGATCGCTTCACATATATTCTCAGAACATTTTCGCACTGTCAGGTCATGCTTGCAATAACTGTCCATTGGTATTGAACTTGTTCCTGACAGGATTTTAAAGCATATTTGGATTATCATTAATCTTGTTAATTATCTCTCACTCTTTCCCTCGTGTTCCCTCATTATTTCTGCATAATCATTTCTAACTAACCTGTGTAGCTTGTACGGGCCAGTGCACCAGATGATTTCAGTAACATCTTTTTTTTTTTTTCGCTTCAGAATTGTTAAACCTCGTCTTGTTCCCTCTAATATTTTCTTGTGGTCTTAGTCCAGAATTCACGACGTGTGTTTGTATACTTGTGTCTGTGTATGTGTATTTACCAATCTGTGTTGTATGGGGAGGAAGTTTTACAGTCATGGGACCCCCAATCTATTGCCTATCATACGATTCTTAAATTTCTGTATGCTGTCTGCATTAGCCATGTCTTCACTCATTTAATCCCATTCATCCAATACTCCCAAAGTACTTCTTTATGTTTATTTTAACAAGTTTCTTCCTCAATTTCCAGCTAAGTCCTATGGTTTTTCGATCCCTGTAACTCAGCTCTCTTGACTGATGTGTGTGTGTGTGTGTGTGTGTGTGTGTGTGTGTGTGTGTGTGTGGAGGGTGTGGCTGTGAAAGATGGCGTGGGAGTGGGAGGCGTGGCCGTCAATGTGCCAGCGTGGGGGTGGAGAGGAGTGTTCGTGAAGGACGTTGGCATGTGGGTGGACATGGTAACCGGGGAACATTTTGGAGTGTAGGTGTGGCCGGAGGGGTTGGTGTGGGCGGCGTCGAGGGGGTCAGCGTAAGGTGTGGGCGACGGGTTTGGAGGTCTGGCGTGTGTCACAGGGCATCAGGGGGTACGCCATAGTGTCGTGGTATCAACAAACACAGACAAGGAAGGAGAGAGAGAGAGAGCCGAGCCGAACGGTGATGCCTGAACACCTGGTGTTGTATAACGTCATGTGTATATCTTAGGTACGTGGAACACTGTGCTAAGACCAGCTGTATACTCGTGGCATCAATACACCAGATAATAATTCTTAGCGTTTGACATAATCCTAATGATATCAGCGAAGAGGTCTGATTCGATTTAGCAACTATAAATTCGTCGATTATTTTACTTGAAGTTCTAACAGTTGCTAAATAGATATTAGCAACATATTTCTTGTCGTACTTCCTTTGAATACCCTGTCAGGAGTACCAACACTTTAGACATTACCACCAAAATATATCGAATGAAACTGAGATCGACTGTGTGGTCGGTGACATCAGAGACCGAGTGTGACGGTGACGTCAGGAATTGTGGAGCATCACCGCACCAGCCCTTCACCCCCCAACACCTTCCCCCCGGAACCCCAACCCCCAAGGAGCAGTACCAAAACACCAACAGCGCAACCAAACTTTCCCCCCGCAACCACAAACCAGAGAGTAGCGCCACACGTGTGTGATGACCTCCCTCACTCTACAACCACCACCCCAGGTGCAGCACTACACCCGCAACACCCACCCTCCCTCCTCCTCTCGTTCCTGTCACCCCAGGAGCAGCACTACATCAGCAAGACCCCCCACTCCTCCCTACATCCCCCGCCGCAGAGATATACTAGCAAACATTCAAAACACAGATACATTCACGTATCCTAACACGAAAACAACACATATCCACGCCATAAATTGTTACAGGATCGCAACGTCTTGTCCATTATGCGCTTCCCTCTGTAATATATCATCAATGTTATTGGTGGTATCAGTTACGACAGTAAAAATGAATTATCGCCGAAACGTTCCTATCTTTTTTTTGTCCAGGATCGCTGGGGCTTCTGTGGTACTACCTGGTGAGTTTATTTTGTTATAATGGGCTGCCTGTCTGTTCTTTTTTTTTTTTTTTACGAGTGTGCATGCGTGTCAGTCCGGATAAAGACAGGTATTTTAGTCTACTTCACGAAATTATCACACTAATACTTGGATGATCATGCAATGACTGGATGATTAGCCTCAAGACAGGGTGATCAATTAATGATTAGTATCACGGAGAATAGAAATGTTCATTTGCTCTCTGACACCCAAACAGGTAATCATCAAGAGTAATGCAGGTTATTGTGTCACTGAATGACTCAGAAATCAGGTATCTGTTGATCTGGTAATTGACTGGGTAGTTGAAGGGCGAACAAAGCGAGCACTTCACAACCCCGTGCAGGCAGCCAGTATAACATATCATCAGCTAAAGCGCACGAGATAATGAACGTGTCTAACGTTATCCATCGCATCTGTGACCCTTGGAGTAGCAAGTTTACGTCAACTGACACTCACACCAATTGCCAAACAATATAAAAAAAGATTCTGATAACTTTTTCTATCGAGTCCCACGAACTTCAAAGCGATAACTGCCTTCACTATACAGTATTTCTTTTTACTTTAGGAAGACTAACGTGAGGAGTCGAAACCAGATGTGATTTTGATGCACAAGATCAAAGAAGTACACGCACCTCCAACGAAGAGTAATATATATACAAATCTTTCATCTCTTTTACCTACAATCCATCTCTCTCCCTCACACACACTTCTCCCCTTTTAATTCCCTCTTTTTCCCATTATGTCTCAGAAAATAACACCTCAGTAGCCACAGGCGAGAGAAAACTAAACTCCTCAAGAAGTCCTGGACAGCTGTAGCCGACAATACCCGTTCCACAGTCATGAGGAGGAGTAAACTAGAGCAATCGGCAACTGCCAAATCCTCACAGTCTCTAGGAACAACGAACCTAATCCAGTAGCAACACTCATCTTGGGGATAACATGAGATTGACACATGTAAGATGGCAGACGAATTTCCAGCTAGCGAACACAGAGAGAGAATCTCCAGGCTGAGAATAACAGAGTATCTCTACTTGAACGCCTCCTTCAACTCTGCCAACTGAGAAGGTTAGAAGTGTTGCCGTTGTAACCTAACCTAATGGTACTAGACAAGATTATCAGAGTAAATAACTGGTGTCTACCTTACGAACTTTACGTATTTTTCGCCATACTCAAACCTACAGAGACTGCAATTTTACGCTTTAATGATCTCTGACCTTCTATCCTCGCCAGATTACAACACGCTTGTCTTCGAAGCCAGAAAGAGATAGATGCTCATTGCCTTCAGGAGGATTCTTGTCAAATGATTGTGGATTCCCTTTCACACAGGTCTCCATGAGAATGATAACGCCTAGCAAGACTTGCTCTGTATAAAGAGCCTGTTGAACAAAAGCCAGAGGTGTTATATAGGAGTTTAAAAACCGCTATTAGGGAAGAGCTACTGTAAATATGAAACAAGTAGAAAAATGCAAAGAGGCGCTAGCAGATCAGTTTTCCACCATAATGAAATATATGAAGTAAAACATGTGTTCAGAGAAAGTATGAATGTCAAAGATTTTCGCGAGTTTATTGTGCACAAAAAGATCCAAGGACTGGACGTCAATAAACGAATTTCTTTACAAGTTACATAATAAACGAAGTATTAACAAGGCATAGGCAACAGTGTCCGTCGACGCTGTTTTGTTTTTTAGTAGGCTTTAAGTATCTAATCACATTTTAGTTAAAAAGTTATACTATATAATTAATAGTAATATTCAATGAAGCTGTGAGTATTCAATGGCATTTTGGTTGTATTTACTGACGTTGTAGCTTCTTTGGAAGTGTCACATACGAATTTAGAGATATGGAGACACACTGGATCACTGTCTTAATCTGTGATAGAAGTGAATCTTTTGAAGACCCTTTTAAACCTAAACAAACCCTGAAGATGACATTACACCACATAACACACGAAAAATTTCAAGCGTGTCCGCTTTCTGCATTGTGTCCACAACGAAGTGAAACATTTCAGCCTCAATTTTGTAATAAGCGTTGATGTAATCATTATTCTACTTGGGTCTGACAAAAATTCTATGTGATCTCAGCAGCTGTTTTGTCCTGCCACCCACAGGATGAACATAGCGGCAGTAATAACCTGGCCCGTGTTAACGGCAACACAAAAACTGACGCTCGTCAGGATGCTCCACAATTTACATAAACACATAGCTTGTAAGTTCCTTATTTAGGAATCAATCAATCGTTGAATAATACATGATAAAGACACGACAGGATAAGGCGATACTATTTCCATATAACGAACCAGTGCAGACATGTTGAAACCATTTTCCACTCGGCCTCGGCTAGGCTGCTCTCAACGGCTGGAGAGGCAGGGTGGAGGGGAACACGGGAATGTTTTAACCTCTCACGTTACCCAGAGAAATTCCACCGGCATCTGGGATATACGACCTTTAGAAGAATAAACGTACCTCCAATGGTCCGCTGATTTAAAGCCGTTCCAAGAATAATACAAGGCTCCAGCTCCCATCGCAGGATTTTAGTTCAAGTAGAGGAGTGTAATAAGGGTGTTAGTGGTGTGGTGAGTGAGGCGCGTGGCTGGGCGCTGGTGGGTAGGTTTACCGGGCAACAAGGGACTCTTCACGGGGCTGATGGCAGCGTAGTCCTCCTCAGACCTTCCTTCATGGCCTCACCCTCACTCACCCTGACCTCCACTACTCTCATATTACTGTTTTTATTTTAGTGGACATTACAGCAATTGCTTGCGCTGTAATCTTAAAATCTAATTCTCCAAGCAGTTTATCACTACTACCATCAAGAAATGAGGATAAGATAAAGAATTTAGTTGGGGTTAATAAATGGGGACAGTGTTGTGATAGGTTCGGGCCAGCGGTCTGTCATGAGTGGTGCCATATCACCCGACGGCCAGTATGCTACATGGGATCGGAGGTGATCGTGTCAGGTGCTGGCGGCAACCACCCAACACCGGCCCTGCCCAGCCCGGCCCTGCCCGCCTCTCCTTCGTCACGTCTCACCACAACACTACCCCCGCACACAACACAGACTTGCATCGTTCATTATACCTGTATAAACATGTGGCCTAACTCAGCCTGGATTAATCTAGGTATTACAAGCAAACTCTACGTACACAGACAACTGACTGCATTTGCTGAGAAGCAAAAAAAAAAAAAAAAATAATAGCGATTTACATTTTACCAATAGATATTCGTCAAAATTTCTTCGTTGAACAGTCACCAGTTGGTAACATCACACCCACATAGACACATATACACACTCGTACATACACACGTGCACAGAGGTCAGCTGTGGCCAGTAAGAGGGTAGCGAAAGAGAAAACAGAGGGTTGTGTGGTGGAAGCGAGGGCCGTGAGCCTCCCGTGGTAACACACCCAAGATTTATAGTCACAATAACGCCAGGAGGGGCTGGCTGGCTGGCAGCTGCGGGGCCACAGTGCACGTGTTGATCATGGGTCAGGTGGGGTCAAGCAGGGGGCGAGCAGGGGTACACAGGGAGGCAAGAGGAAGAGGAAACGCAATTGCTGTCGAACTGCCCGCTTGGTGACGCGCGTGGCGCCACACTCGTACGCATAGACAAGCTGAAAAATAAACACGCATATATATACTCTTACACATACACACACACACACACACACACACACACACACGTGTGTGTGTGTGTGTGTGTGTGTGTGTGTGTGTGTGCATTACTGAACCTAACCTGCTTGAGGTTATATAGTGAGTGAAAAGAGCTTTTTCTTTGCGAAGCTGTATCGTTGTCAGCTCCCGAAAGAGAGAACAGTCTCGTTAAAGAACTTCTCGCTTTAAAGGAGTCCATCACGTCTCTGCTACTGAATGCAGCGCAGGTTGAAATTGCATGAGCTCTTGTAGGACTCCTAGGGTTATAACCGCAGGACCTCTACGTGAAATGGGGCATGGGTTTGTATAGCGATGATGATAACACATAGGAATTGCCAGACTTCGCTTGCGTGTGGCCACACCCCGGGAGAGAAGTTTTACAATCAAAAAGATGCGTCGATAGAGTGTACTTGTTTTAAGGAGGGAGAACCGATGAACTATAGGACACGACGAGAATCTAAAGAGGAGTAGAATCATGCGAAAAGGTCAAGAAATCAAATGACGGAAAGATTAGGTTCAGAAACTGGGCTCCCAATGTACAAATAAGTAATCACACACACACACACACACACACACACACACACACACACACACACATAGTGGAACTCTGGGAAGCAGCAGCCAGTCACATACCACGGATTCAGGTCTTACAAACTAGAGCACACGAAGACAGCTTACTATAGCAGTGGCTGAAACTATAACTGCAGGACGAGAGATAGAGACGCAACATGCTGGTGGACAGAAAGAGATGACGTGTAAAGAGAGCTGATTCTGGAAGAGGTAGTTCGACATAGAGACTCTGATTCCATTTTGTCCAAGAGGATCATAGAAGAAGCTGGGATATGCAAGCAAAACTCCACAGATCCTGAACGAATGGAATACGTGTTTAGATAAGAATATTTTCGCATCCATAAGACACTAGTAAGCCTTTGGTAACTTGATCTGTAGTGTTAACCGCGTGTGGTTTCCTGGACAGAGTGGTTGTGCCTAGGTACTGCAGGAATGAACTATAGTTTTGAAACGAATAAGACTGCCGCATAAAATTAGATTTGCTCTGCTGTTTCCTCTCCTCCAAGATGTATGACACTGTGATGGCGGCCACATCCGTGCCTACTGTTGTTCACTGATCACCCACGTGTGTGTGTGTTTGACAGGGCCCTACTATCACAGGTGGCCCCGCCCGCCTCCCCAGCCACACGTGTGTTGCAGTACTGCGCAGGTGTGAGCAAGGCCTCTCGCACACCTGCTTCGTCGTCATGTTCAATGATGAAATGTGGAGAGAGAGAGAGAGAGAGAGAGAGAGAGAGAGAGAGAGAGAGAGAGAGAGAGAGAGAGAGAGAGAGAGAGAGAGACTATCTGTTAGAATAATAGATATGTGACCAGAGAATAAATAAGTAACCGACGTAAAGTTATACGAGACACGTAGGAGATATAGGCATTCAAATAACTGATAGACAGACGTAGACAGACATACGGGAGGATGACGAGTCGGACAAGAGACTCATCACTCAGGCAAGGAGGAGTCACAGACACCAATATTAGCAAGAAAGTCTAGCCAGTTTAACCAAGGTCGAGTGGGTGAGTGAGTGAAGGCTTTGTGTCGTGATCTGGGTTAAGGGAAGTACTGTCGTAGTCTCCCCCTCCCTCCCCTCCGTCCGCCCCACGTCTCAACACAACCCCACAACTGTTCCCGCCTACTTTAATACACTCCACCACCTACTCTTCCACCACACTCTAACACACTCCACCACCAACTCTTCTACCACGCTCTAACACACTCCACCACCAACTCTTCCACCATGCTCTTACACACTCCACCACCAACTCTTCCACCATGCTCTTACACACTCCACCACCAACTCTTCCACCACACTCTACCACCACTAACTCTTCCACCATACCTTAGGAAACTCCACCACACTTTAAAACAAACTCTACTACTAACCCTTCCATCATACTCTAACGAACTTCACACTAATTCCTCTAACTCACACTAACGAACTCTACCCCCCCCCCATAACTCTTCCATCCTATTTCATTAAACTCCATCACCCTTCCATCTCACTGTAACGTATCCCACTACTGAATGGTTCTGATCCCCTAAGAATCCTATAAGAATTCTATAATAAGACACCTTTCTGTTTCCACAATCACTCTAATTGTACAAATTTCAAAAAAAAAATTCTTTGAAGAGCAAAGCAATTATCACACAGAGCTATTGCACCAAATTCATCAGAGGTGGTTTGCTGGTTCGCTAACGTCTCATCACGCTCTCATTAAGCGCAGAAAAAAGTTAATGAAATAGAAATGCATAATTAGCCAAAGGAAATGCCCGATGCGAATAAATTTCTGATGCACTTTGCTTCCAAGTGGCAGTTCCGGTGCCGGGCTCCCGTGAGGCAGCTGGCTGGCTGCTAGCTTGTCTACACCCGCCTCGCTAACCGCGGCGCAAGACGATCACATCGAGACACCGAACTGTCTCACCACCAGAAGAGTTCGCAAGAAACTAGTTCTGACGTTGACAAAAATTTCAGGAAAAACAAAACCTTTAATGGCCTTAAACTTTGACAAATCTTGAACCTATATTTGTCAAGGTGTTCGACTCACAAATGAACAGAACACGAACATAAAAAGTATTCATATAACTCGTGCGAGAATATTGAGAATAATGGAGTGAGCTAAGATTCGAACCTATATATATATATATATATATATATATATATATATATATATATATATATATATATATATATATATCTCGCTCAATTTTTTTGGTAATTTTCCAAACGTATGAAATGTTAAAACTTCGGGATGATATCACAATTGTTCTTCCTTCTCGCAACCAGCAGTAAATCATGAGATTTCTGGTATATAAGTCACTTCACAGCACTTTAGTATAAAAGACCTTATAATTCTAACCTCTCATCCTTTATATATATATATCATAATTGAGCGCGTGATCAAGGATATTCCTATATGGAAATGAAACGATACGTTCCCAAGTGCACTTTCGTGTAATAATCACATCATCAGGGGAGATAAAAGAGAGAAATATGACTGGCAGCTGATATACAACGAAGAGACGTTGCTACGTCTATATCTACGTCTATATATATATATATATATATATATATATATATATATATATATATATATATATATATATATATATAGGGTGCAATAAAAGAATAAATCAACAATCTACCAGACGAGGCGGGTTTGTCTGGTAAGGTTTAACTAATTAAGGGTTTGATGAGTCCCAGGAGAGGGCGGGCTGGAGGCCACCCAGGGCCCCGTCACAGGGACCTCCGTGTTGTGTCCGCCATGTTAATTGCCTAATGATTTCCCCGCCTGGCGAGATAGTCCTTTTACAGGCTTTATTTCGTAATTCATATGATGAACCGGTACGTGGATGACATTCTCTCAAGTAAATTGACGTTTCTCTTTTAATCCTATGTAATTGTTTTATACCTGAATATCATCTATACCAGAGATGCGGTTTTCTGTGGTGATGGAAAGGGTTGGTTGTCCTGTTCTTTCGTCTATTGTTGAAATACCTTGATCGTCCGAGAGCTATGGATGATCTCTTCATCTAGCGGGGTCTTATCTTCTGTAGGTTTCCGATCCTGAATGCAGTTTCTAGTTGTGGTAAGAAATCGACTTACATTCCACTCTTTTAAGACACATATTGTGGACGGCCTGCCTCTTTACATAAGAACCAGTCCTTCCTTAATCTTTTAACATGGTTCTTCTTTAGGGGCGCGATATCAGCTGCTCTCGGTGCTGAGTGAGTGAAGTCTTGTTCGTAGTTATGTTTAGTTTATAGGAAGAAAACTAACCTTCCGTTGCTTGATGAACTGGGATAGTTGTTGTCTGTATTGTAGCCAAGGCTGCGTGATGGTCGCTGAAAATGTTGTGCTCCAAGCTGGTGTATTGGTTTTATTATTTGCTTGGTTGCTGGTGGTTCTGGTTTGTTAGTAATGGGCATATGTATTTCTTCTTCGATATAAAACATATTCACTCACTCTCTGTTTGAGTTTTGTTCTCCTAGCTCTGGGTGACGAGCGTACTGACTTCGTTGAAAGGCAAGAAGGTCCACCGATGGTGAGTATTGCACTCTGATTTCCGCACGGAAAGCGTCAACTCCTGTCTACCGCTGGCTTGCGAATGACAAAATGCTCTTTCCAAGTGGCACGACTTGCTTCAGAAAGGGAGGAAAACGGCTTCGATGGAGACTTTGTGGAAACGTATAAAAAGCCGAGGGTAAGATTATAACACGATCCTCACCTAAAGCTCCGCTTGGCACACCAAGTACGTACTAGGGACGACACAGTTTGAGTTGATCCTTATTACGATGGTTCCTACCGGCCATGAGGATTATTATTTACTGGAAGGCACCGATCACACAGGCATCAGCGTTAACGTGTGAGTTCGTCTCTCCGTCTCTTGATCGCGGTCATCCTCCACACCCGTGCAGCCTGCACTCAGAGCCTCTCGTCTTTGTGGGCGGTACATCAACAACTACATCCGTATGTTATGCTAGACCTACACATACACATTTTCCACACCCTACTTGTATTGTCGTATTACCTACAACTCGCACACACACACACACACACACACACACACACACACGACACCAACATCTGAATGTTAATCACAACCCACCCGCATCCTCATGCTACACACGCCATACCATCCGTATCCCTAAGCTGCCCACGTCTCTTCCACGCCCACATGCTGCCCACATCTACATGCTCATGATGCTCTCATTTTTTTTGCACCCACATGTTGTCCACATCATTCCGAAATCAAACACGCTGCTCACATTTACCCATACCCATATGCTGCTCACTTTTACCCATATCTATATGCTGCTCATATTTACCCATACCTTTATGCTACCCACATCTCTCCAACACCCAAATAAACACGTGCCATGCACACCTCACACATAGACACTTGTAAACTCTATATCACACGCATGCATACTGCTCATTTTACATTAAACACGCATGCATATTGCTCATTTTACATTCAACACTCATGTGTTGCTGATTCAAATTCACACTCGCTTGATGTTTCACCGTAACGTATAATACACAGATGCAAATCAATAGGACTCATACACACCCACAAACAAAAACACCTCATGGTATAGCCCATCCTACCCACATATTTCTCTACATCAACATCCACTTTTTGCCCACACAACCCCGATTCCATTTGTCGCCCTCACCACACCTACACCCACGTGCTTCTGAAACTGTTATCGCTTGACGCTGCCCAGTCTCATATTCAGGGACTGCTCCCACCCACGCCAATGATTTCGATAGCGATCAAAGAATCACATGAGCTTCCTTTCGATAGCGATCAAAGAATCACATGAGCTTCCTTTCGATAGCGATCAAAGAATCACATGAGCTTCCTTTCGATAGCGATCAAAGAATCACATGAGCTTCCTTTCGATAGCGATCAAAGAATCACATGAGCTTCCTTTCGATAGCGATCAAAGAATCACATGAGCTTCCTTTCGATAGCGATCAAAGAATCACATGAGCTTCCTTTCGATAGCGATCAAAGAATCACATGAGCTTCCTTTCGATAGCGATCAAAGAATCACATGAGCTTCCTTTCGATAGCGATCAAAGAATCACATGAGCTTCCTTTCGATAGCGATCAAAGAATCACATGAGCTTCCTTTCGATAGCGATCAAAGAATCACATGAGCTTCCTTTCGATAGCGATCAAAGAATCACATGAGCTTCCTTTCGATAGCGATCAAAGAATCACATGAGCTTCCTTTCGATAGCGATCAAAGAATCACATGAGCTTCCTTTCGATAGCGATCAAAGAATCACATGAGCTTCCTTTCGATAGCGATCAAAGAATCACATGAGCTTCCTTTCGATAGCGATCAAAGAATCACATGAGCTTCCTTTCGATAGCGATCAAAGAATCACATGAGCTTCCTTTCGATAGCGATCAAAGAATCACATGAGCTTCCTTTCGATAGCGATCAAAGAATCACATGAGCTTCCTTTCGATAGCGATCAAAGAATCACATGAGCTTCCTTTCGATAGCGATCAAAGAATCACATGAGCTTCCTTTCGATAGCGATCAAAGAATCACATGAGCTTCCTTTCGATAGCGATCAAAGAATCACATGAGCTTCCTTTCGATAGCGATCAAAGAATCACATGAGCTTCCTTTCGATAGCGATCAAAGAATCACATGAGCTTCCTTTCGATAGCGATCAAAGAATCACATGAGCTTCCTTTCGATAGCGATCAAAGAATCACATGAGCTTCCTTTCGATAGCGATCAAAGAATCACATGAGCTTCCTTTCGATAGCGATCAAAGAATCACATGAGCTTCCTTTCGATAGCGATCAAAGAATCACATGAGCTTCCTTTCGATAGCGATCAAAGAATCACATGAGCTTCCTTTCGATAGCGATCAAAGAATCACATGAGCTTCCTTTCGATAGCGATCAAAGAATCACATGAGCTTCCTTTCGATAGCGATCAAAGAATCACATGAGCTTCCTTTCGATAGCGATCAAAGAATCACATGAGCTTCCTTTCGATAGCGATCAAAGAATCACATGAGCTTCCTTTCGATAGCGATCAAAGAATCACATGAGCTTCCTTTCGATAGCGATCAAAGAATCACATGAGCTTCCTTTCGATAGCGATCAAAGAATCACATGAGCTTCCTTTCGATAGCGATCAAAGAATCACATGAGCTTCCTTTCGATAGCGATCAAAGAATCACATGAGCTTCCTTTCGATAGCGATCAAAGAATCACATGAGCTTCCTTTCGATAGCGATCAAAGAATCACATGAGCTTCCTTTCGATAGCGATCAAAGAATCACATGAGCTTCCTTTCGATAGCGATCAAAGAATCACATGAGCTTCCTTTCGATAGCGATCAAAGAATCACATGAGCTTCCTTTCGATAGCGATCAAAGAATCACATGAGCTTCCTTTCGATAGCGATCAAAGAATCACATGAGCTTCCTTTCGATAGCGATCAAAGAATCACATGAGCTTCCTTTCGATAGCGATCAAAGAATCACATGAGCTTCCTTTCGATAGCGATCAAAGAATCACATGAGCTTCCTTTCGATAGCGATCAAAGAATCACATGAGCTTCCTTTCGATAGCGATCAAAGAATCACATGAGCTTCCTTTCGATAGCGATCAAAGAATCACATGAGCTTCCTTTCGATAGCGATCAAAGAATCACATGAGCTTCCTTTCGATAGCGATCAAAGAATCACATGAGCTTCCTTTCGATAGCGATCAAAGAATCACATGAGCTTCCTTTCGATAGCGATCAAAGAATCACATGAGCTTCCTTTCGATAGCGATCAAAGAATCACATGAGCTTCCTTTCGATAGCGATCAAAGAATCACATGAGCTTCCTTTCGATAGCGATCAAAGAATCACATGAGCTTCCTTTCGATAGCGATCAAAGAATCACATGAGCTTCCTTTCGATAGCGATCAAAGAATCACATGAGCTTCCTTTCGATAGCGATCAAAGAATCACATGAGCTTCCTTTCGATAGCGATCAAAGAATCACATGAGCTTCCTTTCGATAGCGATCAAAGAATCACATGAGCTTCCTTTCGATAGCGATCAAAGAATCACATGAGCTTCCTTTCGATAGCGATCAAAGAATCACATGAGCTTCCTTTCGATAGCGATCAAAGAATCACATGAGCTTCCTTTCGATAGCGATCAAAGAATCACATGAGCTTCCTTTCGATAGCGATCAAAGAATCACATGAGCTTCCTTTCGATAGCGATCAAAGAATCACATGAGCTTCCTTTCGATAGCGATCAAAGAATCACATGAGCTTCTTTCGATAGCGATCAAAGAATCACATGAGCTTCCTTTCGATAGCGATCAAAGAATCACATGAGCTTCCTTTCGATAGCGATCAAAGAATCACATGAGCTTCCTTTCGATAGCGATCAAAGAATCACATGAGCTTCCTTTCGATAGCGATCAAAGAATCACATGAGCTTCCTTTCGATAGCGATCAAAGAATCACATGAGCTTCCTTTCGATAGCGATCAAAGAATCACATGAGCTTCCTTTCGATAGCGATCAAAGAATCACATGAGCTTCCTTTCGATAGCGATCAAAGAATCACATGAGCTTCCTTTCGATAGCGATCAAAGAATCACATGAGCTTCCTTTCGATAGCGATCAAAGAATCACATGAGCTTCCTTTCGATAGCGATCAAAGAATCACATGAGCTTCCTTTCGATAGCGATCAAAGAATCACATGAGCTTCCTTTCGATAGCGATCAAAGAATCACATGAGCTTCCTTTCGATAGCGATCAAAGAATCACATGAGCTTCCTTTCGATAGCGATCAAAGAATCACATGAGCTTCCTTTCGATAGCGATCAAAGAATCACATGAGCTTCCTTTCGATAGCGATCAAAGAATCACATGAGCTTCCTTTCGATAGCGATCAAAGAATCACATGAGCTTCCTTTCGATAGCGATCAAAGAATCACATGAGCTTCCTTTCGATAGCGATCAAAGAATCACATGAGCTTCCTTTCGATAGCGATCAAAGAATCACATGAGCTTCCTTTCGATAGCGATCAAAGAATCACATGAGCTTCCTTTCGATAGCGATCAAAGAATCACATGAGCTTCCTTTCGATAGCGATCAAAGAATCACATGAGCTTCCTTTCGATAGCGATCAAAGAATCACATGAGCTTCCTTTCGATAGCGATCAAAGAATCACATGAGCTTCCTTTCGATAGCGATCAAAGAATCACATGAGCTTCCTTTCGATAGCGATCAAAGAATCACATGAGCTTCCTTTCGATAGCGATCAAAGAATCACATGAGCTTCCTTTCGATAGCGATCAAAGAATCACATGAGCTTCCTTTCGATAGCGATCAAAGAATCACATGAGCTTCCTTTCGATAGCGATCAAAGAATCACATGAGCTTCCTTTCGATAGCGATCAAAGAATCACATGAGCTTCCTTTCGATAGCGATCAAAGAATCACATGAGCTTCCTTTCGATAGCGATCAAAGAATCACATGAGCTTCCTTTCGATAGCGATCAAAGAATCACATGAGCTTCCTTTCGATAGCGATCAAAGAATCACATGAGCTTCCTTTCGATAGCGATCAAAGAATCACATGAGCTTCCTTTCGATAGCGATCAAAGAATCACATGAGCTTCCTTTCGATAGCGATCAAAGAATCACATGAGCTTCCTTTCGATAGCGATCAAAGAATCACATGAGCTTCCTTTCGATAGCGATCAAAGAATCACATGAGCTTCCTTTCGATAGCGATCAAAGAATCACATGAGCTTCCTTTCGATAGCGATCAAAGAATCACATGAGCTTCCTTTCGATAGCGATCAAAGAATCACATGAGCTTCCTTTCGATAGCGATCAAAGAATCACATGAGCTTCCTTTCGATAGCGATCAAAGAATCACATGAGCTTCCTTTCGATAGCGATCAAAGAATCACATGAGCTTCCTTTCGATAGCGATCAAAGAATCACATGAGCTTCCTTTCGATAGCGATCAAAGAATCACATGAGCTTCCTTTCGATAGCGATCAAAGAATCACATGAGCTTCCTTTCGATAGCGATCAAAGAATCACATGAGCTTCCTTTCGATAGCGATCAAAGAATCACATGAGCTTCCTTTCGATAGCGATCAAAGAATCACATGAGCTTCCTTTCGATAGCGATCAAAGAATCACATGAGCTTCCTTTCGATAGCGATCAAAGAATCACATGAGCTTCCTTTCGATAGCGATCAAAGAATCACATGAGCTTCCTTTCGATAGCGATCAAAGAATCACATGAGCTTCCTTTCGATAGCGATCAAAGAATCACATGAGCTTCCTTTCGATAGCGATCAAAGAATCACATGAGCTTCCTTTCGATAGCGATCAAAGAATCACATGAGCTTCCTTTCGATAGCGATCAAAGAATCACATGAGCTTCCTTTCGATAGCGATCAAAGAATCACATGAGCTTCCTTTCGATAGCGATCAAAGAATCACATGAGCTTCCTTTCGATAGCGATCAAAGAATCACATGAGCTTCCTTTCGATAGCGATCAAAGAATCACATGAGCTTCCTTTCGATAGCGATCAAAGAATCACATGAGCTTCCTTTCGATAGCGATCAAAGAATCACATGAGCTTCCTTTCGATAGCGATCAAAGAATCACATGAGCTTCCTTTCGATAGCGATCAAAGAATCACATGAGCTTCCTTTCGATAGCGATCAGAGAATCACATGAGCTTCCTTTCGATAGCGATCAAAGAATCACATGAGCTTCCTTACGATCGCGATCAAAGAATCACATGAGCTTCCTTTCGATAGCGATCAAAGAATCACATGAGCTTCCTTTCGATAGCGATCAAAGAATCACATGAGCTTCCTTTCGATCGCGATCAGAGAATCACATGAGCTTCTACTCGATCATAATCAGATGATTACATGAGCTTCCACTCGATCATGATCAGAGAATCACATGAGCTTCCTCTCCCTTGTGTAACTTTAAACTTGCTAAATCATTATGGGAGTTTTTCTTAGAATATGACCAATTTGCATACCCTTCTTAAAAGCATTTGGTCCAAACTGCATATCTTACTGGAGGAAAACTCGTCTTGCTTCGACAGTAAAGATACTGTAGCAAATGAAAGACCATCTGGTAGACATAAAATATCTAACTTCAGTCTCGTTCGTCAACAACTTTGATGAATAATTGTAACGTGGACGCCTCGCCGTATGGGATGTGTGACATGAGTAAATGGATTTTGGAATAACATACGTGGTCAACTTAGTGTTTTTAACACAGGCGAAACTTCTTGATACTAATGACGTTCTAAAGGATGGGAGAGAAGCCACTCTAAATGTGATCTTGAGGTTGACCTTGGTACATTCAAAATACGGTCAATGTGAAGTGCTACGAAGCTACCTTTATCGTTGGTCCATATGAAAAGACAGAAACCTAGTCTCAACTATGTAAACGGTTACTTTCTTTAGGGAATTAACTTATGCGCTTGTGATTCGTTGCATTAATAATCACAGCGTGGCTCAGACACGAGAGTTTCCTGTAGTAACTTTACATATTTCTTAATGTTATTCACAAGAAAGTCACAACAACTAAGAGCAAGACCAGAATTTGCGTTGTCTGAGAATCCTGAAAGAAAGGTAGTCTCAGTTATGATAGGTAGTCTCAGTTATGATACGTAGTCTCAGTTATCCTATTTTTTTTTTTATCGCAACGTAAAGAAGTCGAAAGATTTTTTCTTTTTAAACTAAATCTTCTAATATTCTCCAACAGAGTTAAGTGCAGATTTGACGCTTTTAGAAAGTATTTGAAAGTTACGACAACCAAATGATAAACCCCAAGATAGGTATCGTCTTATGAATATTATCAGTTATTCATGCAACGCTAACTAGCCAATAGCGAAGGCATTTACATTTAGATTTTAATGTGTATCTAGATATACTGATAATGAACACGGATGGAGATGTTTACAGTGACATGTATTTGGTGGCGATTGTGTATGTTTCCCGAGCGACACATGGAGGTTGTGTGTCGAGGGGAGGACGCCTGTCGGACACACGTCAACATACCCGTGAAATACATTCGACGGGTGTGTAATACACATGACTGGGGTTTTCACTGCGTTAAAGTCGCGTACAGGGAAAGTGACAGTGGAGGACGGGACAGCTGTGCCCCTGTCACCACTTCACTCGCGTCCCTTTCTTTTCCTCTACTTTTGAACCTCTCTGTAGGCCTACAAGAAGGTGTCCTGGTATGCAGTATGGCTAAGATACGAAGTCACGACTTTCAGAGGTACGTAGGTTACAACACGCAGACTTCTGGAGGAACAGAACCGAGCTTTACGACGACCCTGAGCAGAGTAATCAAGATAGAGCGAAAGCATGATGGAAATACGTATGTTCGTGGTATTTCTTGTCCCCGCTCATTATGTGGGTAGATGAAGCGTCGCCCAAGGTGCAGTGCCAGCCAGCCAATCATGTGTGGTGTTTTAGGTTCTCATCAGCTCCTTTAACTCCCGCATCTCCTGCCCTGAAATGTACTACAGTTGAAGAGGATTACTGGAGACGATCACCATTACAATTCGTTGTTTTGTATCCTTTCTAGTTCCTAATTGATGATTGCTATATGCTGTGATAACTTCCTAGTCTACACTACTATATTTTCGTACCTCCACGTTGCTGTGACTTCAAGGTTTTGTAGCTTTGCCTATTAAGCTCCGATTACTCTCTATTCACAGCTTCTGCAGAACCTATTCCAGGTCTTGTTGATTTTTTTTTTTTATATAGTTGCTGGCTGTATCTGTACAATTTCCAACATTGGCTTAGGAGTCGATTCACCAACTTAATTGACCTAATCTAGTGACCGCTACTTTGAATTTTCTCATTTGATTAATCCAGAATTATGATTTATTGTGGTTGTTACTCTTCTATAGCCTTTCCTCAGCTTCTTCCATCTTCTCTAACCACAATGCATCTTAGGTTGTGTGACTCACCAGCCGCAGTCACTGAGGTACTTGCAATTTTCTTCATTTTCTAAACTTATTTTTGATCTTTCCTTCTCCATATCTTGATCATTAATTTCATTTGATTCTGATATATTTTCTTATTTCTTGTAATTTTCTCTTGCTTTTCTCAAAATATTACATTCTTTTATCTTCTACTACTCTCTAGTCTTTCGTTCTTCATTTTTCAGCACATAAGTTATTCTCATTTTCGCTTTTCCTCATGTTGGTAACTTCATTAATGGAATAAAGATCAAGGCAAGGACAGTATTGAATGAACCATAACCTCTTGTCTCCACGTACCAGCATATACACTAAGCTCCATGAATTACTACCAAGCGCAAATATGAAAAAAATATCCATGAATATGTCATTGAAAAATACTGTGCTAGGATTATTCCCATAACTGAGTATCTAGCGTTGCAGGCTGAGGTGATGTGGAGAGGACCTACAGCAACTTGTCACTGGTGGAGGTGCTTCCCTACATGACCTTGAAGAATAGCGAGTCATGACATCTGGCCAAACAACACGTCTCTCTTTACTTTGTCATCGATAGCCCCTGGCCTCTACTGCAGCCAACACACCTCCCCAAAAAATTATTACCGTCAAACCTATTCTCAGACGAAAATCGCCTACACAAACCTTCACTCTGTCCATTATCTTTTCAATCAATGTCAAATCTCCGCATCGTCCTGCACGCCTTATTGTCCACTCCTGCATCCACAAAATCAGATTAAAGTCGTAACTTTCTCCATGTTATTCGCAGAGGCCGACCCTGGCCACCATCCTTGGGTTGTCCATCATGTGCGACAGCCTCAGGCACAGCCGGCCAACACTTCATTTTTTACCAGCGAATAATTGTGTCAGGGAGGAAGCCACGTCATATCCACTGCCCGTCCTCCTCGCTACCTCGACTCTACTCCGACCCTCAATACCCCAGGGACCTGCTTACTGCGTTTGGCATTGTCCGCCCATCCATGATTATGACTACGCTACAGGGTAACTCTCCGTCGAGACAATTACCATATACATTTATATCTATCATTCCACTTTCCTTTGTCTTACTTCGAGGACTCCCTCCGCCACCCAATGTAGTTCCACTTTTGTGTCACAACTCACACCACTATACTCCATACACAGCAATGGCTAGTTCCTATCTGAGAAAGAGTTCGTAGCATAGCAGCAGATTCCAGCAATATTAACAACAAAGCGGCACTACCTCCATGGTTCTCCCCTTCCATACACACACACACGCACATCTCATTACTACCACTCGTCACCGGCAGCTGTTTAATCTTACATTCACACACTTCAGTCGGCTGGAGCCCACTGCCTATTCCGCCGCCGTCAGCCTCGCGCGACGCTTGGGTGTGTTCTACATGCACTCACCCTCGAGTGTGCTTCCCGCTGTCACACTCCCAGGTCCTGATGTACTCAACCCTTGTTACCTATTTACTTATCCCGTCTAATCTTCATTTCCAGGATTATTTCTTATTGTCTAATTGAAATCCTGGTCATTTAAATGGTATCAAAGTTTATATCAATTATCAACAATAAATCAGAGAACAGCGTAATGTGGTGTATACACTTTCGGCGCTTGGTTTGTCGAAGCAGCCAGAGCTGGAAAGGGTCTTACAATTCAGTGATCAAATCTTTCAAGAAATATATGATTTAACTCATGAATACGTACAGTACAACAGTGTGCATAGCATCCTAAGATATATATAATATATATATATATATATATATATATATATATATATATATATATATATATATATATATATATATATATGATTTCAAAATATACAGAAAAAATACAAGCAATAATTACTGAGACCGTCTGTTACGATACTATCTTAAAAAAAAAAGGGTGGCTAAAGAAATTCTGAACTCTGAAAATCGACAAATTCAGAACCCGATCACGACCGTAAAGAATATGATAAGAAGACTATGTACAAACGTCGAATTGATCTTTTCTGTGTTGGTTCTGACACACAGTGAGGGGTTAGAGTTCTTTATAACAACAGCGGTAGGCCACTTAAGAGCAACTACAGGGAGTAACAATAGGTTAAAAGTACTCCATTTACTCATACTGTATGTCCGAATGTCCACCATTAACCTCTATAAAGTCTAGAAATCTGGGTATCTATTCTCATCCAGCAAATAGGCCTACTGTATATATCAGTAACAACAGTCATGTTCTTAGAAACAGTCGCAATATGTGTGTCTGTTGGCTCGAGTAAAACTCTAGTTAAATTCACTAAAATAATTGGAACTGCAGATACAATAGATAAGATCCTCTTCTAATAATGAAGTAAAGCAAGATTAAAAATATCAACTCAGGAAACGAAGAGTGAGAGAAACGACCGTAAAATATATGAACGTCTTAAAGCAAACCAGTGAGAAAGATGGGAACAGGAGCAAAGCTAACACGAGGGGGAGTTCGAAAAAGTCCTAAAAATGCACACAAAAATAAAGTCAGTTCAGCTACAGAGACTGGAGGAAGATAATCTGAGATTATACAAAAAGAACAGCGGAGGATAGACAGGATGATGGCTTAAAAAGAGACAAACTGAACAGGAAGAGGAGGAAGACGGGGAGGTGGGATGATGTAAGGGCAAGTGATAAACCCTTTGATGTCATTTAAACCTCCGCTATAATAGGCCTTCAATGTGGCAGATGTTTGAGGTTGGCACAGACCCTCTCCCCGCGCCCGCCTCTTTTGCGAGACGCGAAAATTGGCCATTTATTCCTTCCCCACTCCCACCTCCTCCTCCTCCTTTGATACCTCTAAAAATATGGTCGTATATCCCTCTGTACGTATGAACCATAGAGTTGTCGTGGGATGCATTACTTGCAGCGTCCACACTGCCATAACATTAGGCCTCAATCTCCCTCGCCTTATGATAGTGACTGAAAATAGTGTATCATTTTGCCGCCACGTTTGCCAGACGAGGCTGATAAAGCCGTCACCAGATGTCTCTTTCTTTCCCTAGTCTCCAGGCCTCGACCAAGACGGGAATGAGAAAATCCCATTCACCAGCCTGCATTGACGCCTCACAAGTCCCCCAGCTTGTCACATTTCGATACAGGAGTGTGAAAAAATGGTGGAGCGACGGTAGGCCTAAAAGGATTACACGAGAGGCCATTCACGGTCGGTCTTGGGAGGGTCCACGGACCCGGACTTACGTACTTCTGCCAGATTATAAGATGCCGAGAGACGCGCACTACCCGGGGCCTGGCGCACGACCAGGGAAACTCACACTCAAAGCCAGGAGGTACGCCGTTCACTGCCAGGAGGTACACGATTCACAGCCAGGAGGTACACGGTTCACAGCCAGGAGGTACACGGTTCACAGCCAGGAGGTACGCGGTTCACAGCCAGGAGGTACACGGTTCACAGCCAGGAGGTACACGATTCACAGCCAGGAGGTACACGGTTCACAGCCAGGAGGTACGCGGTTCACAGCCAGGAGGTACACGGTTCACAGTCAGGAGGTACGCGGTTCACAGCCAGGAGGTACACGGTTCACAGCCAGGAGGTACACGATTCACAGCCAGGAGGTACACGGTTCACAGCCAGGAGGTACACGGTTCACAGCCAAGAGGTACACGGTTCACAGCCTGGAGGTATCACATTTTCACTCCTCATGGTTCCACTTTCAATCGCATCTCATAAAATCCTACAAAAAAACACGTCACTCAGTATTCCTCGACAAAGTCAAGGTTCTCGCTGCTGCTGACCACCTTCAAACTAAAGCCTCCACCTTCAGAGCAAGACGTTGTCACAAACCTGTAAAAGGAAGCGTAAGATAGTGAACGTGACTGGGAGTAGAACAAACACTCAAGACAGTTTACAAACAAAGGGAATGTGTTTGGACGCGAGTCTGTGTATGTACCAGGTACCTGCTATAACCCATACCACTCCATATCATGATGAAGGAAAGTGTCCATAGGTGTTCTACTATCTCAGAACAACGTGATGGGGTAATGATGAGGTTTAGCAACACAGAAGAAATGAGAAATACAGCTAGCTCCACGTACCAATGGCCATCTCTCACACCTGGTCCCATACACCAATGACCACCTTCTACAGCTGGTTCCTAACACCAGTGACCATGGGCCACACACCAGGACTCTCAAGCCGCCACCGCCCGCTGTAGGGCCGCAGCCAACGCAACATGGCGGGCCCACAGCCATGACAACAAGGGGCTGCAGGATGGTAGGTGCTGCAGCAGAGGACAATGATCGGCCGGGTGATAAAAGTTGCAGGTTGGCGAGACCAATTCTCCCTCTCCCCTCAAGAAGTCCTGAACCTTACACCTGATTACACATTATGGCTAATTTGCCTACGAATGTGGGAAGAGGGACATGGGCGTGGCTTCTGGTCGACGCCTCGTCAATAGCAATTTCGCTTTACGGCCGTGGAATATTGGCGGGTGCTGTGAGGGAGGTGCAGTTACGAGCGGGACACTGGCGGCCGCTGCATTGATGCCGCGAGACAATTTGCATGGTTGCGTCTGGTGTGGCGCTGTGAGGCGCCCGGCTTTGTTGTGGCCGGGGCGAGGGTCGGCCCCCGCCGTGGTCCAGGGCACTGAGAGAGAGAGAGAGAGAGAGAGAGAGAGAGAGAGAGAGAGAGAGAGAGAGAGAGAGAGAGAGAGAGAGAGAGAGAGAGAGAGAGAGAGAGAGAGAGAGAAATTCATACCTACCTACGAGTCCTTACGTTGAGATATCACCATGCCACCCCTCATTAAAATTAATGACCTCGTTGGTGCCTGTCAGCTCTCGCCACAACATACACACCACCGCGCCAGGAGGGATAACACGAATTACCAGATTATAACAAGGTCCTACGCGACCTGAATGAAGAAGCCTGAACTTACCTATATCATCGGTGACTTTAATACTAGACATGAAAGCCTGGGACACTGCTCAACAAGCATCACGGACAGCAACGTACAGAAAATGATAAAAGATGATGAAGTACAACACCAGGAGAAGAACTTTCCAACAGACTAAACTCACCCTTTACAACCTTGCCTGGTTGTATGGATAAGGCACTAAAAAATACGTGTTCAGCAGACCGCCCACACACCTTAGCGAAACGATCACCATGCAGTTTTACACTACAAAAAAAATCTCGACTGCATCTTAACAAAGGGACACAAATATTCCGTAGGAGGAGGAGGAGGAGGAGGAGGAGAAGGAAGATGTAGATGAGGAAGACTTCTGTGCTCTGGAGTTAACTCTCAGCCCTTTACACAGACTTTAACATTTACCAACCTTGTTCAAGACGTCCAGTCAAGCTCATGTCTTCTTGCTCCCACACCAGTAAAGAATATGTTGATCGGATACCAAGATTAAAAAGACGAATTCTTTCCCTGATGAAGATGTCCTAGAAATGCTGAGGTTGTGGGTATCGGCAGTGTTAAACCTTACGTACGAAGTGTGTGATGCTGTCAACTTTGATGTAGAGATACGCCCTCCGCCAAGTACTAACAACCGGTCGAGGAAGTGCCCTCAGCCGACTTGGTGAGGTGAGGTGAGGAGAGGTGCTCACACAAGTCGCCATCTGAACCAACGCCACACTCAGGAAGCCCTGGTCACCGTTACGTGCGCAGTATCTTGCATATCTGTATCTCAATAAAGGCAGGAGTTACCGAGACGTAAAAACGCGAGCAGGTAAATTGTGCACGCACACGACCCTGCGCCGGCACCTGGCCAAAAACTAGGAAGTCGTGAGACAACGGAGGATCACATGGTCGCGCGTCGACTCCCGTTTTCATCATATTCCTACACTTGCGGTCATTTGTGGTACCGATACCCAGTGTAGAACAATGGCACAGGTCTTCCCGGAGATGCCATTATATAAGGAAAAAAAAAGGGATAAGAATAAGAGAAAGAACAAGAACGAGTCTAAACCATATGGCTAATTTTGATGGCCGCAGGTCTCATGTGATTATGAGCTATCATGCCAGATGACAAGCAGACATACAGAAAGGCAGACGAAACCATCAACCTTATCAATATGAACGCTAGAGTTTCATCGAGGAGGGACGGGAAAATACAGAGTGTGACGGCTGGTGGTCGGGATGATGAACAGCAACAATGACGGGTGTAAGCAAGCACCCAGAAGAATGCCCAGACAGAAGGGGAGCATTAGGTAGAAGGGCAAAACTAGTCACTAAAAGATACATGTGAATATGGAAAATACTTCTTGAATGAAGAAGAAACGGAAGGTTAGAATAACGGAAGACGATGCAAGTGAAGGGGGAACGTCGCGAGAAAGATGATAAGAGTAATGAACGCAGGGTACAACAAATGGAAGAGATGAGTTAGAAATGGAAAGTAGTGTAAGATCAGGAGGGAGGAGACAGGAAGACGATGAGAGGAGTCAAGAAGAAGAATGGTGAGCACAGCACGATGGGAGGAGGAGACAGTAAGATAGGAGAGGTTTACAGAGTATCAGTAGGGAGAAGAAGTAAATTCAGGAGAGACAGAATGTTGGGAAGAACAGACATTATGTTGAAAAAGGGAGGGAGAGAATCATGGAAACATAAAATGACTGAAGAAATGTATATGACGAGAGGGACAGAGAGAGAGAAAAAAAACACACACCAGAAAACATAAAGGACAGGGGTAAGAAAGAGGTTGATAAACATCACTTTAAATCGTAGCTCAGGTTGAGAGAAGATAGGAGGAAGGGAACTAGGTCGAGACGTGGTGGTGGCGGGCCTGACGCAGCAGCGGAGGGAGGGCAATAGTGACCGTGTCCACAGCACCGTCTCCCACCCAGCAACTGTTGCCCACCGCCACCAGCACTCCGAACATTTCCTCAGTCCAGTGGGTTAGAGGAGATTCCACCTCATCTTGTGACTGGTATCTGGAATGAACACGAACTCTGCAAACACATATCTGATTTCTTTATTGATGGAAAGTTGTCACTAATAACCTAACTTACTGCTTGAATTTATCTTTTTTTCTGTCTCATACAGCGCATTAACTTTGACCTTTGACTTTCTAAGCTCATGAGGAAAGCGCAACTTTTTTTTCATACAAGGAATTTACTTATGTTAAAAACACTGACGAAATCCGTTCCGTTGAGCTTGAATTGTAGCAGAAAAACGAAATGTACAAAGAATTGACACGAGGTTGATCCAAACAACTCTCTGTTTGCCTCCGAAGTTTCTTCATACCAAATCTTGAGTCTTGCTGTCATTCTGAGGAAACTAAATTGTAGACGAGTGGAAAAACACTCCAAAATTTCGTCACACACACACACACACACACACACACACACACACACGCACACACACAGACAGAGACAGACAGACAGACAGACAGACAGACAACCACACACACCGTTGCAACATGTTGCTATAAGTATTAACAAATTAGAGGCGAGAAACTGTCACCAAGGAACGCCTTCTTCCATTCGTCTGGTGCAGCCAAGATCCTGCCTGTACACAAAGCCGTAGACCTAACGTGGATGACCTCTCGTATTGGGTCGCTATAAAAACGCTTAATGTTATAAACGTTTCTATTGAATTGAGGGGAGGGAGGGGGGGAATTTACGAGAGGTGGTCCGTCCCGGGCTGGGAGTTGGGAGCATGTCCACCTCGCTCCCTAACCACCCGGGAGAACTTGCCACGCCCCACTTACTCCAACCACAACAGCATGATAGCAGCCCCGTTGACCGCTGCATATACAACAGTATTTAGTTTTCCCCGTTGACCACGGCATCTACAACAGTGTGTTAGTTGCCCCGTTGTTGACCACTGCACTTACAACGGTATTTAGCTAACCCTGTTGAGCATTACACCTACAATAGTGATTTAGCTTCCCCCATTGAGTACCGCATCTGCAACAGTATTTAGCTTCCCCGTTGAGCACTGCAACGGTATTTAGCTTTCCCTTTTGAGCACTACATCTACAACGGTATTTTACTTACCTCACTAACTACTGCACCTACAACACAAAAGACCATTGCAAAGCGGGAAGAAACAGCAGCAGCAACAGAATGACCCAACATAAACTTTACCTTTCGTCTCGTGACTCATTCCAGAGTTATACAATAAGCCACTTGGTCGTAAGCTTAATCACTTTATCCACCAACCCGACCAGGAGTGTGTGAGTAAAGCAGCAATTCGTACTAAGAGGCAGGGGCTGTGTCCCAGGGGGTCATGGTGTGGCGACGTAAAAACACCAGTCCTCCTCCATCCTCTATCATCTTCCTCTTTGGTTTCACCAGGTTTGTGTCGAGGAGGGAGAGAGAGAGAGAGAGAGAGAGAGAGAGAGAGAGAGAGAGAGAGAGAGAGAGAGAGAGAGAGAGAGAGATGCCCCTCACCCAACCCAGTAATCAGAAACAACCTGCAAAAAGTGGAAGGTGCATAAAAGAGGTTATATGTCCTAAATCCTGTAATCTCATTAAGATAAGAAAAAAAAAAAGAGATGATAAAAGACATACATCACAACTCTATCCTCACAGGTTGTCGTGATTTTTTTTTATACAAAGCATCGCATCTATACTGTCAACAGCATAACCTCTAAACGTGTCCACGAGTGCTCACTGGACATGTGAATGGCAATGTGGTGGGAAAACAAAAAAAAGATAGAGGTGCTGAAGCTGCAAGTGTGGAGCCAGCATCTGGTAGGCGACTTCAGGCTAGTCTGGAGAAAAAGTGGACACTGGTGCCTGACCACCTCACCGCCACGCACCGCCACCTCCGCCACTGGTGTGCGACGCCAGAAAAACCAGCAGTAGGTGCTGCTTAGCCAGCAGCAGTAACAATACCCGGGACATATGTGTAGCCCGCCAGAGATAGTGAATTAGCAGCAGCGGCGGCAGCAGCAGCAGCAGCAGTAACAGCAGCTCAACTTAGAATAGTAAAAAGAATAGCAAATATAGAAATCATTGTAACCCAACCAATCCAGAGAACGGTAGTCACTGAAAAAGCGGCAGGAGATAGCTGGATCATAACGCACACACATGTACACACCTTCCATGTCTCGTAGCTCACTCGTTCAGCAAACAAATCGATCTGTTATTAGCCACATCCATTCATTTTATATTCTTACCACAAGCCATATGTTCTGGATATGTTCATCGGGAAACAGAATGGAAATAACTCGTACACTTCAAACTATGGAGCAAGTCCTAAACATTCTTATAAAGGAACAGCCTAATGTGATTTTTAAAGAAAACCAGAGAAAGATTTTTTAATGATATATTCACACAAAAGAGGAATTCTTGAGACAGCAGAGACAGCCAAGAGAAAGTATGTTTCCATAAAGAGAGAAAACGAAAGTCTTAAATCTTAAATAAACATTTTAGAAACACGTACAGTATAGCTTGTATGCTCCCACCACTGGCTGGACCAAGGAATGCTCAGCGGGCTGCTGCTTCGCATAGTTGCTGTGTGGCCGTCCGCAACTCAAGTGTGGGCCATTTTGATAATTGTGTCTCTCCATACACCTCGAAGCTTTGAAATCCTCTACCCTCTCATGTCTTTCCCAATAACTATGACTTGGCACATTTCAAACGCAGGTTTTTTTCACTCCCTCCAAAATTCATGAATTATTTCCCTCGTCTCTTATTTTCCCCTTTCATCAACTTCTATTTTTCAACTGAGGACCCAACCTTTATATGGACTTTTTTCCATGAAAGAAACCTCTAAAGAAAAAAAAAAGAAGTGCATTACAAAAAGTAGAACACTAACAAGACACTAACAAGCACCATCACAATTAATAAACAATAACTCAGAGCTCCAACCTTGCAGGATAACAGGTCTTGAGCCACACTCTTTATGACCAAATAAACCATAATAATTCTCATGTACCAGTCGATTACATGTGGACTTTCTCTAGTCTAGTTGTTAGTGCAGAAGAAGGATGTACCCCCACATCATTTCGCTTACCATTAAATAATTCTCCCTAAAGGGATTTCCTCACTTTATACAAAGAATCCAGCTTGAGGAACATAATGGGATGGTGTATAGATTATGTAAATTGCTTAGTGAAGGCAAATTACGAGCCACGACGACCCTCACCTCCGGAGTCACTCTGACAGAACAAGACATGCGAGCGAATACGTCTTGACGGCGCCTGATGACCAGACCTGGCCAGAGCAGAGCACCACCCGACGAACTCGCCTGAACTTCTCCTTTATCTACGAAGAGAACGAGGATTTTTTCCCGTTCTAGGAAGGAAGTTAGATGTGTATGATGATGATCACTGAGACTCTCCTTTCTATTTTGGATAGAAATCGGTGTTTAAAGTTTGATTTTTGTAGCCTTATAGGGCATGAGTATATAGTGGGGCAGCGTGTCCCTCCGTTTGCCCTCTCATGCCTGTGTTTCTCAATGAAAAGAGAATGTAAACACGTGAACGTCACAATGTGTTGTGAAAGTTATCAGGGAAATCATCCTCATGGCTAACATATCCGGCACGTCATTACCCCCAAGACTGCCACTGCCCCAGGATTACCTCTACCCCAGGACTTTCTAGTGGAGAGAGAGAGAGAGAGAGAGAGAGAGAGAGAGAGAGAGAGAGAGAGAGAGAGAGAGAGAGAGAGAGAGAGAGAGAGAGAGAGAGAGAGAGAGAGGTGATTCAGTAAAGCAAAAATATCACAGAATGACCACAGGATACTTGCATTCATAAGGTAACTTATAAATGCAGCCACTCAACATTTTTCTTCTCTATGTCATTTCCCTCAAGTGTATAGAACTCTTAGTCATACTTCCTCCTTCATACTAACACCAATACCATATATCACGAACAAAGGCCCCGAGCGTTGCTTTGTTGACTTTCAGAACGTCAACACAATCCGGATTCTGTGTCGAACGCCACTTATTTCACCTTCCGCAAATTAATGGCTCGATAGTGGGGGGTAAAAAAAGGGAGGCTCTTGAGCTTCAGTTTTCTCTCTCGCAGTGAGTTGCAAGGCAATAATTCAGGGGCAGCATTCAGAGCCCTACATAAAGGGCTTCGCTCCCCACCAGCGACTACGTCGGCAGCTGGTCGCTGTGGTCAGGCGTGCAACGCTCGCGTACATTCTGTAATCACCTCATTCAACATTCATTTAGCCTTAGCCATCGCCTTATTCAGCTTTCATTTAACCTCAGCCATACATCTCCTTAAGGGTGGTGATCAATAGCGGTTGAGGATCAGTATATCAGACTGCTGGGACGCAGGTTTTCATCTCGCGAGGCGTCCGTGCGAGGCTTGGGGCGGCTTGGAGCGCTCTTCACACCCATCCTTTCGAGTTCCAGCGCAAATTATATAAATCGCGGTTATATTTTCATCGTATATCTATTACGCTCGTTCCACGTACTGTGCCATGACGGTAGGTCCAGCGGCGGCGGCAGCAATGTGTGTCCCAGGTATCCAGTGTGGGATCTGGGAAATAAATCAACACTTGTTATGAATGCTTAACCACAGGTGAGCCGTTGCCGTATGTCGCTTCCGACGGGATTTAAATTCGATGCCAATTCAGATTACTTTTAAATACGCCAACTGCACAGTAAGGCTAAACAGATCAGAATGCTGTATTTCGTATATAAACTAGTATTTCTTGATTCAAGAAGCGGCAAATGTCCATAAAAATCCATGGCGATTTGGTAACCGAGATAAACCACTGTGAATGAGATCGCTTTAGTGAGCAAAGAGGGCCGGTCGCTTCCCACACTGTCCGAATCCCTTATCGGGAAGGGAGCAAAGCAGTTCCTGCTACCGGGAAATACTACTTAACGTCTAAAAACGAAAAAGCAATATGAGTAACACATTGTCCAATGTGGAATGAACATGTCACAGATATCCAACACTTAATGGAATAAATGCTTTGAAATCGTGCATGAATTAATTAAAAAAAAAGTGTGACAAAAAACTTCAAAGGACTGGGACACGTGTGGTTATGATCCATAGGCCCCTCACTAGAAGAAAAAGACACAGAGACGTTGATAAACAAGAGTCAATTAAACACAAAGGACAGGGGGAGGAATGGCAGAGGGGAGACTAAAGGAAGTCGTAGAGGGTCAATAAATTACCTGATGAGAAATGAGATGCTTGTCATGAACAGTGGAGTAGCAATTGAAGTGAGACTGTCACGGATGAGTGTGAGGGACCCGGCTGTGTTGAGCAGCAAGGCGACCCTCCCTCCTTGGCTTGCCCGTCCAGAATTATCATGGTAAACTCCGCACCGCCACTACATTGTTCTCTATACACAGTAGACCAGATCCCTCGATTTTTTTTCCCTTCTGATAAAGCAGAAATCCAGTGTATGGAGAGGTCTGGACTCGCTGTTTACCAGCCAGGTGATACATGGCACTGATTAATAGATTTGTCATGCGGGATTCAACGCGCACATGATGATGGGTTTTTGAGCTCCACAAGCATGGGAAGGAGGAGGAGACACAAGAAGGCTGTTAATAGCCGTAGGTGAGCAAATGTCTTTGGGTGATCAGAAAATTCACGTCTTGATTCAAGTCGTTCAAGTCCTACGGATCCAAGTCCCCCTCTCGTGTGTACTAGAGAGCTCAAGTTCCTTCGTTCCAAGTGAGGCACGGGAGTTCCTGTTACCGCCTGGGAGCCACAGCATAAAAACTAGATATACCTGGACACACCACCTGAAGGACTATACTGTGGAAGAGCGATCTCTCTCTCTCTCTCTCTCTCTCTCTCTCTCTCTCTCTCTCTCTCTCTCTCTCTCTCTCTCCCTCTCTCTCTCTCTCTCTCTCTCTCTCTCTCTCTCTCTCTCTCTCTCTCTCTCTCTCATCCAGTCTACAGATCATTCTCGATCAGCTCTGGAGGCCTGGGACAGACGAAGTTTCGAGGACAGCATCCAGATGTGATGAGGGTGCTGATTATACCAGTGAACATCGAAGGTAAAGGGATGCTGGTCATGCCATTTTCTACATCCACTGCTTAGAAATGTTTGTGATGTCACTCTGTCACCAGTGGCTGAAGGAAATGTTGACAAAGCCCACCTGTACACCAGCATGGACACTATGTGACTAGGCATTTATATCACCCACTGTAGAGGTAAACATTGATATTGTTGTCATTCAGATCATGCACAGCTGAAGGAAGTGGTGATGCTGCTCTGATCACCTACAGGTTTGGGGAATGATGACAATGTACCTCTGGTCACTCAAAACTGAGGGTAATATCAGCTCTACCGCAGCTGATTGAAACGTCATAGAGGCCAACGTTGACTACAGGGCTACGGTGATCGCAACTGATGTGACTCTGTTCACAGAGGAAGCTATCAGTCATACCTTACTGGTCTATCGCGGCTGAGTGGAATACGTGACACTGTATGATTCCAGTGAGAGAGAGACCAATACGTAAGAGGATGCGAGTGTGGCGAGTATAACGTGGTAACATGAGCTTGTAGTGCGTTAGGGCCAGACGGGAGGACACTGGCAGCCAACAAACAGGGAGGGAATGTTCGTGAAAAGGGCTGAGGGAGGAGTAGGAGGGAGGGTGGAGACACGTGATAAAAGGGGGAGTAAGTACAAGTGGTGAAAGGAGTGGAATGGAAAAGTAATGAGAGGGGTGAGAGGGCGGAGTGGTGAGGGGTGGGAGGGTGAACTGATGAGGGTTGGCTGGGTGGAGTGATGAAGGGTGGGACGGTGGAGTGATGAGGGACAGGATGGTGGAAATATGAAGGATAGGAGGGTGGAGCTGTGAGTGTTGGAAGAGGAGGAGTGGCAAGAGAGATGGGAGGGTGTCCAGGGGAGACGGTAGCTAGGTGACAAGAGGGATGGTAGCGACAAGTAGTAAGTAAAGTGAGGGGGATGAACGACAAAAGGGGTGAATGTTGAGGAGAACAAGATGGATGAGGGTTGAAAGGCGGAGGAATAGTGAGAGACTGGCGAGTAGTGAAAAAGGTAAGTAGGACGAATTGGGATAGATGGACAGTGACAGTGGTGAGAGAGACTAACGGGGAATGGGTTGAGAGACACATGTGGTAAGAGAGAGATAGGAAGACGAGTGGTAAGCAGAATGGGATGGGAGAGTGGTAAGAGGGATGAACGGTGATAAAGAGGGGCACGGGGAGGGACAGCTGGCGAGTGGAACGAGTAGAGAGAAATCTGATTGATGAGACGGATGTCTCGTGTGAAGGGAAGAGCGGTAACATGGACGTAGATAGTGAGGAGTGAGAAATAAAAGGGACGAGTGGTAACAGGGAGGAGACAAAATGGGAGAAAACAATGAGAGGGAAGGAGTGGTAAGAAAGGCAAAAGGTGATAGTCATGTAGCAGTGAGAGGCTCAAGTAGTGAGAGAGAAAGAGTGGTGTGACCAAATAATGAAAGGATAACGAGTGGCGAGTTGCAAGAGAAGAACGAAAAGCTATGAGAAAAACGAACAGCGAGGCAGAGTGACCATAGGGAGGACGAGTAACGAGGGGCTTGTGAAAGGAGCGAACGTCTGGGTGAAGTGAGTAGTGCGAGGGAGGGACGAATGGTAAGACTCAGGTGCTGGGAGAGACGAATGAGTGGTTAGAGAGGCATACGAAAAGAGGACGAATAGTATGAGGAACAACTTATGAAAAGGACGGGAGGTAAAAGGGACGAATGGTAAAACCAGACTAACTATGAGGGTATAAGGGATTGAGTAATATGCGATGAGGTGGATGAGTAGAAAAAAAATAACACAGGCGAAAGGGATAAGTGATAAAAGGGATGAGTAGTTAAAGAGTCGTGTGGTAAGAGGGAAGAGTAACGAAAGGGCCAAGTGCCTTTCCTCTCCCGCCGTACAATCACATCATCTTCCATAAAGCAACTCAATCAACTCTTCCATATGCTTTTTCTCGATCCATAAATGCTAAACACAGATGCTTATGTTTCTCTCAAAATTTTTCACACAGATTCATCAAAGCGAACACATGACCCACACATCCTCTATCACAATGATGCTCCTCAATCTGATGCTCTGTACATAGCCATCACCCTTTCAGTCACCACTCGCCCATACAGCTTACGAGTCGCACTCAACATACTCATACCTCTGCAACTCGAACATTCACTTTTGTCCCCCTTGTATATACAGTGGCAATATGTAGGCATTACTCCAATTCTCAGGCAATTCATCTTCGGCCATACATACATTGGAGATCCTTACTAACCAATCAACAACACAGTCACCTCGTAACTTGAGAAATTTAACTGCATTCATAAACAGTTGTTATGACCAACTACCCTTTCGCGTATCAGCAACAAACCCGGGCATATTCCACTCAGGTTCCTTCCTGGAAGTTCTTGCCAACGAACACGTTGCCTCCAGCCCGACAAAGATGCCACAAACGTTCCTTCAGTGACCCCCAGTGCTTCGTGTCCAACAAACAATTACGAAGCAAATGTTGCTGATATAATCCTTTCCTATCTAGATACTGGAGTGTGTGCCTTTGGGCTTCCTATATAAGCCCCTGCTGGGCAATAACAATACGAAACAGAGATCGTGATAACGCAAATAAAACAGAATGTGCAGAGAAGAATACCTGTCGAGCCATCATTTGTATGCCAAGCGTCAGGACGGAAAATGTGAAAGGTAGAAGTCACTGCCAGCCATAGCATCGCCCCAACCGTATTTGAATCAAAATATACGATTAAGAAACTCAAAAGAAATTATTCAGACATCCATTCATCAGACATTTAGCGTGGGCCGCCGGCCGCTATTCAGAAAGTGGCGCCTGAGACAGCCTAGCTCTCTGTTTCTCACGCAGATGGTGGCGCACTGGTGTGATGTTTCTGATGCTTTCATTCTCATCCCATATCTGTGTGTGTGTGTGTGTGTGTGTGTGTGTGTGTGTATGTCCCATTGGTGTCCGAGTCACTCAGTACTGAGGCCAGCCAGGCAAGCCCCCCGACACTAATTGGACGGTTCCTTTATCTCCTGACTTATGAAGGGGAGGTGACTTGCTCCTCCAACTCTTTCGTGTAGGCCTTCCTCCTCCTGCAGTCCCTTCCATATCAATCCAGCAGTTCCCTTTCTTCACCTGCTGCTTCCATACGACTCATTCCCGCCTATAGACATTTTACTTCAGTGCATTTGTGTGTAATTAACTGAAAATCCAAAGTCCTCGAGCAAGGCATCACCAGAGGTGAGACAAGGTATATTTCACATCCTCAGGTGTTCAGGTGCATCGTAGCCCCACGTAAGGGTGCGTCCAACCCTTCAGGCTCAGCCAGACGCCGCCGTACACAGCGCGTCACAATATTTGGCTGAGCGTTATTAATGACAGCGGCTGTGATCTGCCCTTAACTCACGCCGCCACCGCTCAAACCCAGGCCAGCCAGCTTTCGCAGAACTTTGTCTCTTTCCTCCAGGATGGACAAGGAACTGTTCAGGTCCTAACAGATTTTCAGTAAAGATGATCAACACTGACAAAACTCACTGCTGTTAAGGTGTAACAGAATATTGTTTTGATGTAGAATGTTAAAAAAAAAAAAAAAAAGACCACGAATATGAAAGTCTTTCAGTGCTTAAGGACACATACACCCAAGCAAAATATCCCAACTAAATATATCTTAAAGTAAGTACCGTTACTTATGATATGTTAGGTTCCTTAATATTCCAGTCAGAAGGTAGGCTTGTCTTTCGTAACCTAATGTGCTTAGTTCATCCTGGAAATAGACACCATCCAAGCTGCCGCTGTGATGAATGGACGAGTCACAAGGACCCTGGCTGCTGCTCTGTGATGGTGGCGCTGAATATGATTGTGGTGGTGTTTGACAGTTTGCTGGTGGTGATGGTGGAGGTGATGCTTGGCAAGTTGGTGGTTGTGGAAGTGATGGTGACGTGTGGTAATGATGGCGGTGTTGCTGGCTGTGGTAGGGGGGTAACGGTAAATGATGGTGGTGGGGGGAAATTAGTTGTATTGGTAACGGGGGTGATGATAGTAACGGTGTTCATCGTGATGGTGTGTGTGATGATGGTGATGTACACCTTAACTTACGCTGACTCTGTCTTGACGTGTCTAGTCCAAAGAGTATGAATACCTGTTTAAAATCATCATCGCTTTTGTCTCCACTCGTTCTGAAGGGTCGTAAAATCCAGCCTACGATCTTCTCTGCTTGAGGTAACGGTTACTCTGTTGACATCACTGATAGTGTAGTTTCCACATACGTATTTACTCATAGACCGCTTTATAGCTCTTCCGTGATATGACTAGGTTTGCGTGACTGGTATTCTGTACGAGTTTTCAGGTCTTCCAAGTCCGTAACCAGCTAGGCGAGAATATATATATATATATATATATATATATATATATATATATATATATATATATATATATATATATATATATATATATATAAAGAATAAGTTTACACCTACAGGTAATGCATATATGAATATAATAAGGGCTAAGAACGACTGTTTTCGTAAGCAATAATATAATGAAGGCATGGGGAATAGGGCGGCACCCGCGGGTGGTGTGTGGCCAATGGGCGGACCTCTGGTTCTGGCCACCTACATTGCCTTCACCAAGCTCCATGATTCTGCCGGCGCTCTTCGCTCTCCTCCATCACACATAGCCTAAAGCTATGACAAAAATACATCATCGACCACATCCACAGCACTATCCTACCCTACAACACACGCCACAGGTTCCTTTTAAATACTAGCCCCCTTTGTATAACATCCCACATCACTCCTAACACCCGGAACTACTTTTCAAAATTTGTACCAAAAGTAACCAGCATATAACGTCTGCTAGCTTGAAGACTACTGCCAATAATAGTTAAATCTTAGCATAATTTTCTGATAGCTGGAAACGAAAACATCCAACATTCACACCCTTATTGTTTGCATTACCACTGCCAAACATTTGAGACCATCCACCTGGTAGCTTGCACCATTATGTTCAGCACTAGTACTTTGCATCTTTTTCGCGATTCATCTCCACATTTTTTTTTATTTCAAGTTAATGAAAAGATAATAGTTAAATCTTCGCATAATTTTCTGATAGCTGGAAACGAAAACATCCAACATTCACACCCTTATTGTTTGCATTACCACAACCAAACATTTGAGACCCTCCACCTGGTAGCTTGCACCATTATGTTCAGCACTAGTACTTTGACTGCATCTTTTTCGCGATTCATCTCCACAATTCTTTTATTTCAAGTTAATGAAAAGATAACAGAGAAACAAAAGTATTAATGAATTTTGGAGGAAGTGCAAAAACTGTCTTTCGAAGAGTGCCAAGTCATAGAAATTAGCAAAGAAATGAAAGAGAGATTTCCAAAGCTTTAAGGTGTGGGGAAGGAAACGGTTATCAAAAAGGCCACCCTTGACTTGTCAACGGCCACACAGCAACAGGGTAGGAGGGGCGTATCTAGGGGAAATACCGCCTATGGCAAACACTGAAATTGCGCTCCTGGCTTGATTAAAAATGTACATATAGTGGATGGTATATAAAAATATATAGTGTAATTATAAAACGTTTTAGAGTTAGGGCAAACTTAAATTTATACAGACTCTTAAAGACTTAAAATTTGAAGAGGTAGGGCAGGTAGGGCAAGTGCCTTACCTGCTACACCCTAGATACGCCACTGCACAGCAGTCATGTGACGCGGTAGCTTGCCAAGAATTGCGTGGTCTAGTCAACGGAGGGGTACACATACTTTCTTGACTGACTTGTCATATGCCTTGCGTTCAACATGGCTATATCATATTAACAAGCTGGCATCTGCAAGTTTTTCTATCAGTCTTTTCACATCATTTTGTTTCCACATACTCCTGTCTCTCAGTTACCTGGACCCAGGGTAACTAAAGTTTAACATTCCTCACGTTGGAGTTGGGGCGAATACTCCATCACGACAGCTTTTTCCACACTTTCATTTGAAGTTCAACCCATTCAATAAAACTTCTAGTACATATCTAGTTATTTTCCTTTGCATGACTTCACTCTCTGCTTCAACTTTCTAATACCATCCTTACACATCCTCTCAAATCTCCAAGCTCTCTAAAAAATTGCTACGCTTCTTATTCAAACGAATATCATTTTTTTCAGACAATGATGTTGCTCTTACTCAATTTTCTTTCAATACAATCGTCATTTGATCAAAGCACCACCATTCTATCCAGTTTCTCTGATTTAGCAAGCAGATTAGCAAAATCTGCATGAAGTACCTGCAGCAATTCCATTTCAGTTCCACTCCATCTCACTTTCATCTCAGGTAATGACCCATCCATAAAAAAAACCATCTTGGTCATAATAACTCATGCCCTACTTTCTCCACCCCGGAGCTCTATAAATCCTATATTTTTCTATTATTCCAAACAGCCTTCGAAGGATCCATTTTTACTGTTGACAGGCCTCAACCTTTATTGATCTCTCTCGTGTACTCCTAGTTACGTATATATTACGTACAGTGCATAAAAAAAGAAAAAAGAAAAACCCATACCAACTGACGGAGGGGGTTGGTAGCTCTGGCCGGTCAAGGTTGGCCAGCCTGGGTAGGTAAGCCAAAGTAAGCAAACGAACATCGCGACCGGAGAAGTGAGCTCGATGGCGGCACGGGCGAACACACCGCTGACCTTGGACGAGAGGGAGCTCCTCGTTGACCTAGTTCATGAAAACTCAGTAAAAAAGGGGGTCGCTAAAGACATCGTTACGCGGAGGCAGGTGATATGGGAAAAAGTAACGGAAAAGTTCAACACTTCCCTCTCGCATGTAGAACCAAGGACGAAGAAGCAGCTTCGTACTGCTTGGAAAAGGATGAAAGATATGTAAGTATGCTAGCCTGAAATTGTGGTATTTCATGATATACAACTTACGGTATTTCTTTTCAAGTCCCAGCGATATTAACATCAGTATCGACGAAAGTCTCAAAAGTCCAAATAAGTCAGAAAATGAAACTATGTGGTTAAAGACTAGTACTGCTTCGCATCGCTTTTAACTTTAGATATTGGATGATTTTCTTCAGTACTAGTGTAGTGTCTAGGCAATAAGGCAGTACTAGAAGTTGGAAAGCCTAATTTGGAGCATTATATAGTACTGATCGATAATGTATAAGGCTATAGCATTGAAGGTTATGTATGTCAGGGAAAATATGTTGATATAGTATTTCAAGTGGGAAAAGAATCAACAGAACACATGAAATATTCACAAAACCTCTCAACCAGCTGTGATTTATCTTATTTAGTATTCTAGTTGAAATATACTTGTTACACTCATGAATGAGCATCGCGCAAATGCTGCTCAATGACAAGGCAGTGGCCTTGCGATACGCTGCAGGGGACTAGTTTAATATGTCTGCTAAATATTTCAGTTATTAGGTAAGGGATCATATTCTATTTCTACAAGCGTTTTACTTATACATAAATTGAAATCACATTTTCCTCAGATAACCAGCTTGCATCGATATTGGCCATTAAAGAAATAATGCTCTGCGGCTGTTATTATGACCTCCCATAATTATGAATACCACCAAAATTCAAGACAACTACAGTAGTGTGTGTGTAATATATATATATATATATATATATATATATATATATATATATATATATATATATATATATAAATTTGGCTCTAAATCTCTAACCCGATTTCTTTTTTCATAATGACTTACTGCGTGTTTAGGGGTATTCATTGTTTAGGAAGACCCAGTCATTATGTGCTTTAAAAAGTACAAAATCACTGCAGAACAATATCATTCAATATTCAAAGCTAACAGCAATGCACGGTTAAAAAAAAGACATGCACCATATCTTTCTTTTCACATGTAAGCTTGCATAAATGTTGTAACATTGACTTAGGTAAGAGATGAAGGTAAAGTTCCAGTTTAAGGGCACCATGGACATAACTTAGATTTGGGTGAAATGTATATCGATGAATTACTGGTACCTAAGAAATGATAAAGTTAGGAACCAGGAAGCGGGCAGAACCTTGCAGATAAGGTGAAAATGAGATTAAATGCATTTGTTACCTAGTCCAGCCTGGGTAGACTAGCCTAGCTTAGCGAACCTAACGAAACCTATGATAACGTAGCCTATGTATCATAGGATGCTACCCGTGCCAGTATAGTCTTCCCTAGTGCAGTCATCCTTAGTACGGCCTTCCCAACCGTTGTCTACCCTAGCGCACACAGTCTTATAACATTCAGAACAATTTTGTCCACCTATAATCTGACGCCATTTTTCCACCAGGGACTTCCATCAAAAAAAGTTGATGAAAAAGAAATGATCGTATCATAATGAAGTTGTACAGGTGACTAGCCAAGAGAAGGAAATGATGGAAATGGTCCATGATACTCGTATCTAAATAAGATATTTTAGAAAAGAAACTCTTTAAAAACACACTTCTTAAAAACACCGTAACTGTTTCATGTTGATATTTCCTCATGACCTGTCTCTTTTAACCTACACCTTTGTGTAGCATGATATCCGGAGGGAAGATGACTAGAGGGGAATGCTACTGCCGTTTGAGTGGTTAGCGAAGAGTAAGAGGCATTAACCTCAAAGGAAGGTAGGTTTAGAGGATTGTTATCCCGATCAAAAGAATCTCACATACCTCGCGGAACATCACCTCTGAGAGAAAGTTTTGCATTCTTCAAAACTCATATTGTTGTAAAATACGTATGTGCTGTCATTATATTTTTGGCTCTAGGGTGATCATTATCTTTAAATATTTGCCTTGTGTAACCTTGAACTGTTCCCCTGTGGGATATACTTTGTTACCATGATATGCGGTCGCTGTAGATCAGTTTTTAAAAGGGTTTAGGGGTAACTGTAATCTTATTTCCTGTGTAATCAACTAAACCTGACTTTTGTACTCCAGGGTGCAAAGGAAAGCAAAACGTAGAAATGCTGAGAAGACTAAAGGATGCAGATCGCCCCCTTATGAAGAATTACGTGCTGAAATCATGCGTGTAATTAAAGCTCAGCAAAAAATGACTAACATCACACTATGCAATTTAGCCCCTTCATCTGATGCTACTAACACCCTTCAGAAATCACCTACTGGTATTTCATTTTTTCATTATTCAGACTGTAGTATTTGCATATGTAGGATTAATGGGTGGCAATATATATTGCTTAGCTGTTTTGATCATTTAACTACGTTAGTGATCAAATCTAGAGAGTGTAAAATCCAGGTTATGCATGATCTTTCAGTCTTTGTGTGATTTTGAAAATTTAATTGCACAATTCTACTGTTTTAGACCAGGCGATTATTTTAATATACAGAGATATACTTGCACGATTGTGAGATGATGCTGTGGTTTTATTATATATAGCTTTACGTGAGATTTTCATTATTTCATAATTTCTCTCCACTGCGTCCCGTCCCACAAGCAATGAGACATTTTTGAGGAATATCCGGGTCAAGATCATTTGGTAAAGAAACTTCATATTTGCTAACCCTTTAAGAACAAAAATTGGATCCTTGAACTAATTGCTTCCATAACGGGTTTACCCTCATCAGTCAACGACTGTCACCAGGTTGACAGAACCGACAGACCTACCTTACACCTGATCATTCATAGTTCAGTTCCATGATATAATACTATGGGCACAGTATCTTCTTTAGTGTTGGTGATTTTTGTTCTTATTGGTATATATATATATATATATATATATATATATATATATATATATATATATATATATATATATATATGATTCTTTATGAAGTAAATTTGTATTTCTTTTTCAGACTTTTTTTGTTATTTCTCATGTTAGTAAGGTAGCGCTAGGAACAGACGAAGAAATGGCCTCATTCATTTACATCCATTGTTGTGTATTGCACCGACACTACATCACAACTAGGCCCCATAGACCTCTCCATGGTTTCCCCGACTAATTCATACCCCCTGGTTCAGTCAGGTGACCCCTCCATATCACATTGCTCCATCTCTATCATTTGCACACTACACCCTCCTTAATGTACAGGCCCCAGACGGAACCATTTTCACTTCCATCTCCCTCTAGTTCTGTCGGCACTCTCTCCTTGTCCCCCTCCACTTATGACACATATCCTCTTTGTTACTCTCTCCTCACTCATTCTTTCCATTGTTCATACCATTTCAACACACCCACTTTAGTTCTCTGTCGTCCTCTTCGTTTTACCACACCTCTACCCTTTCATTTTTGTATCATACCTACCCTCCTCACTCTACATGTCCTCAAACATTTCATATCAAACACATTCACCCTCATCTATACATTATCGTCTAGAACCCATGTCTCGCATCCATACAACACGGTTGGGACCATCATACCTTCAAACATGCCTATTTTCGCCTTCCCAGGTAGTGAACTCTGTTTTCTTACATTTCTCAGTACTCTTAGGACCTTCGCCTCCACACCAACCCTATGACACCAGCTCTCATAGTCCCATTCGCTGCCATGTCCACGTCCAGGTATCTAAAACAAAGCACTTTCTTCAAGTTTAGACATGGATCTACCAAGCGTAACTCCGGGATTCCTCCTCGCAGCGAGTTGGATTCCCTAAGTGTTGTGCACTTAGTAGTCCACCAGTAAAGGTATTTCTGATTTTGCTTTTTTCAGTTTTAGTTCTTTTTTCTTCTTGCTTAACCCTTCTCCTCTCTGTGGGTGTGCTCTCATCGAATAAGGCCATATTGTAGTGAAAAGAAATGCAGGTTTTCAAGGTTGATTTCTTTTTTCTTTCTGATATATATATATATATATATATATATATATATATATATATATATATATATATATATATATATATATATATATATATTCCTGTTGTCTTACTCTGCCACTGCCTTCCCCTCCTTAAAAAAAAAAAAAAGATTCCATATTCTACCCTTGGGTCAGCTCTGAGCTCTGATCGGCTCAGAGCAGAGGTGGGTCGGTGCCATCTGCCTGGGTGTGGTCACTGATTGACCGACAGTGAACCTCTAAAACAAGCGAATGGCTTCGGTGTTCCGGGGATGGCTTCAACAGTGTGAGCCAATACGAAGCTTCCTTTGCCAAAAGTATGAAGGTAAGAATGATCCTTACCCGGATGTTCCCAAGGAATATCTTTACTGCTCGCAGGGTACCGCCTCAAAGGCATTTTTTTTTCCTTCAATCTTCGAAACCTGATTTTGAATGTGACAGCGAAATGGAGTAGATTTAACTTTACTCTCCAGTGCTTCCAGTATGTACGAAATGTTGTGGCTTGTATCATGGTAAATGACTAAGTTAGATGGCATATAAACAGCTCAACTGTAGAGAACGAAAGCCATGGATATATGTGAAATACAATTTACTCATTTTTATCATTAATTTTTTTTTAATAATTTCTCTGCATTATTAAAACGAGAAGATGAAAGATGTTCCTGTGCTCTTTTAAAATAGTGGCAGTGCTTTTGTGCATCATTTCAAATGCTTTAGTGACCTGAAAACTTGAAAAAGCACAAAGTTTGTAAGATAGCAATTCATTGACTGCTATAAGAAGAGAGAGAGAGAGAGAGAGAGAGAGAGAGAGAGAGAGAGAGAGAGAGAGAGAGAGAGAGAGAGAGAGAGAGAAATGCCTAATTCAGAAGTAGAAGAGAAGCTGTTATACGCGTAGCAGAACCTCAGCCATCATTATAGTTTTGATATGACCTTCAAATTGGATATTAATGTCAGCTTTATAGTACTTAAAGGTGTTGTTAATTGAATTGTGTACATGCCTAGAATTGACAGGAAAAAAAAAGAAAAACGAGTCTGTTGCATCACTAATACACGAGAACACAAGGACATCAACTTTTGAACATCGTGTATCCTCACATGTTTACTTCCGTTTACTGTGTATGTTGATTTTAGAACCAGATGTACCAGCATTCCTCCGGAAATCCATGACGCCCTCGGTTTCTTCAGGTCCGCCAGTACCGACACTAGACATGCAGAGACTTCCCTCGGGGACGTCAACAGCCGTGCCAGCACCAGCAGCTGCACCACCACCTGTGGCACCGTCGCTGCAGCCACGACCCGTGCCAACGACAGTGACAACATCACACGTCCCTTACGCAGTGCCACCAATACCTGTGCGAACTACACTCTCAATAGCACCTTATGTACTCCCCACACCGTCACCATCATATACGTCAACCTCCTTCACACCATCAGGATCTACACCAACGGCAGCGACATCACTATCAGTAGTTTGGTCACAGACATCAACTAGTATTATATCTCCAACATCACTTGACAGTAAACCATTTTCACTTTCAAAGACATCACATAGAGAGCAAGATGCAGGAAGAAACAGAGGGAAAAAGAAGAAATCTTGTTGCTCTGAGGGGAAGTCCAGCAAGAGAATGAGGCGACATGAAGAACTCACCGAAGAGTTGCTAAAACTAGTTCAAGATTCTTCAGTAGCGGTGTTAAAAGTTGGTCAGGCGGTTCAAGATGTCTGTAACGTCATGTCAGAACAAGTTGCCAGGCTGACTGAGAGGGCCCTTATGGTTTACCAGGCCATAAATAAGACAATCGATCAAAATTAAGTTACATGTGTTCCTGGCTATCTATCCTTTTTTTAGATGGATGGATTGACAGTTAGATCGTCAGATAGAAAGATTACACTAGTTGTATTGTGAATGGAAAGTCACCTTCGGTGAGGCTGTATCACTGGGTGAGTAGTCTCGTCAAAGAACTTCTCACTCAATTGGCGTCTACGTTTCCTTGCTCCTGGACGTACCGCAGGCTTGGGCTGCAAGAGCGTTTAGGGAGGTCCTGGGTAACGCCAGAACTCTTTCATAGAAATTTGTCTTGGGGGGGGGGGCATTTATATAGAAAATAGTTAAGTATGCTCACTCACTCCATGTCCCAAGGGTCCCTTATGTCTTTATATGGCTCTTGCATGTCTTAGGATGGTGGCTTCGTCCACCGATTGGGACCATAAGTCATAAAGTGTTGTGTTGTCTGCGTGTCTTTTTGCAAAGTCTGCTGGGCAGTTAAGTAGAATTTGTTCCTTGTCCTTGTTATGGGAGTTGCAACTTGGGCATGAAGGGCCTTGGAATTTGCTGAAACAGTGTTGGTAGTGATGGATGATACCCAGAGCGTAGACGGGAGAGTGCCACTCGTGTTTGTCTGGAGAGTGTTGTTTTTGATGGGTGTATATCAGGCGGGTTAGAGTTTAAGCTGAAAGGTCGTACGTTTACTGCTTGCCGGGCTATTTTAGTGTGTATGTAATTTGTCATTATTATGATCGGGGGATCTGTGAGTAGAGGTCACTAAAGTGTGAGGCAGGGGTAAGCATTTCATTTCTACTTGGGGACTGGTGGCTAGCTATTGCGTAATATGGATGGGAGAGGTCTAGTCCTGTGGCATAAACTGATTGCTGAACAACAATTCTAACACTGACGGAACACATACCCTCAGAAATAACCCGTCCAGACACTCACCCATTAGATGCAACACTAACCCCCACACAGACACAAGCCACACATTCCTTCCACTCTCCGGGCGTCATTAACGCTAAAAACACCTTGTCAACGTATCCCAAAACTCTTCATGCCCACGATGCAATCTGCCACACAAAAGACACCCATCACTAAATGCCCATTTGCCCTGATCTTACTTCGCATAGACGCACACACACACACACACACACCATCTCTGCACCTAATGGCCTGTGGCCCGGGCCTGTGTACATAGCTTTTTATGGGGTTCCTGCAGCCTCGAGCCTGTGCTTCAGTCAGATGCAAGGAAATGGGGAACTTCAATGGAGCGAGAACTTCCTTTATGGGACTGTACACCCTTCCGTCAACAAAGATACGGCCTCGCTGAAGATGACGTTCTACTTTTGGTGTGGCCACATGCAGGGGGAGTCCGGTAACACACATATTGCAATGTCAGACCAATATGTCCAAGGTGTGTGTGTGTGTGTGTGTGTAAAAGAGAAGTGGCAGCGTAAAGTGGTATGTGTTTTTGTTTCTCTCTCTCTCTCTCTCTCTCTCTCTCTCTCTCTCTCTCTCTCTCTCTCTCTCTCTCTCTCTCTCTCTCTCTCTCCCGTTGCACAACGCACAGGAATCTGAACATTTCAAGGGGAGCGATTTTTTTTTTTTTTTCGTTTCACCGGTTCCCCCTTAACACGACAATGGGGAATTTTGTTTGCATTCTCCATGCCACCTTTTACATGTGGAACGTATTTGGTCATGTGTCTCATATTAGGTGAATAATGTAATGGGAAGGAGTTAAAAGCTCACGGTCAAAGGTCATCCAGTTAATGAGTACCGAGTGTAGGGTTTTTTCTTTTACTATATTTTGTGATAAGTTTTCTGTTGGATTAACCTAATATTTTTGTCAGTAGAGAGGAGACTTTTATGGATATTTGCGTCAAAATATTGAAAAATTAAGTGGTTGAGGCAAAGTTATGTTAATGAGACGCGAGTGAGAAAAAAGGATTTTGAACACTTTTACTTGAAACTTTGAATATTGATGACTATAAGGTTATGCTCTCATATATTTTTTTTTTCAGTTATTATATTGTCATTTACACGATAGGACATTTCTGTGCTGTCATTCAGTCAGATGATGTAAATATGCAATGTCGCATGTGTACGTACAACGACCCGCTCACACTAATAATAATGCGATGGTCCTTACATGATTTGACCTTCCATATTGTGTGGATGCGAGTGATGGCTGTGAGCTGTTGAGTGTGGCAGTCAAGATTTTGATAGTCCAGTATGTCATGAATAACACACACACACACACACACACACACACACACACACACAGAGGCCCAGTTTGTATATGTAAGGAAAGAGATGGAAAGTACATTACAGCACGATATTAAGTTGTCTAAAGTTATAGCTCTATAGTTTTGATTTCTCAGTGTTGTTCTTCTGCACTAAGTAAAGAAACTTTGTATTTCAATGGAAGCTGTTCACCAATTTGTACAGGAGAAATGTTTCAAAACTATTTTCTTTTTTCTTTTGGCACCCTCCATGCCTACATTTACTTGTGTAACGTTCATTTCTATGTCTTTTAAGTAAGGTGAATGTTAGGCAGTAAGAAAAAATACTGCATGTAGGTTACTTTACTTTGAAGTCTTCTGTGTTACGTTGGACCACACGGTGTTTTCTCTTTCAATAAAAAAGGAAAGTTTTTAGGGGGCACATTTATCAAAATAATGAAAAATAAATCATATGATTTTGTGTAGTCATATGAGATGAGTGGGGTTATCCATTTGACTACTTACTTTCAGAGAGATTGTGAGGATGTAGCAGTTATCTGTTCTATCAGTTATGATTGAGGTCAGTTATTAATAAGGTAGACGAAGCAGATATTGGAGGTATAAGTAGCAGCATTTGTATGTACAAGTGACCTATCATCTTTCCATACTGGATGGGTAGGTGGGATACAGAGTTATATGGTAAACCATCCCGATGGACTGTCAAGTGTGGCAGGCATGTCATTGTAACATATCAAAAGATTATTAGGTTCTGATACTGTATGGCAAAGCAAATCTGTGACATGAATACTAAACAAGTGATGTTATGCATGTGAACCTATGGCTGATGACATGTTTTAAACCTATGTTGATTGAATGTTGCTGTTATGTATAAACGTCACAAATATTAAAATGTACAACATATACTCTATATTTTTATCCTCTTGTGTTAGTGTGGTTGGCCCTCGTTGATGACTGGAACGTTATCATACCATAATAGTATTACTGTGAGAGAGGAGAATCTCCCATCTGTACTTTAATTGTTGCTAGTGATGGTTTACTGTCCATGGCTAAATCTACACTGACCCTATATTTTCTTACTTCGTAACCCTCACCATTTTTTTTATCAGTAAGAAATGCCACTTTTTTCTTACCATTCGAAAGATCTTATATATACATATATATATATATATATATATATATATATATATATATATATATATATATACATATAATCAAAACTTGACCATTACAAGACATATAATCCTCAAGTACTGCCCCTCTCGACCAAAAGTCACCCTGTGGTATATATAAATCGCTAGCACCGAGCTGTTCTTCAGCTCGAGCATTTTAGGCTCCCTCTTTCAAAATGGTTCATGATAAATTTAGCAAGAAGAAACGCAGGTGGCAAGGCTAGGAGGCGCTAGCATTGACTGGCGGCTCTCCATCATACACTCCACCACCGCCGAGGTTTTCCCAGCCATTGCTCCATCACATCATAATGCAACTGTGGCTACCAACCACCCCTGCCACCGCTCCACCCTCCACACACCGTCTTCACCGCCGATAACTCGTATCTTTCTTCATATTCCCATAAACAACAACTATCATAATGATAATCAACCAAATGTAGGGCATAAAATCCTAAACTTATACAACAAGTCGGGAAATATCAGGATCAAACAAGAGAGAAAGGAAGACGAAAAGACGGTGGCAACTCTGTATCATTATTCAAGTTTCATTGGGTGCATTCTGGTCGGTCCTTGAGGTAGCGCAGGGCGGTGCTTACTGCGATCACTCACACGCCGTAATGGTTGTTAGCCGGTGCGGCCCGCTCTAGTTACGCCGACATAACCATGTAGAAATAAGATCTACGGTTCTCGCTCATGATCGGAAAACATTGGTGCATCCTTCCTACATTCCTGCAGGAGATATATATTTCTATTACTTGAGTCGGACGTGTTTTTACCGGTTAAATATAACATCAAAGGTGTTAAGCCGTGCAAGATGGCAACAGTGATCTCGAAAATTGAAACCTTAATCATTAGCAGTGTGACTGTCACTGTTGCCCACTCGCGGGTCCCAGTTTTCAAGCCAAATCATTGAAACAATTATTTGAATAAATATAGAGGATATCTCTTTTTTTTTCTACGCAAGTTCGGCCCTATCCAACACACTTGAGATCACACACAGCCCGGGACCAAAGAGCCACTCTTTCGCTCGCGTTAAAACACCAGAAAAGACGCTAACCGGCCTCTCCGTGTGCAATTGAGGAGAGGGCGGCTCGAGTTTCCCGCGCGGGAGGGGAGTCAGCAATGCAGGTGCCTATAAATCAGTTCAACTGGCATTCAGCCGCGATCTTTTCACCGTGACTCTATACATGTGTCCTAATTGTTCGCTGAGGTAGTTTTGTGGCAAGATGGACGGCCGGGCGCGGCCCACCGCCGCTCTTGGTCGTCCTCAGGTTTTGGTGAGGAGGACCGTGGCGCCACCAATGCATGTCCGGCCGCGTCGACCAACAGCCTAGTCTCGACTTCCATCATTTCGTGAACGTCTGTTGCCAGGGTTTGTGGTTTGTTATGAAGATATCATTTCCCTCGTAGGGCCATCACACCAAGACCTACAAAGTGGCGTATAGAATTATTTCGTGCTGCATTTCTAACATACATTACCAGCTTAAAATGGCGAACGGGCCTGAGTTTGCGTATTGATTAAAGATCCTGAGTGTAACATTAGGATAGTGAGGATGTCAGAGGTAGCACCTTGATCCCGGCCTTCATGCCACCGTATTCAGATACCAACACTGATATCCAGGAATATTGATATGCAAGCCATCATTTAAAGGCTGGAAACCAGGGTCACACCTCTGTTGGCGAACACAGGTCAAAGTTCAGATGATTTGCAAGTTACAGATGAAGGTCAGAGGTCAAGTGACAAGTCTTTGATGATGAAGGACAAGTGATGGCTACTATCGTATGAAATAACGATCCCCAGTAGCCAACTTTATTTGTTATTCAAGAATAACTTCACCTGCCACCACCATCTGGACTCCTCGCATCGTTTGAGTGAGCCACCTGGTTATCCGTTCACGCGGGAGACCAGCTGAACGTTCAAGATGATGGTGTGCGTACAGCACCAATAAAGACGGTTGACAGATGGTTTCGTACAACAGAATCATATGTATGTATTACCATCAGAAGTTTAAAAAAGTTGTGTGACAGATGCTCAAGCGATGGGGCATTCGAGTGAAGAATTCCTCCAAACACTACAGATAGCTAATTACTCAGTTTATATATATCCTTAAAAAAAACATATTAGAACCAGGATGAATATACAATGATAACAGACAACGAATAATCAGGATGATACATGTCTTAGTATAACACGCACAGTTCAGAGATGGGGAAGATTCAATAATGGAAGATTTCTGTTGTAGAAGATAGACTTGGAGAATTTACATTCTCACAGAGAAGGAGAGTCATGGAGACACAAGTTCTTCGAGTATGTATAGAGGAAAGTCTCTTCAATCAGTATGAAGCAGAGAACCTTAAAATCAGGAGGAATCATAGATCATCCCAATTAGATTTTGACACCACACACCGTTGCAGCGAAACTGAGAAAATGATATAAGTAACACCATTTAGAAAAAAAGTAATTATGTAATGCTTTAATAAAACTCATGTCAGCATGGAAGGCAAATAGAATTTATAATTTTTCCGAAATATTTTCAAGGTTACGTTCCATTACGTATGTTTTTAAATCTACATTATAGAAAATACGCATCGAATAGTCCTTACCGAAACCAAATTACACAATAGAAGAAAAAATATACATACAAAGGGGAAAGAGTCACACTGACCATATTACAGACGCAGAGAAAAAAAAATTACATAAAATGCACTTAATGGCAAAATGATATATTTTCCAATGAAAAAAAGAAGAAAAAAAATGTTGCAGTCGAGAATCGGTACATGAGTAGAAACGATTTTTTGTGTCGTCGTTTAGCGTGTGAGACGCCAGAGGAGGACAACCTCTGCTTTGTTGCAATTATTTATGACACCAGCGGGGCCGACCGTTTAGCTGGGTTTTTACCGTGTGGGTCGGGAGGACCTGTGATGGATGGCTTGTTAATACGCTTATGATGATGATGCTTCACATCCCTCACCCCTCCCGTTCCCTTGTCCCCCCCTCACCCATTCCTAAAGTCTCGACGCTGCCCAGGCATCATGTATACCCTTCCCTTCCTTTTACCCCTCCCATTCCTAGTTATCCCTCTCCAGCTATCCTATTCCTTGTACTTCCAGTCCCACAGCCTCCCTCGCTCGTCACTCACCCATTCCATTCCCATACCGTAACTCATTTTACCCATTCCTTCCTACCCCTCCTATTCCTCATCCCCTAGCAGGACTTTTAACTTCCACCCCCTACCCCACCGCTCTCGCGTCGTACCTCCCATCATAGCAAGACAAGTATCTTAATGATATTAATCGTACGTAAACCTGAGCAAGTATGACAGTCCAACATGTACATATTCTTTTTTCCTTTTAGACCAGAGGTTTACAAACACTTCCTACCCAGAGTATCCAGCGGCTTAGATCAAAATGTATTATTTATATATATCTTTCCTCAATAGAATTCCCATGTCATCATATGCTCTCTATACTGCATGTTTTGGGGAAAGATAATTTTCACAAGACTGATGTAAGTGTTTTCCTCTCAGTAAGAAAGAAAGAAAAAAAAATACGGTGGTACATAATATTGACGATGCACGTCTTACTGTACATAGATTCATAAGACATCTAGAATGACTTATTCATTCATGCAAAGACATTAGATCTCTTGTTTAATCTGAAAGAAAGCAATGATTGTACCAAATCTTAAGAACCCACTGCATAAACTGGGATCTCTTATTAGTGACCACTGAGTCCATTGACTAATTGATTTAATCGAAGACTTTTTTTTTTTTTATCAAATGAACTGAGATTCGATGAGAGATGATACCATTCTAGATCTAGTGACATCCAGAGGAAAAGTAAATTCTCTGAAGTCCTTTGGAAACCAGGTAGCTGATCACAATGTCATCCAGTATCATTCACTGTAAAACCTCTTGTTTCGATTTATCACAGTATCATCCAATATTATCAACTGTAAACTTGTTTCCGTTTCAAATGTAATAATATGATGACGTTAAAGTTCAGATAAAATGCACTAGGACAACAGCAAAGTGGATCAGGCTCGTGGACATATTTGATGAGGAGTAACTTAAAAAAAAGAAATAAGTCCCGTTGGGAGAGTTAGCATTCCTAGATCGATGAAGGGAAGTGGTGAGAACGGTGTACCGAGAAGGATGACTGAAGAAAAAAAGAATCATCTCGAAGCACAAAAGAATGCTTGCTGGGTATCTGAATTTAAGTGGCAATCTACAGGACCAGTGCATCAAAACAAGATCATAAAGAAACCGAAGAAACAAAAGATGAAAGAGAGAGAATTTCTCACAACGTGAAGGAAAAAAACCGTAAAGAATTTTTCAAATTTGTAAGAAGCAAGAGCGGTACTCAGACATACTATTATCCCATTTTCTAATGAAAATGGTGTTTTGTGTATACCGGAGATGATGAGAACGGAGACGTTGGGGTGAAAAATGAAACATAAGATGCTCCTTTGTATATGGAGCTTAAAGTATTCCTGTGGCGCACTGGACGTAAGGTGAGGATGCGCGTGTGTGTGTGTGTGTGTGTGTGTGTGTGTGTGTGGGTGACGTGACACAGGCTACAGGCACCTCATCTACCCTGCTGGGGTTAAGGAGCGGATGTAACGATAACAGCTATATATATATATATATATATATATATATATATATATATATATATATATATATATATATATATATATATATGGCTCGAGAGAGAGAAAAAAAATACTTGTGTTGCATGCGAGACATGTTGGAAGGTGGCGTCATCTGGCACGAGCATAACAAGGGAGGCTGGTGATGTATTACCACAAAAAACCAATGCAACAAAGACAGCTAGACCTGTTGCAACCCAGACTAATGAACCGAGGCACATGGAGGGAGGGAGGGTGGGACAGAGAGAGTTTTTGTCCGCACTCTACTTCCTATGAAAAAAGATGTCTAATCGCATAAGCAGAGTTATTTTTAATGATTACGCCATTCAGTCTGTGCATCGGGACAAGCATCCATGGCCTGTGCAGAGAGAGAGAGAGAGAGAGAGAGAGAGAGAGAGAGAGAGAGAGAGAGAGAGAGAGAGAGAGAGTCAGGCTGGCCATCATAACCGCTAAAGTCACGACGACAGAGCGTTGTAGGAACGACGGGTCGTCGTCGTCGGCGGTGGGGCTTGCTGGTTGTCGTCTCTCTCTCTCTCCCCCACCCCCAAACCTCAGTATTCATTCGTCGTGTCGTACACACAAAAATCGCGCAGCTCTGTTGCACACACACACAACAAAAAAAGCGTCCAGCGGCCACAAAAAGGGAATTGAGATGCAACCATCCATCTGGCAAGTCACCACCACCTCCTCCCTCCCTTTCCCCTTCACTGCCCCCTTCCCTTCCCCCACCCTTAGATCCCCCACCACCCTACAGGCTAGAGGGAATCAGAGTGAGGGAGGAGAGGGAATACGAACAAAGAGTGGAACAAGGAAATGTGAAACCGATTATCAAATACGTCAAATTTCCATGATAATTCAGTATGATACCATCCTTATATGTTTATCATACCCTGTGGTCTTTGATTCACTGTCCAGTTTCAGTAGGAGAACAACTTCAGACACTATCCCTGTCCTCCAGGAGATAACCTAGTCATAGACTAACTATCAGGCCTTATCTTATCTTTCCATGTCGACAAATCCCATACGTACAGTTCACATCTTCAAAGAGTTCGTGTTCTTCTTAAATGTGCAACGGAACGTTAGGGCTGGCCATGAGAATGGATAAGCTACGAGACAGGGTTAGCCATGCACTATCATCATGTCCATTTAAGCACAGAACTGTCACTTAACCACTATGTACAGTTGGGCGCAAAAAGTAGAGGACTCTCCTCTCGTTGTGGAATGTTCAGATGATCCTAATCTATAAAGATCTCATCCAAAAACATGACCCAAAGAAGTTAACAGTATTAACCAAAGCATTCGATAAACCAGTTCAGAACTGACGACGCCCGCATGGAGCGTCCAGAGATGTCACAGATCATCTCTCTCCCCCTCTTCAAGCCTGCGACGCGAATCGATCAAATCAATAACTCGAACGTGCTTGATTCAATTCCAGCTCAGCGTAACAAAGGAAGTGATTGTAACAACCCGCAGTGAAGGATGTTGTGAAGAAACTTGAAGCGCGTTGCATTATAATGTTTTTCGTCTACGTCATTCACAACCATGAGGAAGTGAATGATTTACCTAATATAACGAAAACTTTACGTGCTAAACGAAACAATGTCGGAGAGAAAATTTTCGCAACACTCACATGGACGTATATAAGAATATCGACTCTGCACTATTTCTTTATAGAACCAAATTACGATACGATTAAAGAAAACGTAACAAGAAAAAAACCAGAAAATCGAATAAGAAAATGGTCCACACAAACAAAATACTCCCGAGACAGGGACTGACATAATAATAAAACTACATTACCCCCCAACTCTTTAAACCTACGAAGTAAGAAACAGAGCAACGACGAATTTAATCACTAGATGCAACACCTTGACGCCATATATGTAGCTCATACAAACAGCGACATACCAGAAGCAGCAGCAGCAATAACACAAGGTGCCTGCCTGTGTAGACCCCACGTCACCACTGCTTCAACGTAACAGTTCATGCTTGCCCATAAAACGCCCAGTTAAACCACCTGGCCTGAGCACGTGGCCGGGGTTGTGTCTGCTTCTGCTTACTCCACTCCTCCTGCCTGCTCAGCTTCAACATCTCTGTCTATTCACAATCCATACAGGTTTTTACTTTATAGATGCCGTATCTGTTTACTTTAGCCCCTGCTGATACACCGTCCTTTATTTTTGTTTGCTGGCCACTACGCTTGCTTCAACAATAGTAATAATGATAATGATAATAATGATTGTAATAATAATAATAACAATGATAATAATAATAATAGTAACAATAATACCAATTATAACAATAATAATGAAAATGCTAACAATAACAATAATAACAATGATAATAATAACATTGATAATAATAACATTGATAATAATAATTATAATGATAATAATAATAATAATGATAATAATAATAATTTTCTCGCATCCATTCATAAGGGAACCCAAACGTCACATAATTATCGCCAACTCTTAACATTACCGAAACTTCCTCCAAGGACGTGAAGAAGCAGATAGCTCGCCTAACGACACACTCAACCATCGAACGAAGGCATGATGCATTCCCTCTCTTTCTTCCCAGGTCCTCCATGGCCGAGTGTGAGCTACACGAAGAGGCTGTTAGCCAGAGATGGTCTGGGCCGAACCCGGGAGGAGACGAAGGCTAGAAGGACAAGAGTGAGTGGCGGTGATCATCTGCGATCGCCTGATATTTGTATGATTACTTTTGATTGCCTATATCTACAGCACAGGTAATTACCTCTGTACCTGAACTGTCATGTAACGTTTTATATATAATTTCTATACGCTGTCAGCATTCACAATCTTATCACCAAGTTTATTTCAGTCACCCATAATTCCGATGTTATAAAAGCGCTTCTTTACGTCTAACCTAACAAATTATTGCTTAACTCTACATCACTACGTACGTTTGTTCTAATTATGTATATTCCTAAGAACTATTCACTGTTTACTTCATCAAACAGGCTTAAAAACTTAAAGATTCGTTTACTTTTCTTACTTACAAAGCAGATAGATTTAAATTATTTCACCTCTTGTTATAACTTGTGGGCGAATGAGTGAGTGTGTGTGTGTGTGTGTGAGATATGGGTGTGTAAGGAAATCAGTGGGGGTAATTCCGGTGTAAGAGAAGGATCTAGCTGAGTGGAGACATATGGGCGTGATGTGGGTGCGAGTGTACGGGGAAGGAGGGTAGGTGTGGGCATCTGAGCGTGTAGGGGATTTAAGGCCTTGAGAGGATTTGCGTCTCCGTGTGGAGATGTGAATTAGTGGATGGGTTTAGTGTGAGTGTGAGAGAGAGGTGTGAGAAGTGTGGGTTACTGGGGAGAGTAAGAGAGGACTGTGTGTGTGTGTGTGTGTGTGTGTGTGTGTGTGTGTGTGTGTGTGTGTGTGTGGAGGGTTGGGAGCGTGAGTGGGTTCGAACAGGTGTCTGAAGAGTTAGAACTTAAAATTGTCTGAAAGATCAGAATTATAAAAGTGTTGTGGAAGAGGAGGGTTGAACAAAATGATCATAACATTTTACGCAATGGATATCACAACTATCACAACACTACCAATAAAGTATCTACCTACACCTATAACCATATCCAGAACGCCACCACAACAACCACAACCGACTCACAACAGCCACACCATCATCCACTTTCAAAACACCACCACAACTAACCACAAACCTCAACTACCACCACAACTAACCACAAACCTCAACTACCACCACAACTAACCACAAACCTCAACTACCACCACAACTAACCACAAACCTCAACTACCACCACAACTAACCACAAACCTCAACTACCACCACACAAACAACAATAATCACAACTCGACTGACAACCACTATACCAACAGCAACTAAAAGCACTGCCAACAACCAATAGCAACACCCACAACCACACACAACAACAACACTAACAACCTCCACCAAACACAACCACCAGGACAACGTGAGCCGAGTATGGTAATGGCAGGATGGGGCGGGTCGTGTGAACTGGGCGGCGATGGCAGCCCCATTCATGACACTCCTGGGTGGCACACCACCACCCACCCACCCACCCTTCTGTTGGTAGGCACGTGTGCCACTTGCTGGGTGGCACGCCACCACCCACCCACCATCCTGTTGGTAGGCACGTGTGCCACTTGCTGGGTGGCACGCCATCACCCACCCACCCACCATCCTGTTGGTAGGCACGTGTGCCACTTGCTGGGTTGCATGCCATCACCCACCCACCCACCATCTTGTTGGCAGGCACGTGTGCCACTTTCTGGGTGGCACGCCACCACCCACCACCTGCTGGGTAGCACGTCTCACCTCACTCACCACCGACTGGATGGTATACAACCACCCATCATCTGCTGGGTGGCACGAGTCGCCCCACCCACCACATTCTGAGTGTTACAACACCATTCATTACCCGCTGAGCGGCACGTCTCACTGGGAAATAAGCCTTGTGAAGAAACGTTCACAGACCTGGCAATAAGTCCTTCTATATAACTTAGAATTTGAGGATAGATATCTGATAGATTTCAAAATACTAATAAACTGTAAACTGGTACTAGAGGGTACTATGATTTAGGAGACTGAGTTACAGGTGGAAAGGATGAGGCCTTGAATATGTCCACCATGCAAGAAAGAAGAGTCGGAGGTGACTTGATCACATTATGACCTGTAAGTTTTTTTTTTTTTTTAAACCAGATTGATGACGTAAGCGAACACTCCTCGAAAAATGGAGGACGTAACATGAAATTATGGAAGAAACTTTTTGACAGAGATGTAAAGAAGAAAATTGACAGTACAAGTGGTGCATAAATGTAATAGACGGAAAGATGGACGGCATTCACAAGTTTGAAAAGTTGTATGATGGAGAATGTTCAAGAGATAAGACCCCATGAATATAGATATTGCTTTGCCTTACGATCTAAAAAGATAAACAACAAATAGGTAATTCCACATACAAGTTTTCTGGTAGACATAACCAGTTTTTCAATGCGTCCTTAAGTACCATTGACTAATTTTTGACCCATCTGCGTGCACGATGGATCAATTTTCTTTAATATGAAGATGTATCTTGCCTCAGACATACAGATATTAAAATGATATGATACAAAACATCAGATTTGGTGTGGTGGTGGTCGTGCTCGGCCATACCTATTGACAATCAAACTTCTTTCTGAACAACAAAGTGTGCGCGCGCGCGCGAGAGAGAGAGAGAGAGAGAGAGAGAGAGAGAGAGAGAGAGAGAGAGAGAGAGAAAGAGAGAGAGAGAGAGAGAGAGAGAGAGAGAGAGAGAGAGAGAGAGAGAGAAAGAGAGAGAGAGAGAGAGAGAGAGAGAGAGAGAGAGAGAGAGAGAGAGAGAGAGAGAGAGAGAGAGAGAGAGAGAGAGAGGCTTTCCCCTTAACGTGCACTAGTATAGCCAGGCTGGGCTAAATGGAGTCTCGTACTACGACAAAAGCACAGAAGCGCCGCTGGCGGTTCTGTGAGTCTCCGATTCTCAAAAGACGTTCCCTTGACCGCCACCAGGGAGAGAGGACGACGACGGAGGAGGACGAGGAGGAGGAGGAGGCGGCAAGCCAGTGATGTCATTTTAAGAAAGTATAATTCGACGACATAATTAATGGACAAATAAAGTAGGTAGATGAGGAATGTGGATAAGACTGCGTGTGAGGAGGAGGAGAGAATGGCGCGAGGCTAAAGTACGGTGGGTTAATCCGCAGTCCTGAGTGACGGCTCAGTCACTCGTAAGATTTGGGCCACAAAGTTGACTTTCTTCTTCCAGGATGGAGAACAGGATTATAACATCAGTCTGAGGGAGGAGGGTTTTTCTTTTATTTTTCTTCCCAGGGTGGTGGTGGAGGCGGACTCCATCGACGAGAGCTAGTATTCCTGACAGACACCGTGGGATGTGACCAATATTTGGAGAAGTCTTTACGAGGGATAACCTACGTGCATTAATCAAAGGTTTCTGGAAAATGACTGACAAGAATAGTAACCACTTTGTGGTGAAACAATGAAGGAGGGTTGGCTGAGGAGGAACGTCCCGTCGAGGGAGTGGACGAGGCTTCTTCCCCCCGGGGTGGATTGTGTGTCGCCGTCCAAGTGTACACAACCCAAGTGTATATACACCTGAACCTGTCTAAGATCTATCTTTCCACCGTGGGAAATTCTTGGTACACGAAATCTAAACCTACCGACTCACTCTACTGGTTGGGGAATTCTGACGTCATATGGACAGCATGGATGACTTTTTTGAATGATGTTCAGAAGAGCTTTTATGATGGCAATATTGTCCTTGTTGGGTTACAGACACGGAGGAACACTAGGACCACAGGTATGCCTAAGCCGAAGCTTTGATGGGATGAACCTACTTCCGTTCCATTTCTCGTCTGGATTTTCCCTTACAAATAGATTTCATCAGAGAAGATATCCACGTACGTCTGTACATAAAGGTACATAGAAATCTACTAAGTTTTGTTAATGTTCTTAACAAGCAACACTTCCCAGTGTTGTAACTTCTTGCTTGTTCGTTTGTTAACAACTTCCCACTGACTGTACATTTCAGTGCCACTTCAGACAAATGGGATCGAACCTGGTCACATCAGAAACCAAGACATAGGCCATAAGAGTAAGTAATTGTAACGTATGACATATGCTATAAAAAAAATGTAAATAAAGCGTGAACTTCAGATATCCCATTCAGGTAATTCGAGAAGGATCTCATATTTCAGAAAATGATACTAGATGTCTCCTCATACTGTGCAGACGTATTGAACTGGGTGGTACGGGTAAATAATATTCTAATAATGACAAGCATCAGACGAAAATGTAGATCTTAGCTCCAAGTTACACACGCAGACAGTGAACGGTACTACAAGCCTAATGCACTGTGTATCACGCAGAGCGTCTGTCATTCGTGTGAGACGTATATGAACCATTCATCATGGACTGTGATAACTGTAGAACAATGATGTATTGATCTGAGAGTCGAACCCCACCGAGAGGGGTGTTTCGAAATGATAACCATCTGCCACCAGGCTGGCACCCACGTATGTACATATAAACACACTGGCCAAAGGAATGCGTGTATCTAACGATATCAATAATCGCGTGCAGTTTCTCAGGATCCCATGATCAAGGCCAGTGTGGGCTGCCAACGACGGATGGAATGACTGAATCATAGTATGGAAGAAGAGATATAGTCCCAGAAGAGGAGGGGAAGATACGCGTCCACTCCCGCTAACTTGTGCTGCACACTCACAGCAGACATAAGCATCATCGCTAGGGAAGAAGCAGTAAAGTTTACCAAGGAAAGTAACAAAATCTGTTCTCAAATTGGTCCCATCATAGCTTTTAAAGCGTCAATACCGACATTCAGAGCTGTCCGCCAGAGGAGAAAGCGCGTTTGTAGAGACGGAGGAACCAATCGGGGATAAGAGTGCGTTGCTACAGCGCAGATTAGAGGTCAAATCAAGACCGGAAATTTCGGGAGAATTGGGGTTGGACACCTCTCATCACCTCACCCGCACTTAAAAGATTTGATGTCAAGATGATAAGTATCGTTAACTGGAAACGAGCAGCGGTGGAACAAGTCCTTCTACAGGTAGTTTAAAGATGTCTGACTTGTGCTTCAGACGTAGAGAGACGGAGAGACAGGTAGAACAGAGAGACAGACAGACGGGGAGACAAGACAGACAGAGGGAGAGGGAGACATGAGAGTGTGAGTGGCGGCCAAGCGTAGCAGCTGGGTGCCTCACGTACCTTAGATCCTCTGCTTGTCTATCTTGTGTCACCTGGGACGTCTCTGGGGGCAGCATGCTACTTGAAGGCTCAGCCCTCCCTCACGAGACGCGCTGCTCCCGCCGCGGCCGCTAATGTTACACCTTGTGTCGTGGCTGATTGCCGGTTCTGTCAGGTGCAAGCGAGACAGCCAGGTATTTGCGGCCGACGGCGTCCAGGATGAAGCCAGTTCCTCCTCCACCAAAGCTCAAGTCGATGAAGATGGCCAGGCGTTACTCTATTGCCTTCCGGCTCTCCGAGTTAAGCTAGAGAGAGCGCCGGACGTTCTACGAATAAAAACGCCATTCGCTGAATGTTCCTGGGTTGCGGGAGGCTCGCATTAATGAAAGGCAAGACGCCTCGTGTAATTCCTTTGACCACTGGAATACCACCAGACGACCTGGGAGTCCCCAACTCTCAGCTCCTGACGCGGCCGACTGTCCACCTCCCACCACCTGCTATGCTTTAAAGGTTTCCACATTAAGGTTCATTATCTGTTGCTCCACTAAGCCATTACTGTTTGACCAATTTCATCAACTATCAGTGACAAGCAATATATATATATATATATATATATATATATATATATATATATATATATATATATATATATATATATATATATATGTGTGTGTGTGTGTGTGTGTGTGTGTGTGTGTGTGTGTGTGTGTGTGTGTGTGTGTGTGTCTGTGTGTGTGTGTGTTAGAAATCCTCTGTGCTGCACATTAATATATGATATTTCCATCGGGTGATGACCAGTGAGCCACAACCTGCCCCAAACACCTGTCCAAATTAGCTCAAAAGAATCATGTTTTAGGGTGATCATTGTGCTGTCAAACATGTTACACATCGGCCGGCCTCCCGTCAGTAGCAGCGACCCTCGGGCCTCACCGCTTCGTCAGGTACACACCAAAATCCCGGGGCCAGGTTCCCACATATTGTCAGCTTTCTGAACCACATATGAAACGATTACAAGCAAGCGATCAAGAGGCTTGAGGAGCAACAGGGACACGAGTAGCTCCGTCCCTAAAGCTGGAAATCTCGTTCAAATCAGAGGGCCGCTCGATCTTGACTGCCTGTGTGTTTTGGGGGGACCCAGACGACGTAGTGGATGTCTAATAATGAACTGATACACTTTTGAGGCGAATCATGATCGTCGATATAAAGCCGAGGGGGACAGCTTGTATTATTTCCCCCGTGTGAGGAGGAGGAGGAGGAGGAGGGGGAAACCTTCGTGCTGTGAAAAGGGCGGACAGAAAGAGACCTAAGTTTGGAGAAGCATGGGAAACACTACCGCATTACTGTGTGCTCCACCGGCCGTTTTAATGACGTCTCTTACCGCCGCTTCTCACTGCAAACAACCCAGCCTACTTATGAGGTACAAGATACCCAGCCTACTTATGAGGTACAAGATACCCAGCCTACTTATGAGGTACAAGATACCCAGCCTACTTATGAGGTACAAGATACCCAACCTACTTATGAGGTACAAGATACCCAGCCTACTTATGAGGTACAAGATACCCAGCCTACTTATGAGGTACAAGATACCCAGCCTACTTATGAGATACAAGATAACCAACCTACTTATGAGTGACAATATACTGAGGAAAGAAATGGTATGATCTTACGAAAAGTAGCGTCACTCTCCAGTACAGTGAGAGGAGTATCTTACAGGTACACGCAGCATTTGTTCCTAAACACACGAACCTTCACTTAGGTAACACCATCCATATACAAACATTCAAGGCTCCACAGTACTACATACAAAGAGACACTCGGGAGGGAGACTTCCAATGAAGAAAGTCTACTTTAAGATATCACTCGCTTTCTCCATAGTCGCTCCATTAAATCTACGATAACAGAAGCAACTCAGGATATGATATCCGGAGTGAGGCCTCGACATTGACATGCGTCAGTCACAACGATGCCAATGTCCCGACTCCTACAGCTTCCTCCCGGATGTTGCACACGTTTTCCCCCCCCCCCCCATCCCTAGTGACTAGTCAGTTCTAATCCATCCACATATTTTTCATTAACAATAGCCAGAGAGCAACGATTCCCTGACCATTAACAATAGCCAGAGAGCAACGATTCCCTGACCATTAACAATAGCCAGAGAGCAACTATTCCCTAACCATTAGCCTCAGAGAACCTCGCGTCCGAATTTAGTCCCTGATGCCCGTGTAACCACGCAACCTGACGGAGGGGTTTGGTGCGGGTCGTCATCAATAACCTGAGACAGTCTACACACAACCTGCTGCAGGAGGGAGTCGGGTTCGTCTATCGCCCCCCACACACACACACCCTTTTGCCAGCGGCTCCCGCCGCCAGGGCCTGCCTGCCCCAAGGGGGCAGCGTCTCCCTGCCCTCTCGCCCCTTTTCCCAGCTGCCCAGCCAAGCATGCACTATCATTCCAGAATTTTGATTGAGGATGACATGCTCTACCTGTCGCATCAATGACACGAGGCCGACGTGACGCGCACTTTCCCACACAGGGTCATCGGCTCAACCAGCGGGGGGTGGGTTAGGGTGGGGGAAGGTACAGGGGAGCTTAGAGAAGCGGAAAGAGCTAGGAAGGGGAGGGTGGAGGTGACAGGGGCGGTAGGGGATAGATGAAGGGCTAAAGGAGGGTAGGATAAGGGATCGGCAAGGCTAGTGATGGAAACAGGTGAGGATTCGTGGGGGATAGAAGCATTTGAAAAGGAAATGGAGATATGAGAGGACAGAAGACAATCTGGCTAGATGGTTTCTTGCTTCAAGAGAGAGAGAGAGAGAGAGAGAGAGAGAGAGAGAGAGAGAGAGAGAGAGAGAGAGAGAGAGAGAGATGATGGGAAGAGTAGCCATCACAGTGGTCAGGGCGGCACCTACTAACGTATAATTGGAGTGTTACGGTGTTGGACTCCACAGAAAGAGAGGTTTTTTTTTTTTAGGGATAACTATGACGTGAGTGAGGGTTGAGTATAATGACCAATGTTTCTTACCATGACGTGGATGTCTTCCGCCCCTGCCCGGCACTCACCCACACCCTTTCAGTGGTCCTGTGGCCCAGGATTGGTGGTGTCAGGTCACCTGAAGGTCAACACCAGTGGTCCTGTGACCCAGGCCTGATGTCGGGTCACTTGAGGTCAACACTCACCCAGCTGTCACGAGACCTCCACATTTATCATTAAAAAAGATAACAATACGTGCACATCCATCATCACTATACACGCGACCAACACCATCATTAACACAGATGAGGGAGGAAGGAGTGCAGGGGTGGAGGAGGGTAGATGATACGAAGGGACCCATCGTTCTAAAGATTTAGAATATTGAAAAACGGAGAACTTGGTGATTAAGTACCATGACTAAATATCAGTGTAAGAAAAAAAATATCAAGAAAACGGAGTTATTTCTTTATTTTTCACCTTTCAAAGCGTGTAACACAGAGCCAGTATGTCCACCTACCACACGATCTGGGTGTTGCTACACGTCCCAGAAACAGTCAGATCAGCCATGGTTTACGGACGTAAGGTGGATAACTGTGCCTTGTCTATCACAGGAGGTGTAACATCTACATCACAAGAATGGGTAACGGGAGCCAGTAACTGCGATAGATGTTACGAAACATACGCACCTCAAAGGAACGCAGAGATACAGAACGATTACCCCAATACGCACAATATCCACGTCAGGTCCACAAGTTCTTTGTCTGTGGTCGTCGGGGTAATACATCACCCACAGGAAAAACGGAACAACAGATTATAATGAATGACCGCACCGCTGAACATCAATTTCCACGGCTCTTAAATCAAAATCTCACAAATCGTGAAACGGTAATGATTACTGTCCGCTCAAAAACGCTGTCTAATGTATCATGTATCTGATGCCTTCCTTGTCATCTACCGTTGCGGTGATCTCGTGTGTGTGTGTGTGTGTGTGTGTGTGTGTGTGTGTCCTTCGTCTGTGACTTCGTCAGTCTGTCCCTGCAGGTGGCCAAGGGGACCAACTGGTTTGGCATCCTTCCTAGATAAATTGCTTCCCTCGTCCGCTGTCTTTCACTTGTCTCTTCTCACCTCCCTACTCCCTGCAATCAGGGAAAACGAAATAATTTCCTCGCAACGGGAGGTAAAAAAGACAATCCAGCCTTCCAGTGGGCGGAAGGAGGCGAGAGAGTGTGTGTGTATGTGAGTGAGCAGCGAGGGTGGACGCGGCTCCTTCCCTCTCTTTCCCTGTGTCTCCTCCTCCCAGTTCTGCTGACACATCTCCGCCTCAACAAGCAAGGTGCTAATGATACCTTCCTTCTATCACACTGCCACGCACCGGGGGTTAGGCCAATTATACACCTCACTTACATGAATATTCTATTAGAGGGATGGCAACGAACAGACGCGAGGACGCTGCATAATGGTAGCGATAAATGATGGTGATTGTGGGTTGCGTGGCTCAGCGGGGGTCATTAGCAGGCTGAGGATCATTATCATACTATCCTGGCTAGTTATGCTGGCCATCAGTGTGCCACTGTGACTAATAACAACGCCGGGCCGCTGGCTGGCTCAAGAACACAGGCGATCTTACTCTTACTTAAAATCGAATATCGAAACCTCGATGTCAGTCTGGCTTCCATTCCACGTATAGTATAGGCCAGATCCGCTAGTTGTACACATCATGAATGTATTTGTTATTATCATGGAAAACAGAATAAGGCTCGAGGTAGGTTCGAGCGCGCGCGCACGCCACCGCCGCTGCTGCTGCCGTTGCTGCGGGTCAGATGAAGACGATGTCATATCAATCCATTAATCTTGACGCTCGTGCCAGCTGGTTGCTTCCTTCCTCCTGTGGTCCTTTTCTGTGTAGCTGTCTATCATTTCCTCGCTACGCACGTGTGTTATATATATATTCCTATGAGTTCACGGAAAAAATGAAACACGATAAGTTCCCAAGTGCACTTTCGTGTAATAATCACATCATCAGGGGAGACACAAGAGAGAAATATAAGTCAGTTGATATACATCGAAGAGACGAAGCTAGGACGCCATTTGGTAAACATGCGATTGTCCAAGACAAATCTTTACATACCACGTACACTTTTTGTGAGCATTTAGCAATGACCTACATAACTCTTGAGAAAGTCTTGAGTTGAGAAAGGGCACAACTGACACTTGTGTCTAGAGGCTAAGTTGTGTCGGCTGAAATGGCGGTTTTTTTTTGGACCGTATCAGAACTAATTTCTTGTGGTGTGGGAGTCGCTCCAGAATGAGTAAGGGGAGGAACCAGCAGACGGTAGAGCCGCTGCACGCAGGGACGACCGGTCCACCGTAGAGGGCAAGTTGATCAGTGAAGTCACTAGAAGTAGCCAGCCGATCATAAGAGTCATCTCTAGGCGGCCGCCCTGAGAATCACAACGAGTCTTTGAATTTAGAACTGGCTCTGCTGGGCTGCTATAAGGTCACTGTATCTTGAACCTGCGTTGAAGGTTAATGACAAATTTTATTGACATCTTGGAGGTTAAAAGCGTTGCCTTACAAAGCTCTTTAAAGGTTATTGTTAGTACCGAGGTAGTGTGAAGGTCAGAGTTCTTGAGACATCCCGAGTCACTCTATTCCCTCGAGACGTCCTGAAGATCAGTGTGCGATCCTACGACGTCCTGGGGATCATTAAGAGGTCTCGAGGATTCGGAGCCTTTAAGACGGTATCCTGAGAAATCCTGAGGATCAAGACATCCTGTAGGTCGCTGCCTGTGTCTTGAAACATTGAGAGTTAATAATATGTCTTGGAACATCGCGAGGGTTGGTACATGGTCATGATATATCAAAGTAGCGAAGGTTTTATGAAACACGACGACGGCTAATGCCAGGTTTCTGAACTCCCCTCAAGTGACTGCGAAGGATTGAGACATCCTAAATGTTCAGGAGGTGTCTTGAGACGTCCCGGGGCTACTGAGAGGCATTCAGACGTCATGAGGGGCTAATGCTGAGTCTTGAGATTGAGGGAATGGCCGGACTTGGTGGATTAGAGTGGCGCTCGAACTTCATCCCGAGAACAACGTGTCGTGTTGGCATGTTTGAGAATGTGGCTGGGAGCTTTCCAGATCTTCTCGGTAAAAATGATATGAGACTTGGAAATTGCTATGAGGGGCAGCCAGAGACCCTACTCGGGGGAAGAGAGCGGGTCAGAGGGTAAGGGAGGGCACGGCAGACGTCATGGAAGAAATTAGTAAGCTTGGGTGAGGTGAGGGGCGGAAGTGGCCCGCAGGGGATGATGCTGAACAAAGACAGATGAGGACCTTCTCCCGCGGTGATATGCGCACCCGGGTTTATGCTTAAGAGGAACAGATGAGGCCTCCTTCCTCTCCTCCTGCCGTGTAATCGAGCCAAGGAACTAAAATAATCCTTAAATGAGATCAGACAGAACCATCTGTGACCAAATCTAAGCTGAACGAGGCTGTATAGATGAGACGTTCCCCCTCTCCTGCACCAAAGAATAATGTGGAGAGTAATTTGACAACCTCCTGACAGGAGCGTGATGCTGGACGCTGATATGTGAGGAGTTACTCCTGTATTTGACGAGGAATTATAGTCAGGCTTTTGCTGACAAGAAGAGTGGAAACTCTTCTGGCAGTTCTGAAGTATAAAAATAAGGAATTATTTTTTTTTTTTGTCAAAAAGTGGAGGGTAATTTGTCGTTTTTGTACTGTAAAGAAGGAAACTGAGTTTTCCTAAGTAGGTGGGTAAACAGTGGCTTCTGGTCTGTGCAGGAGGGTGGTGAACAGGGAGCTCTGTTTTGTACACGATGGTGAACAGCGAGTCGTGACGAACTGCGGCTTATACAAGAGAGTACACAACAAGTTCTCTCTCGTACAGGAAGGTGACAGTGAGTTCTGTCTTATGGTAAAATATGGCTCTGTCTTGAGCATGGAGGAGCCTCGCTACGCTGGAGACAGAGCAATAGTCTCTCATTGTGGTTACGAGTCCATGAATATATACATTGGTGGACGTATGGGTAGGGCGAGGGTGAACCACTGCGATGCGTGACCTGGGGTGAGGCGGAGCAGGTGGGGTCAACCTCAGGGCAGATGGGCTTCCATGGGTCGTAGTGGCAGTGGTGTGTGTGTGTGTGTGTGTGTGTGTGTGTGTGTGTGTGTGTGTGTGTGTGGTGTGGAGAGAGAGGGAGGGGAGGGGGAAGGCAGCCACAGCTGTGGCGGGTGACAGGTGCAACGCTCTCCTGACCCATTATCATCTCATGCCACGGCACGTCTGTGTTCAGGATGCATTCCACGATCTGGCAGGAACGCACGGGGTAATCTAATGGTGAATCTGTATTAGTCTCCTCGTCTCCCAAACCCACCTAGATCGTACATGGCTCCAACAGGCAAGTGCTACATGTCCGAAGGGAACAAGAGATGACAGTCTCTCGTCTACACAATAACTCATTGCGGAAATGTAAATTAAAGTGAATATCTAACTCCGTGTGCTCGTGTCGGTCAACAAACGTGAGGAGGGGGCAGAGCTCACACCTTACTACAGGGATCTGTATACTTCCCGGTAGATACATCTACATGCTCGGCCTCCTGTGCACCTATGAGGGGACTGCCTGTCCTGCTTAACATAAATGCCGGTATGCATCAGGCTTCCAACATCATCCGAATTACTCTTAGTTTAATACTGACGGAAATTTGCGTCCTTTAATACCTAATCGTCTTTCCCGCTTCAGCGAACTGGCTTTGAGTAAACACGGAGAACTGCCACGTTTACACACACTTCCAGTCTTTAGCTTTCGTGCATAATGTACAACGATGTCTATCATGTCTTCGTCCCCCTTTGTCGTCAGGACACAGTAAGAGACAGGCTGTTACGTCCGACCCCGTAACCTTCAGGTTCATCACCATAATCTATGTACTGACGTTGTGGTTACCAGGTCGTCCGTATGTTCTCAGTGTGTGCAGCAAGGACGACGGTGACGAAAAGGTGTCACGGGAACGTACGTAGATAACGAGTGGTAAAGTCACATAAGAGATTCTGTGTAGAGGAATGAGAGCATGAAGATGCATTGTTGATGTATACCGAACGTGGTCCACCACATGTGTACTGATATATGTATACTGATGTATGAATCGGTTGGAATATACAACAGTCTTTGTGTACTTGAAGATGTGAATGATCACGAAAGCGTTCGGATATTCGTGCTTCACTTTCCTGGTGGCGACGAGAGAGAGAGAGAGAGAGAGAGAGAGAGAGAGAGAGAGAGAGAGAGAGAGAGAGAGAGAGAGAGAGAAGGATGGTGAGGCAGGGAGGGGAGAGGTCTGGCCAGGTCTCGGGGGACAGAACCAACAAACACCAGTGCTCGGGGATCTGTCCGTTACGTGGTAAGGTGTCGACACTTCCGGTCTGGTGACAGGACCTGACCCCGAGGAGCAGCCTGGGTCACGAGGGTCCTCCTCCTCCTCCTCCTCCTCCTGCTCGTCGTCGTGTCGTGTCTCGTGTCGCTCTGCCCTCCGACCAGCTACCACCACCCACCAACACAGCCCTCCGTTCATCTCTCTCCACAACCTCTCCACTCTCCCTCCGTCCTCCTCACTCCTCTCTCCTTCCCTCCGCCTCACTCACTCCTCTCTACCTGCCTCCTCCCCTCTTCACACTGACTAGTCGCACAGTCTCTGAGTACGACGGTACGATGGTCTGGCTTTCGACTCGTTTCCCTGAAGGGCCGGGTTAAAAGCCAAGTCATCTTACCCAAGGGCCGTACCATAAGGTGCATGGGGTTAAGCAAATCATAGTTACCTGATCATTTCCTTTAGATAAGACAGTTATTCTTTATCTGTTATCAGCCTATCTCCAGAATCCTAATCCTATTTCAATTTTTGTGACTCGTTCGAGGTAGAGTTTCTTCAGCTACTTTGCTTTGTGCAGTGAATGACTTTTAGAATTATTATCAGTTAAGGAAACATGTTCCATATCTAAGTGAGGCGCGGAATGTATGGCACGTAGAGTGTTGTCGTCCTGAGCGACACAGCCAATTTGAACCTGTCGTTCCACTCAGCAGTTTGTGCTACAGGTTTCCTGTACGTGTTGTGATGTGCCGTCTGGCTCAAGGGGATGTGTCGATCATAGCTTCCGTGTTGAACATCCAGGTTGTTTGCATGTCGACTGATGGGATGTCTTTTGGCATAAGACGCAGCAGGTGGAGAGGGAGGGAGGGAAGAGGGAGGGAGGGAGGGAGGAGGGGCATCCACAGAGGTGGAGGAGGAGGAGTGGGACCATCGTAGTCCCCCCTGTACCTCCCTATCTCCCTCCACCTCCCTCCCGGCTCACACCACACACTTGTCGTTGACGTCATGACGACAGGTTCCTGTTGGTGGTGACGTGGCACCTATGCCTCCAATGCGACGACGAAGATGACGACCACCACACCACTCACGGGTCGTGACTTTGTTTCTCTTTTTTTTTCTCTTTCCCATGATCCTCAACACGACCACTGCTGGTCGTGACCTGTATCGTCAACCTTGTTCCTTGCACGACAACCACTATGTATGGTCGTTCATTGAGGTCATCGCTTGCTGGCACGACCACGACTACCGACCACAGTTGGTCGTGATCTTAAACGACTACTACCCACCCACACCCTAATCGCTCGTGGACTGTGTTATCGTCGCTCCTGCATTCCTTACGCGACAACGACGACCACCACCACTGGTCGTGATTTGTCGCTCCTGTCCTCCAAACACGACGACGACAACCACCACCACCAACCACCGATAAGCGAGTCGTGTCGTCCTTGCGAGGCAGTATTGAATAAGGGTTAAACTTACACTAGATTTATAGATTAACTTCTAAGTGATTTAGGATAATAATCTTCCAATCAAACCCTTAACAAGGGACGCGTCGTAATCTTAACCATCACTGGCAACTTCATCCAATAGGAATGGGTTGTTAAGATGGATGACGGCCTTTATTGTCTCCTTAAATCCTAATTAAACATTTCAAGAACAGTTTTCTCTATGTTTTCATACCTGCGCCATTGCCTTATAGGATAGCTAAGAATTTCTCATGCTAGAAGTGGAGAAATATATCCCCCTTCAATTAAACTTCAACTACCAGAAAGCATAAATTACGTTGCTTTGGACAGTACAACTATTAACTACAACAAGAACAACCCTAAAAGACTACAAGTTCATTAGGTAGTTAACTCCAAGTACTGAGGGAAGACGTTCCGTCCGACGAACGCCCCCGCAGACCAGGCGGGAGCCATCAGTAGGGAAATGTCCGTGTGACTTATTACCCCGTGTCGTCCCCCCCACCCACGAGCCACGGAACTCGACGGGCTTGAGGAGGGGGGACTGTAAGAGGGAGAGGGAGGGAGGGAGGGTTGCTGAGAGGGAGGGATAGGGGGCGGGCGGAGGAGGAGGAGGGGGGGAGATAACCGTCACTGTCACGTGGTGTGTGGACCACCCCACCCCATCCTCCTCCTCCTCCTCCTCCAGTTCCTCTCCCCTGATCCCCTCCGCCAGAGTGGAGGTCGTCCCTCCCTCACCACCCCTCCTCTCTCTCACTCACTGCTGCTGGTCAACCTTCATCTTCGCCCATTTTCCTCAATTGTCGTTCAGTTATCATTCTTTTAGCTTATGTCTTTGACTCTAGATAAGGACCAAGATCCTCACCGAGGACATCAGCCTTTACTTAAAAGAAAACGTCTTCAGGATATCAAGCAAATGAAGAGTGAAGCGAATGTATGATTGTATAAGTGGGATGGTTTATATGCACCTGTTGGCCTCTGGGGTTGCCGTCGACCGTTTTCGAAATAACATGAATGAGTAGAAAATCACGCGTGGAGAAACTTTTTCTTTTTTCTTTCCTTTCAGCCACTGCTGTAGTAAAACATCTTATATACGCAACGCCAACGGTTCTTCAAGCCCATGGACACCGAACACCGTACCACGCAGATGGTACCACAGGTTCGAATCCTTGTTGTTGAAGGGCATTATATGGTTACATGTGTACTTTAGTTATGCTGAGCTTAGGAAAATCCAAAATCCTGAACAGACGTCCTTGGTCCCAAAATGATCCACTGCAGTGCATGGCAGAAAAAAAAGAGAGGACAGACAGACGACTGAACCCTGTAATCACAAAACTGCCTCTCTTGTATGTACAAATATATAATGACCCATACACAGAGAACGTGATATATCCACACTCGATCACATCTCAAAAATACACTTCAGTCACCTGTCACACACTAACCCCTTGAGCATAATGAGCAGTGTGCATTACCCATAAGGGTGCGACCCTTACGTGCTATTGGACGAACTTTTTTTCAACACGACGGTGCAAGGTGTCGTAACGTCGTGCTCATGGGTATCGTACCGTCGTGTTCAAGGAGTTGATACTTCATGCAAGGCTGCCAGCCTCCCACGGGGGCAAGAACACACACACACACACACACACACACACACACACACACACACACCAGTGTGGGCGCTGCCCCGGTCGTCTCGGGCCGAGCCCGCCTCTAGCCCCGACACCTGCATCTCCTGCAGATCAACGGGACTCGTCAGAGTCGTACATCATCATGATCGCGTGTCACTCACTCCAGTGCCGGGATCACATCTACATCCACGTACCACAGGTGGCCACGACTCCCACTGCTGAGCGCACAGTCCTCGGTTTAGATCCATAGCCAACGCTTCGATGCCTTATGTTAAAATAGGAAGAATAAATGAATATCCAAATATCTATCACTTTCATGCTAAGTCTCCTGCTTGTTGCTACCCGTAGATCACAAGAAAAACCCAGTAAACACGTACAAAAAATTGAATTGCATATACGACATTCTGCAAGACCTTAAGTCCTCTAATTAGGGATCAAATTATACAATAAGGAGAAAATAGGGATCGAAACTGTTCCTTGTCTAATACCCTGCAGGAAATAGTCAAGTACCACATTATTCCATGTTACATTAACTTTACCACATTAATACGGTATATATAGAAGTACCTGGTTGCATCCACATCTTTATCAGTCTCGAGTGCCCCATCTTATGAAAGTGTCCTGAAATAACACGGCTTCACTACAGTGAGGTACAGTACCCAGTGGTTTCCCACGGCTAAAGACCTGTAGAGCTGTGAAGCTCCTCACTCGTGAGACGACAGTCGAAAACTCATTCGTCTGACAGATTAACAAGTAATTGATTAACCTTTATGTTGATATATTATGGCTCTGTGGCCATCCTCAGACGAAGTGGGTGCCCTATAGCTGTCCCTAGACGATGAGGATGCCCTTTGGCTGTCTCCAGACAATAGGAAATTCCTCCGAATGTCCCTAGACGACGAAGGATGCTCGTAGCTGTGTCTCACAAGCGACAAGGATGCACTGTGGCTGTCCTTTGAGGCTGCTAAGCAGGTATTGCCAGAAGTAACTGGTCCATAGACATTAATCGTCGATGGTAGTCAGTGTTAACCCAAGTCTTTCATTTTGGAACGAAAATACGACAGCGTATTTTTCAGTGGTTCGTCGTATGGAAACGTGTAGAGACGTTGTGAGGTACTGACTATGATTAACTATTCTTTCTTTTTTTTTTTGTACGTGAGACAAACGAAACTCCTTGGAAATGTAATGCTTATTTCTTGGCTCTGCGTCATGTCTCTGTACCTTACAGACACAGGAAGAATGAAGGAAGAGCAACAGCGAGATGCACCGTTTGGCAACAGCGCAAATTTGAAAATGGGAAAAATATCTAAAGTAAGAAGTCACTTGACTACACTTTATAAAGTAGATATAGGCGATTAAAGAAGACAGTATCGTACAATTCTATTACCTAAGCGCTAAGTGAACGTTCCAATAAGGATAAAGCTGTGAAAATTTAACGTCCCGAAAAAAGGGGAAAAACTATTTATGTAAATTTAAACGAAAACCACGTTTTCTACGACTCGTACCCCGAGAGGCTTACAAGTGCGGGCGTGTGTCAGGTGATGGCACTTAACACGTGTCTGGCGATAATTAGCGATTCTGGGGCTGTAAAACTGCAGGTAAGAGAGCGCTTAACTGCTAATTAGTCCTCACCACCGCATCCCTGCCAGGGATGAGGGATGGCCGCTCCCGCGCTGTGCTTAGAGGCGAAATTTCATGTTTTTTTCGAAAGCAGATTTTCATGATATATATATATATATATATATATATATATATATATATATATATATATATATATATATATATATATATATATATATGTGTGTGTGTGTGTGTGTGTGTGTGTGTGCACAAGCGCATGTAATCATCTGTTTAATTACCAATTTGTACTGTACGGGGAGGGAGGGAGTTTTACACTCGTGGGGTCCTATCTCTTTGATCATCGTATAACCATTTAACACATAACTGTGCAGTGTACATGGGGGACTCACAATGGGTTCCTGTCTAAGAGGACTTCACAGATTTCTAACTGAACAGGTTTTACCACGAAGACTTGAGGCAGACGCTTGGAAAAGGGAAAATGGATGGGATTCCACAAAACCACCCGAGTAAACACACCCACTTCTTCAAGAGTTATACCCTATGACAATCGACTAGTTACATCCACACATATTTAGACACCCCAATCTGAGCCTTCGAGGAGGATGAGCACTCCCCGCGTGACTCCTTCTTCTGTTTCCCCTTTTAGAAAGTTAAAATACAAGGAGGGGAGGGTTTCTGGCCCCCCCCCGCTCCCGTCCCCTTTAGTCGCCTTCTGCGACACGTGAGGAATGCGTGGGAAGTATTCTTTCTCCCTTATCCCTAGTCTGCAGTCATTACCGTCTATAGCAACGCCCCTGTTGGTGTGTGGAGACGACGATAGAGCCTGGACCAATGGGTAATGTTACAACAGACGAGAAGATTAGAAAAAAAAAAAAGTCGAATTCTATGTTGAACTAGGAGTGGAAAGCCACCAGGTAAACTGGTGTAGGAAAGTCGAGGGTGTGTGTGTGTGTGTGTGTGTGTGTGTGTGTGTGTGTGTGTGTCTGTGAAAGCAGAAACGAAGTTCATTCCAACAGCAAAGAGCAACACACACACACACACACACACACACACACACACTGGTACCGACGTACCCACGCACGCGAGCAATGACCATAGGGAGGCGGGCGGTGGGCGAGGGCCTGAGAGTGAGAGGCAAGTGGTTCCCAGGACCCGCCCAGTCCTGCATGACCTCGGGATGACCGCGCCCCTCCCATTCATCCCCACTGTTCATTCACCAACACCCAAGCCGTTCATTCACACACATCAGACTATTCATTCATGGCCTCTCAACCTATGAATTTGCCTCAGATGATAACAACATGTTCGAAAGTGAAGTATATTGTTCACTGTTGATTTCTGATGTCACTGAACATACGTCACGGAAATTTATGCAGATGGCCGAAGGAGGAAAGAATTGTAGACACATAGTCGATTGCTGTTCACTGACGCTACGAAGATACACAAGATTTCGGCCGGAATTTATATATCACATTTGACCCATGCAGTGCATGATGTCACGTGACCTGATGTCACGTGACCTGCGTGTGAGCCACAGAGATTCAATGGCTTGATTTTGTTGGGTCGTGTGTCGCTCCTCCCAGCCCAGCCTCGCTACACCCTCACCTTACCTTCTCACACCTATCCACTACCACCACCACCTCACCCTCTACCACAACAGTAGGTGCATAGTTGATATCATCATTATCATTATTGTAATCGTTATCATTAATGAAAATTTGTAGAAAAATAATGACTAAATATTGTCATGATAATTGTTATTACTGTAATCATTATAACTAGGGTGACGATTAATACTGCAATCACGTATATGATCATTACTCCGAAATTAATCGATATATCTCTCACAATCCTCCCGTCTCTGTCGTCTGTATAGTTATATTGTCTCACCCCTAGTGGTCTAAGCTGCTGATGTCGCTGCTGGTACTGGAGGTGTTGCGTGGGGAGGCGGTCGCGGAGGGAGAGAGAGAGAGAGAGAGAGAGAGAGAGAGAGAGAGAGAGAGAGAGAGAGAGAGAGAGAGAGGTGGGGAGGCTCCTTCCTTCGTGAGGTCTGGCCGTGTTGGCAGCTGGGTGAGGATGACCCCAGATGTTTGTTTATTGTTTTATTACAGCACCGCGCTCTTTCCCTCGACCATCACACACACGAACACTGAAGAAAAAATTACCCCACAAGCTTTTATGTCCGTATTGTCTCGAAGTCACACTGTTTGTTTAACGTTATCTCGTTAAGAGCTTCGTTTATTGAGTGATTATCCTATTCCATAACTAAACTCGTGCCAGTTTTAGGCATTTCAAGTGATAGACTGAATGTTACCCAAAATTAAGGGTATGAGATCACTTCAAAGCTGTCCTACGTCAGACCGAATTATCACCATTGACACTCAAGCTCTCATTTCAATCATTTCCTGAATGTGTCTTGGAACTCAGTTTCAACTTACTTGCAAAATGTCTTAGAAACACTCCATCCGTTCCTAGCTATGCACGACACCTCCTACAATCTATAAGATTAAGGACTTTGACTCCGACATGAAGTACAGGGACCTGCTGTCACTCTCTGGCCTACTACAGGTGGGTCATCAGTCTTGGTAAGTGGGTGTTCTGGCCTCTACCTACACCCTTTAAACCCTGGAAAATCAAACCTTTCAACATTAACATATTCCTTATCATACAAGTAGACTTAGTTCTTCTTTCCAGGTTTCATAGGTCAACAGTTATGATGCTTATCAAAATGCAAGTCAAGACCCCATGCAGACCAGCGGTAATCACTGGTACGTCCTGTGCCTTCTACAGCGTCTACCACCTCATTCACTCACTCCCAGTATGAAGTAAAGATTCAGCTCTAGGTCCACCTTCACCCACTAACCGCTCAAAGTCCTCTTGGTGTTGGAAGGCATCGTCACACTTCGAGCTTATACCTCAATCCTTTGACTCGAAAACAGCTCTTGCAACGTTCGCAGGTGACTTAAGCCCTGCAGGACACTGCTCCTTCAGTTATTCACTCACTTCTTCTTCTTCTTCAAGCCTGTGATAATGATCAAGGTATCTAATTCCTCTGTATATCCTAACATACTGGACACCAGCTTCACGACCGCGTCCACAATCTTGCCAAGTCTACTCGTTATCACCCTATAACTCTCACCACACTTGGTCTAACTCGAGCCACAGACTGCACCATTCTCGTCGCAGTGGCCCGCGAGAACCTTAAAAAAGCACAGACGATATACTGGAAAACTTTAGCAGCTGTTGTACTAATCATTAGGACGGGGTATGGCTCCTCCAGAATACTCCAGTGTGCAAAACGTCGACGCTGTACCGGGCAGGATGATGCTATCTCATCCAGAATATGTCTAGGTTACAGGAAATATCTGACAGGTTACAGGAAACTTATGATTTTAAACATTCCGATCGTCGGCGGGGAATGTCGAAGGGAAGGGCGTAAATGGGTATGTGTGAAGGTAGTGTAGTACCAATACTGTTGTGTAGGTGCGAAGGTTTTCAGCAGACTACGTCAACTCTGACATCAATAACCCTCTGCGACAGTGTGAGTATTGCACCATATGGGCCTGACCCTGGCAGCTACCGGTGTGGGGGCGTAACACGACCACAACCCTGGCTAGCTCACAACGCAACCGTCTATCGGCCTTCCCTACTGTAGTATTAACCGTGCTGGGTTTACCCTTCCTACCTCCACCAACCACACACACACACACACACACACACACACACACACACACACCTCTAGTACCAAGACCTGGTCACCAGTATTTGGTATATGATGGTCAACAACAACAACAGCCTCTGCAGTGATGACCATCAACAGTCACCTCCCTGCTGAAGGCGAGGAGCTAGAGCCTCTGCAGTGGCCAGCTGTCCTCGGTACGGTGTGACAAGCCAGTCCCGAGCCAGAGCCCTACTAAGGGTGCACCTGACCCCTCTCCTCCACGGAACATTGAAACCCACTTCCCCCTTAACACCCCCCACTAACCAATCTCTCCTTCCCCTACAGTCCTCTCTCTCTCTCTCTCTCTCTCTCTCTCTCTCTCTCTCTCTCTCTCTCTCTCTCTCTCTCTCTCCCCACCTTCCTCCTCCTCCTCCTCAACATCCGTATGTAGAGGATAAGACCTCAACTCTAAAACCGTTTCGTCAGAAAAGAGGTTCGATTCTCTGTCACTCGACGCGACATGACCTAAACCCCTTGAACAACGACGGTACGACTGTCACGCGCCAATAGACGACCATCCTTCAGGGTGAGGTCCAGGACCAGGCTTCTTGTACCGAAGGGTCGTACCGTCATTCTGAAGGAGTTAAGTACAGGTTCCTCCCAAGGATATCTCCCCTTTGTTTCTGCCTTCCTAGGGCACACCCTCACCTCTCCGCCACCCTGTGCACTATGTCCTTGCGAGAGGATTGAGTGAGGGATGGGAGGAGGGTTTCAGGGAGGGAGGGAGGGAGAGTGTGTGTGTGGAGGGATTTGAGGGAGAGAAGGAGGGAGAGTGAGGGTCTGGAGGGCTCCTCGGGCCACTTGTTCCGAGAGTCAGTTTATGTGACCGTTGGAGCCCCGGGCCGCAGGCCCACCACATCCTGGCTGGCCCTCCCTCACCCGCTGGCACCGCCCTGGGCGCTGTGCCAGCTGGCTGAGAGAGAGAGAGAGAGAGAGAGAGAGAGAGAGAGAGAGAGAGAGAGAGAGAGAGAGAGAGAGAGAGAGAGAGAGAGAGAGAGAGAATTGACTACCTACGAACCGAAAACTTATATGGAGTGTTCACAGACGTGTATCCAGCAGAGTCAACAAGACTGTGTGATTAAAATCTGCCTCAAGAACGACGAATTCATCGTGGTCACCAGCCCGTCCTGTTGGACGCTGCGGCGCAAAAGGGGGAAACAGAGTGAACAAAAGGCCTAGGGACTGGACCTCAGCGACCGAGTTACAAGTAACACAACAAACTAAACTGAGGAAGATGTGGGTAACGATGAATATAATTATGTAACAAATTACATAATACTAAGTAAGCTGTTTCCATACGGTTGAGCAACATTGTATATATATATATATATATATATATATATATATATATATATATATATATATATATATATATATATATGTGTGTGTGTGTAATGATAAAGGAACCATTATATCAATATCACATAATGCCCTCCGACAGCAGGATTCGAACCGCTACCTTTTGTGTTGGAGCTGGGGGATGCTAACTAGGCTATGGAGCGTATATGTATTTTTCTCCGTACATATTCGCCATTTCCCGCTTTAGCGAGGTAGCGTCAAGAACAGAGGACTAACTCAAGTTATAGCCACCTAACACTTTGAGGCTTCAACATTATTCTTGTGTCACTTCATCAGTCTCATGTCTTCTGAGACCCTATTTGTGAAGGAATCCAGGATCACTTGACTCTTAACCCCTTCATGGATACCTCTTTTGTGTCCAGCACAGAACATCTACGATCAATATAACACAATCGAGATGACAATACGAGGTAAGGTGTGAACGAGATACATGTACAGGACAAACGCTATGGGAAGTACACAGACCAATAAGGCTTCTTCCTACGAACGACCAACAAGAATGATGTGAGCGATGTCTGCGAGGCGCGCGCGTGCGCGCGCGCGCGTGTGTGTGTGTGTGTGTGTGTGTGTTTGTGTGTGTGTGTGTGTGAAGATATTCAGTGGCATCTCCAGTGTGTCTTATGCTTTGTGTCATGATAGGTAAAGATATGCAACTAGTCTTGAATGCGCGTTTTTTCGTCACTTTGTTCCCACACAACTTCGCGAAGTGGGAGAGGCAGTTAGGTACAACATCGTCATCATATCTACCCAGGACCTCTTTAGCGGGTCTCCTGCAGCCTCGAGGGGTGCGCTCAAGGTAGGAGCAAGGGAATGATGGGCAAAGTCCTTTGGAGGGAGAGTGTCCTCAGCGAGGCTACATAACTCCATACGTCCATTGGCAATGATAGGGTCTTACCGAATGCGACTTCTGTCGCTCCCAGTATAAACCTCTCGCGTGTGGAGTCCGTGATACTTGTATAATCGATCTATCTATACCACAGATTGGATTCGAACCCTGGCTGCCTCGGTGGGTGTAGCATGGACTTTAATCTCTCGCGCACTCCGATGATGGGACAAATATGTCGATGGACAGACAAGTCTTTATACACCAGAGTTCGAGTCCAACCCGTGGTGGTGGTGGTAGCTGGCAGGTGCTGCTGTGGGAAATACCTGAGCTGTGCCGGTGGTGGGTGTGAGGTATTCCCATACTGGCCTTGACCCAACACGGGCTACCTCACCCCCTTCACCTCTCTCTCATGACCTTGCGTGACCCATGTTCCGGCACCAGCTACAACCACTTGCTTCACGATGTTGAGGATGAGTGGCGGAAGGGTTGTAGGTCAAGGCGGAAGGGGCTGCTGCTGCTGCTGCTCGTGTGTGTGTGTGTGTGTGTGTGTGTGTGTGTGTGTGTGTGTAAAGGCATTATACAGCTTACAGAAAGCAACTTACAGTGTCACCCATTTTCACTCTAGTCGCCATCATTACACGTCGTATAAATGAACGAAAGAGGAATGCAAATTACTCGCAGGCCTTCAAGGATCATGCGAGGCTATTTGAGACAGCACCTCAAATGGGTGGAGGGAGTACACAAGTAAAAGAGACTTTTAAACTCGTTTTCCAGACCACTCGCATAGTTGTGCATTGCAACACATTATCATCATATCGCCCAAAAGCATCGAACATCACAGGTCACATCACACCACGGCATCATGTGTTCCCGCATTCATCAGTACATCAAGCCATCATCGTATACACAGACAGTGTGGTCTTCCTCAACATCAATAAACCATCTTATCTACCATCGCCATGACAGTCTTCAACATCGCTGTAGCCACCTTTATTGCTACACACACACACACACACACACACACACACACACACACACACACACACACACATCAACGTCACCAAACAAGCGCTACATCAGCTATTACTTGCTATATCATCCAGCAGATGGATGCCATCATTACATCCCTCGTTACTGCCACATCCATCAGCGTCACCACACCACACCAGCTCCGCAGCCATCTGTATCATGATGTGAGCGCACCATCGTCGCGACAAACCATTACACTATGAACAGTCCACCAACCACACCTGACACCATCGCGGCATCGATTGCCATCAAGTACACTATCATCACAAAACATGATATTCTCGTAAATCACCACTGCATCGCCTAGCATCACCTCCTCCGCCTCCTCCTCCTCCTATTACATAGGCGCAGCGCAATTCCTCCACCTCCTGGGGCCAAACTGCTCTCACAATCGCCCCCTGGGGCAGGCTAGGTTTGCAGTGTGAGGGGTTGGGACAGGGGGCGGGAAGAGTAGGGGGGTTCCTGGTTCGGGGTGGGGGTGGGGTTGCGTCTGTCATGAGCCAGTCATATGCGTCAACAAATTAGTTCCGGGGGTCGAGGGACCCATCCGGCCGCCCAGGACCTACACAACACATTTGACTAAGCTATATTCCGCTTTATCGCATCGCTTCCGGCTACCCTCCCTAACCTCCACTTACTGTAGACTACTGACACGCAACGATTTATGTAAGGAAAATGATAGATATATTTAGTACGAACGATCAATTCGGACGTGAGATTGTGTAGTTTATGATAGCTATAGCAAGCGGGATGAGGGCAGTAAGTCCACGGTTCACGGGTCAGACACGTCCACAAAAAAAACGATCTTTAATCTGGCGTTTCCTGGTAGCATGAATGGTGTCATGTACCTGATGTGTGTTTGTTTGTTTCCCCCTCTGCACAACCCTAGGCTTCCGGTCGTGCCACTAGCGCCACACACCCACAACACACACTAGACAATACCAGAAGCCTGTGTGTGTGTACAACAAACTTACGTCTATACCGTATGAAAACTGTTATGCCAAACAATGGACAAACAGTGTTCAGTATTCAATAGAAATTTATTGTTTCAGCCAATGCAGGATCGAAGACTACTAACGGGGAGTCGGGTGGATCTGCAGCCGACAGTAGTTCATATAGCTATTTCAATGCAAAGACACAGACAGACTTTGGTTTCAGTGGGTGATTTAGTCGTAGGCAAGAAAAAGGTGCCTTTTAAAACCCTTTTATAGCCTCCTCGAAAATGATCAACCTTGTTTCTTTTTCAGTACATGAACAAACTCTTACAAGGCATGAAAGAAATACTCAAAATATCTGCCGTGTGAATGAAATGAGCACTAGAGATAAGCTCACACCTGACAACGCTTGCTTGGCGAAAGCAGACTCTACTGAAGTTGTTTACTCCATGAGGAAGTCGGTTCGATCCCCAAGTCGTAACAATTGTGCTCACCAAGGGTGCATTACCTACAGGGACCAGCCACCACCACAGCCTTCAAATACAGGGACAATATACAGAGACAATATACCACATCACACTGTCAGCCACACTACGTTGCGTAGCACACCGCATAATCACTGTTTTGTGTGGCACCAGCACCACCACTCTCATTTCCACACCAGCCCTTAGCTTCACATTCTGGTTGTCATTCACTTTGGACTTATCTATTCTGAAACTACTTCTAACACAAACTGTCTACAAAATGCCACAACTCAGTTTTGAACCATACGTTCAAGGTGTCTTCACTTTTCAGCGTCGAGAGAGAGAGAGAGAGAGAGAGAGAGAGAGAGAGAGAGAGGAGAGAGAGAGAGAGAGAGAGAGAGAGAGAGAGAGAGAGAGAGAGAGAACAGGTCCGTCCAAAGTCTGCCAGTGTGTTCTGCATTGGTTGAGGTTTACAGGAGCGGGTAGGCCACGACCCTAAAGTTACAGCATCCTGTCTCATAAGACACTCTTCACCTATGGGTTTCTGGACACACATCTCTGCAAGTACATCATCTCAGTTTCTTCTGGCCACGTACGGTAGTCACCACACTGCCCCTGTGTAGTACCTGGCGTAGACTTCGGATGCCTTCTACCGCTTGGACCCAACCCAAGCTGCTGGAGGCACTACGTTAGAGCAATACAGCGAATAATGTCCAATATCTGGTTAGAAGCTATCGTGTATGATGTACAATATCTGGTTAGAAGCTATCTGGTATGATGTCTAATAAATGGTTAGAAGCTGTCGTGTATAATGCACAATATCTGGTTAGAAGCTATCGGGTATAATGTCCAATATCTGGTTAGAAGCTGAAGTGACAATGATTCTAAAGATCTGTCCTGAAGCACAGAGGTTGGATAGCGTCAACACAACATCATGCTATACATAGACCTGTCACGTTAAACATCCCGCCACACTCAAGCAAACTTTTGGACGCCCTATTGATCTATCTTTCCTGTGTTTTGTGTCTCCACGTATCCTCCCATCTGACTGTACTCTGAGCACACGCTAAGATCGTAAGAATCTTTTTGTTTCATTCTGAGCACACACCAAGATCGTAAGAGTCTTCTTGTTTCATTCTGAGCACACGCCAAGATCGTAAGAATCTTTTGTTTCATTCTGAGTAAACGCCAAGATCGTAAGAATCTTCTTGTTTCATTCTGAGCACACGCCAAGATCGTAAGAATCTTTTTGTTTCATTCTGAGTAAACGCCAAGATCGTAAGAATCTTCTTGTTTCATTCTGAGCACACGCCAAGATCGTAAGAATCTTTTTGTTTCATTCTGAGTAAACGCCAAGATCGTAAGAGTCATTTTGTTTCATTCCGACGTAAAGATGCAGAAATACTGCTTGGCTCAGAGTCCTCAGGTAATTCTCTCTGAAGTCCCGAGGTTCCCAATACGAACTTCGGCTTCACATGTCCCATCATCCTTGTTTTGAGTCCGGACGCTGTGGTGGTCACACTGATATCTATGGACTAGTGGTCCGCCTACCCCTTCACACACACACAACCCCCTGCGTGCAATGGCCGGGCCCGCCTTATAAGCATCCTCATTGGTATGCAAACTAAGAGGCTTACGACTGTCGCTACAGCCATACATCACCATAAGCGCCAAATTATGAATAATAAAAGGAGCGATTAAAGGCCAACGTGTCTGTCAAGATCAATGGAAGAAGGGGCAGGTGGGAGACCGGCCATTTTTTTTTCTCTCTCTCTCGTCTCCTGTCCTCCGTCTCCCTCACAGACTTGACGTATTCATTAATTAGTTTCTTTTTTCTTTTTTTTTACGCATGCCCCAAGACTCGCTCGCCTCCTTCGACTGTGCTGTATTGCTGGGTCGTCGTCTGTGTCTCCTAGCACTTGGTCGAAGTTACTGTGTAGTCGTTAGAAACTTTAAAACATGGCACCAGTATATAATGTCTCTTTTGGGTAAAACGCTGTACACACGTTTTTTAGCTTTAGGTAAATAACCTCATCCATATGTACACTTCCGCGGATACTTAAAATACGTGATTCCCTAAAGATTCAGTTTCTGCCGTAAGTACGCTCTTTCGGTCACTTAAAATACATCAGTTTCCCTAAAGACTCCATGTCTTCAGTAAGACGCATCCCGCAGATACGCAAAAATAGTACACTCGTTTCCCTAAAGACTGACTCAATTTCTGCCGTAAGTACGCTCCGTCGGTCACTTAAAATACACCCATTTACCTAAACACTCTCTTAATTCCTGCTGTGAATACACACTCCCACAATCGCTCAAAACACGTTTCCCTTATTGGTGATGGTGGTAGAAAACCATGCACTCAGCACCAGGTGCCACAGGCTCGTGTTATCTGGGTCTGATTATTACCTTCCTTCAGCGTCTATTTGCAATCCATTATGATATTAATGGGTATAACAGCTGTGTTGTGCGTGTGTGTGTGTGTGTGTGTGTGTGTGTGTGTGTGTGTGTGTGGAGGCGCAGCTCTGGGTCAAACATAATTTGTCCGTGAAATTCTTGCGTCTATTTCTTCTTCAACCGAATTCTGTAATTGGATTCTGAGACTGGTTGAGGGTCCGTCTATGAGAGTGTCTGTAGGCCAGACTGAAGGAAGCCCCTAACTGACGCTATCGGCAATCCATCTCGGCCGATGTAAGCCAAGGGAAAAATGTCGATTGAACGTGAGAATAGCCAAACACACATTATACCTGTTGGTATATACATACCACATAACATTCTGAGTTGGCACTTAGCTTTACCTCACCCAAGACAGTTTATAATGACGATCTAGAGGGATAAGCTCATGGCAGCCATCAAGTCTGGACTCGAAGCTCTTTTTTTTTTTTTATATAGGATCAACACAGTCGCACCAGGTCACGCTGTGCAGGATGACCCATAAACATGCGCTAAAAACTCACAATAACAGGTGTTCAGTCTCGTCAAGTGTGGACGGACATTTGTTCCTATGAACATCGAGCACAGGTGTACCTTTGACGAAGTCTGTCTGCAGATGTTCAGGTGAGAACAAGTTTTGTGGTAAAGAAAAAAAGAATAATTCTATTGCGCTTGCCTCGTTGAAATAGACTATCATTTCTGGCTCAGCAGGTGTGAAATGAGAGAGAGAGAGAGAGAGAGAGAGAGAGAGAGAGAGAGAGAGAGAGAGAGAGAGAGAGAGGGGGGGGGGGGGCAGCATTCAAGGGGTAGGCAGCGGAGGAGAATAAGTGTACAGCAAAATCATGTGGCACACATGGAGAAAATAGGATGTGAAGAGTGTGTGATAGATGTGGGGTGTGTGGAGGGAGTGAGACACTGATCTCACGACCACACTGCACGTGCGATATGAGGAAGTACGAAGCCATTGTGGTGGCGCGGGAGACTTGACTACCGGTATCGCTGTACCACACAGGGTGAGGACGTGTGCCGCTGGGTTGTGTGTGTGGCGGCGCGGCAGCCTATACCTGATCCGCCTCAAGGAGCAGTCGTGATGATGGGCGATACACAAACAGATGGATAGACAGAAAATGAGAATATGTGTCAGTGAAAGGAAGATGGGACAGAACTCATATCTTAGGCATATAGAATGATTAATATAGAAATATTGCCTTTTAAAGTAAGTATATGATACAGTAAAAAACACAGAACGCTCTATCATTTCGCTTACGAAGCACTGGAACCAGCTACACCATCATCAAGAACAATTAACACACTACGAAATACACTTACGGAAAAAAAAAGCAGTTTTCCATGTTCGCAACAGAAAACGATGAAGTCATGTGGATCAACTAAGAATAGGTATTACAGAAGGAGACAGAGGAAGTGTTGAGAGGGAGTAGATACTTCAAGACGGAACAGAGCGGATTGTGAGGAGCGTATGGCTTACTGCGGAGTGTTGACACAGCTGCCAACATGTTGATACATTGTGTGGAGGACCACCGGCTAGTGGAAGGGCTGTCTGTCTGGGTTAAAGTGGAGTGAGGTGGGGGTGGTGAAGGGGGTGGTCATTGCAGAAAGGGGGTGTGGGGTTGATGTGTGTGTGTGTGTGTGTGTGTGTGTGTGTGTGTGTGTGTGTGTGTGTGTGTGGTGTTTCTATGGTGAATATGTTCAAGGTGGAAGGAAGGGTGGTATGGTGGGTGGGAGTAGATGGTGATGTGGGTGGGTGGAGCGTTACGGTGAAGGTGGATGATCAAGGGAAAGGGAGTGGTGCCATGGCGCAAGTGGATGGGCAAGGAGGAGTTCAAGGGATGATGCTACGGTGGAGCTGAGTGGAGAGGTGGTCGTGTGGATAAAGTAGAAGTGGATTTAATCGTGAGGGAGTGTGAAGAGACAGAGAAGCAAATATGAAATACAGATAACAGAAGGTCTGTTGGCCCATGAGTGAGTTTTATCTTGCAAGTCCCCTACACTAACGCGAGGAGAAATGAGATAAGGAACAGAGGGGTATGAAGGCTTCCCCTCCCTCACAATCCACTCCCTTCGGTAACAATAGCAGGCAGGAAGTACGGCAAGCATGGAACGCTACAGGAAAGAGCAAATTGGATAATCATCTGTGACGTCTTACTACACTGTGCTACGCCACGCTATTCTATGGCAATGGTGTCAATCAACTGCGTCATTCTTTAGGACTGGAACGAAGGAATAGTAGTTCCAACACCATTATATGGTTGCGAGGCTGGGGCTGTAGATAGGGTTGTAGGAGGAGGGTGGATGTGTTGGAAATGAAATGTTTGAGGACAATATGTGGTGTGAGGTGGTTTGCTCGAGTAAGTAGTGAAAGGGTAAAGGAGATGTGTGGAAAAAAAAGTCCCCTGTTCTTAGCGCTACCTCGCTAATGCGGGAAATGGCAAATAGTATGAAAAAAAAAAAAGATATATATACACACACAGTGCGCTTAGAATAATCACTGGGTGCTTAGCATTCACAAATACTCAGCAACTTCACAATTAAACAAAGATCCTCTCAGAACAATCCCACATCATCATACTCGACACTTAGTTCTCTGTAAGTGCACTTAAACCGCTCCATGACTAACCACCAATTCCCCAAAGAAAAACAAAAAGCAAATCTTTGCGCGCGCAGCTGTGTATGAGCGTCTAGGCTTCGTAACCCCTCAAGTATGACAGCGACCTTTGAGCACGACGGTACGATCGTAGAGCACGAAGTTACGACCCTTGGGCACAACGGAGCCACTCTTGGGCATGATGGTACGACCCTTGAGTACCGTCGACGGTACGACTCTTGATCACTCCGGTACGATTCTTGTAATAATAGCTTGGTCGAAGGCCTCGATCACGTAACCAAAGGCCGTTCCGTCGTAGATGAGACGTTAACCAGCCTCATCCCATCTTTCTCTACCTAGTTCAACCAATTATCACGAAGGATGAACATGATCAGAGGGAAAATAGTACATGCACCACACAAGATAGAGTAAGGCAAACTTCTGGTTGAAGCTGAGCGACTTAAAACTTCTTCATATTACACTCAGGTATCTACTAAGCTACGTAGCGAGTCAAATTGCATACAGATCATATTTACAATTCAAAACGGGCGAAAACCTTGATTGATAGTGTTTGACTTTCAATTCGTATAAAAGACATGGGGCAATTTCATTTTGCTGTCCCTACTCATACCTGATGCATATCAGATAGCGTAAATAAAACTAAAAATCGTCTGACAGTAAACAATTAAAGCAGCAGTTGCCTAGTCCATTTACCGGGATCAGAAATGAAACTCGTTTGGAGTCGCCATAGACTACTTAATAATCCTAAAGTGCATATACGACAGATTTCTACATAACGATGGAAGCTGTCCCACTAATTGTAGTCACCATTAAACAAACCAGTCATAACCCGAGGCAAATGGCATATGGACACGTATACTCCGCTAATCCAGTACAAACGTACGAATGCAACTGTAATATTGACTTACCTTTTGAACCAGGTGGGATCTGGTATAGTGTCCCGAGAGATGACCATTGGAACCTTAGCCATGCTCATCCTATGATTGATAGTTAAAAGTGCGTGAAATAAAGTTAGGCCCGACCTCTCCTGCCTGCGTCACGCCAACCATCCTACCCCCTACGGTTAGGTCGCCTCCTATTGCCATCTACGGGAGTTAGGAATTGTATCCCATACTGAAGACTAACCCAGTATGAGATTTCTTTCACGTACTCAGTACGAACAACATAGCTATGAAAATGTCTAAATCAGCGGTTACCGATAATTTTTTTTTTTACTAGATGGTAGAATTTATCATTTCTCGAAGAAAAATAGAAGGAACACCCTTAGGCAACATGTAAAGCTCATTCCTAAGCCTACTGTTGTTGGGCGGGCGTGAAAAATTGCATGATATCAATAAGGGGATTCATGGCTACTACGTCGAGTTAGATCCGACCAACCAGAAGGCTTAAATGTCTTAAAAATGTGTAGTATATGCCTCTCCCTTGCCATTGTTGTAGCCTAGTCGAAAGGTCTCGCTCGCCTCGCTCACAAACACTGGCTGTTCACCCATCTAATGTCACCTAAAATTCAAGAGCTTTTTCTCTTATAAAATAAGAACCTACATATATTCATACGTCTTCACAGATTATACTTATCTCTATTCATTTTTTTTTCTTTTTCATATTCTCGAGGCATATCAAACAAAAGACCACATTCAATTGACAAAATGATAACAATAAGGGTAGAGTGCAGGCGAGTTGAGAAATGTGTTGATAATTTTCCTTGTGAAGGTTTAAAATTGGGTTGGGGGTGTGTGAATCATCGTGCATTGTTGTGTTTGCTGGCGAAGGTAGGACTTGCAGGTACAATCTGCTAAGGTGTGGGATTTCTATTTCTATGTAGGGGTTGGTGGTGTGTTTTTAATGAAGTGATTTGGGTGGGAGGGCTTTAGGTGGTGTTGCAAAAGAACTGGCTGTCGAGCATGATGAGGTGTGACTGTATTCTAAATATTTCTTTTCGTTGCACAGCTGTCGAGTGTTTCTTGTTACTAAGCGACCAGTGATTGCTCCAAGTGTTTTGCAATAAGTGGTTCGTACTTTACTTTTCCAAGGATGAGTGAGTGTGTGTGTGTGTGTGTGTGTGTGTACCACATAGGCTGGGATGGAAAAAAGTTCTGAGGAGATGTATAGCTTCAAAAATTTTACTCGTATTCTCAAGAGCTTTAAGAGTTACCTGCCATATGCAAAATTCTATCTTACACGTCTCATCCCCTCCGCTAGCATCCATGCCCGACTCTTGAACTGAAGATTGATCTATTCCAAACGACTTTACACAGATATAGGGCAAACGTTTGCACGGTCCATTATTACTGATAATCGACAAAAGTGGCGCCAGAATGGAAGACACTCAACAGGTTTCTTGAGCAATTTACCTTAGATCAAGCTGACAGATGAAATGAAGTTTCCCCCTCCACCTTTGCTGGTGCCTGGGAGAACCATCTTGATGGAAAATTGACCCAATCATATCGCATCTCTTTTGATCAACCATGGGGCCCACGTCTTCAAGAACCTCTTCAGCGGTGAGAGAAACGGACGTTCCCCCTTAGGATGTGGTGGTGTGGCTTTCCGATGTGACCAGAACGTCTGAGTATAGAACAGATTCGCAGCTTATTGCGAATACAGCGTCTGTGAAAATGACGCCACAGAGTACTCAGTTACAAGAGACAAAGAAACAAACAAACAACAACAAAAAAACAATCTTGATTCAAACTCCCTAACTTCTTGCCTTCCCAGTCTACGATCTACACACTCTTCTACGTCTTTCAATCATCATATATGCACGGCCTACAACCATATCCACACGACTACTAAAGCCCACCTGGATGTCCCTTCACCAGTAAACAGATGGGCTGTGTCTCTTCCTGACCCCTGGAGTCAGGAGAATGCGTTATCTGTAGACGACGTAGCCAAGTTCCAGATCTATGCAACCGCCCATTTCGACGGGGTTCGTCTTATCTCTGTGTTGTTGTGCTTCCCGAACAACGACTTCTTTACATTGCATTCTGCTGGACGACAAGTTAAATATCTAATGACCAGAAACCTACAGGTTTTCTCGCCTTACTCTTCACCACTCGACCATGTTGACCGTTTCAGAAATCTACTGGATGCTTGTGGTAGGATGGAGCACCTACAAGCGTAGTCTCCACTAGGCATCTAATCTCATTAACATTCAGCTCTTCGGTATTTATATCATCCCACTGATAACCATCCTTCCATCATGGTCTTTGTCCTCCTGTTTTGGACGTAGTCAAGCACTGGCTCCACGTGTTCTGCAGTAAACATCCTATCTCCCTCCCTCCCTCCCTCTCTCCCTCCCTCTCCCATGTGACCACAGCCGTGGAAGTGGTGTTTAGTGCGACAGGCGGTCAGTGTTGAGGGGTTTGGCCGTCGTCGCCTTACCTCACTGATGCGATTCCCATCTTTGCTGGTTATCGTAACAGTGAGAAGAATATCTTGAATATAAACAAGTGTGTGTGTGTGTGTGTGTGTGTGTGTGTGTGTGTGTGTGTGTGTGTGTGTGTGTGTGTGTGCGTGTGTGTACTTCGTGTGACACGTGAATTAGTTATAGTGTTTTTTCCCCAGTACCCTAACTAGCATTTAAAGTGTGCGGGAGGGAGATCTGAGGAGGACCTTGGAGATACCTGGGGTAGACGTGGAGGAGGAACTGGAGAAGATCTTGGGTAGATCCTGACGAAGATCATAGGAAGACGCTGGGGAAGATCTGAGGAAGACCTAGGAAAGACTCAGGGTTAAGACTTCGATGGGGAGGGGAAAGACCTATAGAAGTCATGGGAAGGGCCTTTTGAGGACCTAGAAAAAATGTTTCAATAATGGATTTAAGTTTGGCAACCATCTGTTTACCTCTCTTTCCACCTGCCTGTGGTCACACCACGAACTCAAGACTCATCGTCAGATGACGCAGGTTGAAGTACAATCACGTCGAAGAACGTGTCAGGTCTAATGGAATAGATATTGACCTTATCTCTAACAAGGTCTGAAAATTAAAGCGATTGTTATGATCGCCATTTGCATACCGATTTTGCGCCAGTTTACTTTCATTTACATGCACACTTAAATGGATCCCAATGCATGCATACTTAAGTATGTGATGTTAAGCAGAGAGTCTTTGGTATATTTCTGCTAAGTTTAATCTCAGCTGTTGAGTTGGATGAGGTGTCCATAATTCTGTTGACTTAACGTAAAAAAAAAAAAAATTAAAATGACTTCTCATAAAAGTGTGAGGAAATTGACCATGTATATCACTTTAGAAGAACAGAGTTTGTCAACCAATTATTATCATGTTGGATAATCTAATGATTATATGCGTGCTTCACATTCGTGAAGGTGCAAAATGGATCTGTGGATGCACTAACGCTACCCCACTACATGACCAATCATGATGTTATAGACACATTATTTCGGCCCATCTTACCGTGGAAAAAGAAAAAGACAAGAGTCCTCTCACTGCAAATGTGTACCGACACTGGGATTCCATCTCTCGTGGGATATCCAGATGATGCACTCAGTTGTGGTGATTCTACGTACTGACACCAGGGAAGTTTAAGCCAGGGATCAGATACGTACTGACACCAGGGAAGTTTAAGCCAGGGATCAGATACGTACTGACACCAGGGAAGTTTAAGCCAGGGATCAGAGTGTGTGAGTATCACCAGTCGCTGATTACATACCCGACGTCCACCCCAGCCGGGTATACTGTGTGTGTGTGTGTGTGTGTGTGATAATCACCAGGCGGTGAAACATACCTCATGTCCACCCCAGCAGGGTATTCATGACGCCTCGGGACTGACAGTTCACTGACAAGTGTGGGAAAATACCTGCCCGGTTCTACCTGCTGCCCTTGTTACCTGCCTGCCTGCCTCTCTCTCTCTCTCTCTCTCTCTCTCTCTCTCTCTCTCTCTCTCTCTCGACCTGTGTACAACCCTAAACATTTTTCCTCTCTCTCTCTCTCTCTCTCTCTCTCTCTCTCTCTCTCTCCAGACCTGTGTACAACCCTAAACATTTTTCCTTTTACTCTCTCTCTCTCTCTCTCTCTCTCTCTCTCTCTCTCTCTCTCTCTCTCTCTCTCTCTCTCTAGACCTGTGTACAACCCTAAACATTTTTCCTTTTACACTCTCTCTCTCTCTCTCTCTCTCTCTCTCTCTATATATATATATATATATATATATATATATATATATATATATATATATATATATATATATATTTCTCACGTTAAAGCCCGTCCACACTCCTGGCACAACGTCTCTCTCCCTCGAAATTCAAGACTTCTTTTTCTTCTTCTTTCCTCGTTTTCTGTAGCTGTAGTCTCAATCCCCCATTGGTCAAGCGTTGGATGAGGTCTGGATGACTCCTGGATGGGTGGATGAAACTGAAAGGCTGGCGAGTGACGTGGAGACGGAAATGGATGACCGTGACGGATGACGGTAGACCAATAGCACAAAAGAACAGCCGAAGACAGCAGAAGGCAAGATCAACACGCGACAGCAGCGGGAGACAGCATCCACGACAGCAGCACTGTGCAACTGCAGTGAATGAAAATGGTTAAGAACCAACAGACTTCAGAAAAAAAGCCACTGTAATGGGCTGTCTGACAATGAAAAATGACAGCAGTAGATGGGGGTTGACACCGGTGGATGATAATGACGGGTGACATCACTGTGCATCAATGACTAATAAGATAAATGGATAAGCGGAGGAGCCAACACAAATATTTCTATAAGAAATATAACATGAATAGATAAAACATGACCACAATAACCTAGACACAATCTCCCTAGAAAACATAGCAGTGGTATTACGAAGAGATAACGTATACACATGATTTCCTATATTTTTTTCTCATGGAATTTCATGAGAACGAGTCTGTACGTAGAACAAAAAGGCAAAAAAAGAAAAAAAATGAGATTATATCAACCCTGAGCAATATAATCTATCCAATCCTTCTCAGGCCAGATTGCTCCTTGAGGATTCAATCTTTTTTCCAGTTTTATGCACACACATGACAGTATTCAATACAAGTCAGTGTTTTTATTACATTAATAACACCATACTGAAGGTTTACAAAAATTAAGTAGAGTTGAAATGAGTGTTTGCGAGAACGAATTCGAACTTGACCTTGGGCATGTACGACGTGGGCGAGTCTGAACGCGCCCTCGAGGAGCTAGTATGTGTAACACAGGGATAATACTACCCTAGTGTAAGACCTGCTACACAAACCCCTCTCCGCCTCATAAGACGCGTATCTCTATTAACGTACAAAGCGCACGTCGATCTTATGCTCCCCTCCCCCTCGGCTTAGCACAGCCTTGTCCCCTCGAGTCCCCACTTCCCTGGCAGTGACACCCCCGACTACCTGTGTTGGTGGCGACTGTTGCGTTATTTGTAAACTTGTGGATTACGGTCCGCGATGTGACGAGCCGATCACCACCCGCCTCAACCTTCCACAGTGGTTCGGACGCTTTTATTATGCTATTGGTCACGGCTCTTGGAGACAATAAAGGCCTGGAACCTTCATCATCGCTTCGTATGTGAAGATTGGATTCTCTCTCGAACATATACCTTTGGCTGCCGTTGCGAAAGGGAATTACGTGTACTTCTTATACATTATGCTCACTTATATAGGTATGTATATATATATATATATATATATATATATATATATATATATATATATATATATATATATATATATATATATATATATATATATATGTATTCCGGAAACAAAATGGACACAAGCAAGAAGTGCGGTCAAGTATTATGAATCAATGGGATCTTGTGTCCATCTGAAGAATGTGGGTCTTTAGTCTTTAGACAACAAGGGAACCATTCAAGCGAGGAGACGACCACAGTTACCAATACGAGGCTACACCACTGCCATCTCAAAACATTTATATTTATCAACCTCACTAACGAAATTAATGGTTCTCTGTACCGATAAATGTATGTTTGATAACTAATACGTTAACCGGTATTACGGGGAATTACGACGAGATAAACACAAGAGGCGAGGTGGCTGTCGACTCATCTGGTCTGGCAGTTGTGAATGAGCTGCCAATAAATTCTCAGCGTCCATCAGCCTGGTCGCTCCCTCGAGACATGAAGAACACCACACTATATATTCCCTCGGTCAGTGTGTGCCTCAGTCTTCACAGGACACTCGATACGTAGAAGAGATTTTCTTTTGGAAGTCTTCGTCATGCCTAAACTTAAAAGCCTCGTTTAAACAATACATTTCAGAAATGTATTGTTCAAGCGAGGCTTCTGTCGCCACTTTCTTAGGCGGTGCGGGAAAACATGTAGCTTGCCAGTTCGGCGAGTCGCGTTATCCATCCCCATTAGCGGAGGAGTGGAGTGGTTGGGGAGGGGGAGGAACTGCTCTTGGGAAATTGTTGACGACTATGTGAATAGCGTGAGGTCAGAGGCAACGGCGGGGAGGAGTAGAAGCGTCGACCGACGGGGGTAAAAGGCGGTCGGCTCACACGACAGGTACACTGTGTCCACCTTTAACGGATTTCCCGCCATCCCCTTTGATGCTAGAATTCCTTGAGGGGTTTTGTAATGTCATCAGCCACAATGGTGATGGTATTTCTTTGAGAGTGGCCAGAGCTGGCGCCACGGGCTGACTAAATTAGGCGTTCAGGTTACATGACATGCCACTAAGGTGCACCGAAGACATTATGGTTTATGGTCTTCTACACTTGCCCCGACCATCTTGAGGCATTGTATTTTACCTCTTCTCTGTCCCATTGTTACATTACTCCCACTCTCGCATTCTTGCTCTCGCGCACTTCTAATGCATAACCTGCCATTGTTACCCGTTAATGATCCAAAGATGAAACATAATGTTGGAAATTCTTTGATTAATATACTTTAAATATGAGTATAGTAAACACACAGTCACTTTTTTATATAGATTCATTTACGATTAAAACAGGACCCCATTTCCTGGGGTTCTTGCTGCCCATGGCTGCGTTACTCTCAGTAGCAGGTACATGGTGGACTCCTTCGAAGAGAGAGTTCTTTCACGAGACTGTTTCGTCAACAAACGATGATATATACTTCCTTTTGCACGCCGATCACTTACTATCAGATTCAGCAATGTCAGTTCGCTCCCGTCCTCACTCACCCACGTAGAAATCGACTCTTTCCCACCTTAGCGAGGTAGCGTCAGGAACATAGGAATATGGGCCTCCTTGGATACATCCACCGCCAACTATAGGATGTAGCAAAACCAAAGCCCACCAAACACAGATAACGATGATGATAAAGATAATAATGATAATTTACTGTTTACTGAATATAAGAAAATGCAGCTAAAAGTTAAGAAAATAGATAAAATCGCTCGATACAGACATTGTGCCTATGAGTTGTTCTACAAACACTGTAGATTGTTCATGATGTTCACTTTGGCTGGAACAGGACTGTTCTAAAAGCTATAAGCGGTGTGGCCGGGCTTCGATGAGGTTGCGGGGCCGAACTGCAACTCGAGGACGAGGGATCTCTGGTGGAAGGAGTTGAAGGTGGGCTAAAGAATGATGCAGTCGCGTTTCTGATCCAACACTAATTTCGTGGTTCCGAAAACATACGTACATCAGCGAATGAGTAAGTGTGCAGTGCTTACTAAAGATGATGTCATCAGCAAAGTAATATACTTCCTTTAAAGAGCCACCAAGAACACACACACACACACACACACACACACACACACATACATACAGGAACAAACACATTCCTACCTGCATACACACACACACACACACACACACACACCCTGCGGTAGGCCGACCTAAGCCTCCACACCGTCATCATTTTTTATCTCACACCAGCAGCCACATTCCGGGGAAGGGAGCCATTTTTTTTCTATCCGGCCTGCATTGGCCGCCGGAGCTGCTAGCGCTGATGCTGGTGGTCGGCCGGCAGGCCAAGGGGCTGGACAATGCAGGGTTGGGGGGGAAGATACGAGAGCTGGGCAGGAGGAGGAGGAGGAGGAGGAGGAGGAGGAAGCATGACGGAGGAGAACATACCAGGCCCTCACCTCACCAAAGGGAATGCCTCGAGGTGAAACTCCTCTTTACTGAGTCAGTGAGACGGAGGGAAACGGAAGATACGAGAGCTGGGCAGGAGGAGGAGGAGGAGGACGAGGAGGAGGAGGACGAGGAGGAGGAGGAAGCATGACGGAGGAGAACATACCAGGCCCTCACTTCACCAAGGGGAATGCCTCGAGGTGAAACTCCTCTATACTGAGTCAGTGAGACGGAGCGTTTCCCTATACCCAACCAGAGAAGCACTGAGGGGAAGCACCCCTTCTCTCTCTCTCTTTTTTTTTTACGTCGTGTTTCACTTCGCTCGATCAGAGATTACGTCGATTGAAACTTTTTTTTACGCTGATGCAGTGATGACCCGAGACAGTCATACTGTTGGAGAAGAGTCATACACTGGGACAAAGACAAGAATACAATAGTGATACAGAAATGCAATGATAGCGTGATACATACGATGATACAGAGATGGTATACACAGCGTTACAGTGATGGACTGGTACAGTGATACAGTAGAGAAGGGAGATCAGTGATGTGCTGAAATGACACATCGACTGTGAGAGTACGTAGTATGTGGTGTCACGTTATCTGTACTCATTTTGAGACATGGTTTGGTTAGAAGGATCTGTTTCCCCAACTTCGATGAACTCCAGGAGCAAGAGGGTGCCATCCGAGGCAGAGGTGGTACGACCCTATAACATAATGGTACGACCCTCGAGCATGATATTATGAACCTTAGCGACAACGGTACGACTTTGAAGCACGGTTGAATGGCTGGCGAGCACGACGGTACGACCCTTGGTTATGATGGCCTGGTCTCTGTGACCTTTGTGGTCTTCGTGAGGGTCGTATCGCTGTCGTGATCATGGAGTTAAGTCACGTTGTATCTCGCCCGAAAAAAAAGGGAAGATTTCTAATACTTTTCTTTTGAGATATTCCGAGGAAAACTTCCCCATTTTTTTTGTACTCCAACTCTGCACATTCCATTAGCAAGACGTAACAACCCATTACATTTCAACCTAATAATGCAATGGTACAATGACCCGTTTCGTCCCACTAAATCTATCATACCGGGATTTACTGATATAAGTTATGTTACTGATCATCCGACATGATGCCTTGCTTAACCCAAGCCATTATGAGAGATCGCTTGTACTCATATGAAGCACAGAACCTCATACATAAATTGTGAGTAGAAAAAAAGGTTGGGGATGGGGAGGCAAAATGTAGTTATAGGTACCGAAACATCATTTCGAATCCTGTAAAATGAAAATAAATAAGGTCGTAAGTCCAGACGGGTTATTACCCAGGATCTCATACCCTTTCGCGGTCGATTACAGGCCATTCAATACCCCATCAATGGCCGTTATGGAATGTTTATCTTTCACCTCTTTTTTTTCCCTCCCACCAGCACTGTTGCCCATTCCCCCAGTCCTACTAAAATGTAATCCCTCAGCAAACGCCTATGAGATATATATCCACGTTGAGTTGTGAACAATGAATATATTACATGTGTTCTAACTTCATGCTATGACTGGGGTGAATCAAGACCAATATTCGAGTGCTCATTTGGGGGAGTCCAAAGGGGAGGAAACTGGGTGTGTGGCAACTGGGGTGCGAGCGGCGCTACCTTATGATTTATGGTTTGTTGACATGTTTGTAGTACACTCTGATATTGTTAGTGGGTTACTAGCCTCCCTTTGTGGCGAGGGGGGTAGAGTCTCGGCCGCCTCCTGACTGCGACAACCTGGCACAAAGATCGTGGTCATCTTATAGCTTCCCTGGTTGACCCCCAACCAAGGATGAGTTGGCGTCCGTAGGACGTCGCAAGGGAGCCACCCCTGCCATCCTATCCCGACGCAAGAGGTGGGTGTCTTCCCTCTCTCTCTCTCTCTCTCTCTCTCTCTCTCTCTCTCTCTCTCTCTCTCTCTCTCTCTCTCTCACACACACACAAACACACACACCAGGAGCAAAGGGATGTGTGTGTGTGTGTGTGTGTGTGTGTGTGTGTGTGTGTGTGTAAGCGGCGATCACTTTGCATCAGCCTAGGACTGCCTGGTCACACACTCCGACGTCCCGAGTGAAATTTAAAATGCTCGAGTTTAAAGGACAAGTTGTAGAGATGTCTCCAACAACAGGAGGAGGTGCAGCACAGGAGGAGGTGCAGCACAGGAGGAGGTGCAGCACAGGAGGAGGTGCAGCACAGGAGGAGGTGCAGCACAGGAGGAGGTGCAGCACAGGAGGAGGTGCAGCACAGGAGGAAGTGCAGCACAGGAGGAGGTGCAGCACAGGAGGAGGTGCAGCACAGGAGGAGGTGCAGCACAGGAGGAGGTGCAGCACAGGAGGAGGTGCAGCACAGGAGGAGTTGCAGCACAGGAGGAAGTGCAGCACAGGAGGAGGTGCAGCACAGGAGGAGGTGCAGCACAGGAGGAGGTGCAGCACAGGAGGAGGTGCAGCACAGGAGGAGGTGCAGCACAGGAGGAGGTGCAGCACAGGAGGAGGTGCAGCACAGGAGGAGGTGCAGCACAGGAGGAGGTGCAGCACAGGAGCTTATAGTACCAACCCCACTAAGCCTTTTACACCTGTCACTATAGATGAACTCGAATGACATGGGATTTCCAAGAAATGTTGGATGTTACATTGACACTAAATATATATCTATTGTGCTAAGCGGTGGAATTACAGATCCATCAAGAGAGATTGGTAGAAATATCGTTTCAGTGGCATTAAGCTTAAACTGGTTGCTTCTGCCCAGAGAGGAAGCTAATTTTGAGGGAACAGACTGAGATAGGAAAGCTAAAAGAAGGGAATTTGAAGAGGAGACCCAAAATGTCACAGCTAAATGAGAGCTTTAGCTTTGTAAAGGTTCCAGTACATTATTCCATAAAGTCTCTTAAAAGATACTGACCACCGGGTATCAGTATTATAAGAGGGTATATCACCATTAGACCTTGCGTTATTAAAGCCATACTTATGATCATATATACACCCCTTCACACTCCCTATTCACCATATACACTATGCATGCCTCCTCATCGTCTATGTATCGCCTGACACTGTATCAACCCAAGCTGTTCATCTATCAGTGTAAATAGACTGTGTACCCAATAACACCATCCAGTTATTCTCAGTGTAAACATACCATTCCCCACCGTGTGGTTATCAATTCCTATGCACTCAATCCATCAATCCAGCCTCTACTTTCTATCATCCTCCGCCCCTCCACTGTATGACATGCCATCACATAAACACCTCTCTCTCTCTCTCTCTCCCTGGTACTCACACCACACATGCACCGACCTCTGGCCCATCTGTACCCACCCCAGCAACCTGTAGCTTGTCATCAGGTGTTTCTCTCACGCACACCTCTGGCACCAGGTGTATCCACTCTGGATCGGGAGCTGTTAGACTTAGCCAAGTGTATACACATATATATATATATATATACATATACCCCTTTCACCCATCAGCCAACACGGGCGGCCTATTATATACACCACATCAAAAATAATCACTACATAGCATAAAAAAGTAACATATGAAAACAGTTTATAATTCGACCGTGAAAGTAGAGGAAATAAAAGTATATAAGAAAAGTTTAAAAAAAAAAAAACCTTGGTCTCCGTAATGGGGAAGTGGTTATACAGGTAAGTAACCCCTTCCTTCCCTGCCTCCAGTCGGCCCTAGTTTGTTTGGCTTCGCGCTGAATCGACACTTTTTTCCCTCCTCCTTTCTTCTCAACTCCTTCCACAATTCCCTCTCCTTTTCTTCTTTTATTATTACCCATTCTCCTCCCATTTCTGCTCTCCGCACGCTGCATTCCGCCCCTTTTATGTCAGGGGGGGGAAGGCCTCTTCCCTCTTCCTCCCTTCCTCCTCCCTCGGCCCTCTGGGTTATTGATGTCTTTTCATTGACTGTGGGAGATTGAGAGATATCTGGGGCCCCGCCTGTAACCCTTTACGTTTTCGCTGAGAATCGGGCATTATGTTTCCCATTGTCCGGTACATGTTTTGGGGAGGATTTTTGGACCAAAATTTGGGGGAATTGTGGGATATTGTGGTGAAGGAGTATGTCGACAGGGACCACAGCATCCATCACGCCAGCGTCGTCTCCATCAGTGACCTACGCGTACCTGGGCCACCAGCTCGCCCTCTCTCTCTCTCCTCCACCTATTGTGGCACTCCGGGGGTAAGCCACGGTGACAGATCGTCCGCCAACACTCGTTTTCTACTTCAGAGTCCGAGAATCTTCCGCGACAGACCGACCGACGACATACTTTCTTTCAGAGAGAGAGAGAGAGAGAGAGAGAGAGTTACATAGACCCCAAGGTCCCAGCGAGGGTATTGACATAGTCGAGAACAAGATCAACACGTCATAGTTTTAATAGAGGAGTAAAATCCTCTTAAAGCGGTTGAGAATCCATCCAGTGTCGAGGTCGGGGGTTTCTACATCGCAAGCCGGACCCGTGAACAGAACACCCAGCATTTTGCTGCGAAGGAGAGAAAATGGAAGGCAATGTACATACATATACCTACACAACATCATTAACATGATTGAAGCTCTGCTTATGTATCATAATCCCCTTCGAGGTTTCCTCCTTGTTGAACAGAATGCTCAGAGTTTGATCCGAGACTCCGTCTGTGATAAGGAAAGGTTCACCTCGAGATATACTCCGACATAGAGTAACTGATCCTCTTTGAGCCGTTGTTCTTTTGTTTATGTTTCTTTCTGCATGAGAAACATAGGCTTGTTGAAGGCCAGACAGGGGACATACGTCTCCCCAATCGTTGCGTTTGTCTTCCTAGCATCACCAATACTTTTGGCTTTTCAAGAATATTTCGAACGTTTTATTTTTTTTTCATAATTTTTTTGGTCTGTCTGACGTTTCCCAGGCTACTGGGAGGGCGGTTCCAGCCCTCCAGGTTTCCGGGTGTCCGCCTGCTACCCCTTTCTTGTGGTATTCCATTTCTTTCTCAACACAACAAAGAGCAGATAAAAGTGTGTGTTTTTTTTTTCTACTCGGGGACATGTTCCCTGGGCCGGTGTTTAGACGGTCATTTAACGACCATTTAGTGAAGTCTGCACCGTCCTGGACCCTCAGGTGGGCAAAACACACACACACACACACACACACACACACACGGCTTTCACGGGCCTTTATTCACCCTGGCAGACACAGTTTGTGTAAGAGAGAGAGAGAGAGAGAGAGAGAGAGAGAGAGAGAGAGAGAGAGAGAGAGAGAGAGAGAGAGAGAGTATGTGTGTGTGTGTGTGTGTATGATTATTAATCTTGTGTAACGAGGAGAGTGTTACACTCGTGTTGTCCCGTTTCGTAACCATGTATACTTGTATGTACAATGGCTTTACCCTTATGTGGGAATACTCACATACACACCCCATCATGTTACGAAGGCGAGGTATGCGTCAAGAGGCAGAGGAGGTCGTCAGACCCACCAGGTGAGGAAGGTGTCACAAAACACCGCTACTCGCCACCCCTGGCCCCATCCACCTCTCTCCTTAAGGCACACACAACCTCTCCACCAGGTTCTTTTCACCCCTCCGCCAGGCTAGCCCCATCCCTCCTACAGGCTCATTCCACGTCCCCACCAGGCTTACTCCATCCCTCCTACAAGCTCATTCCACATCCCCACCAGGCTTACCCCATCCCTCCTACAAGCTCATTCCACATCCCCACCAGGCTTACCCCATCCCTCCTACAAGCTCATTCCACATCCCCACCAGGCTTACCCCATCCCTCCTACAGGCTCATTCCACGTCCCCACCAGGCTTACTCCATCCCTCCTACAAGCTCATTCCACATCCCCATCAGGCTTACCCCATCCCTCCTACAGGCTCATTGCACATCCCCGACAGTCTTACTCCACCTTTCTACCAGGCTCAATGTTTCAGAACAAATAACTCGTGTCCCTGTTATCATCTTCCTCACTATATCACTACATTACACATCATCATCATATCTCATGTAAACGTCACATCAGTAGCTTCATCTGTGTCAACATCAACACCACCACACACATATGGACTGATAGTCTTCAGCACATACTTCGTGGGGAAACTGTAAAAAAAAAACCCATCACAATTCATATACAGACGAGAACTCAGACACTAACATATCCAGAAACATTCAAATCTACAGGTGTTCCTTAATACGCTCGAATCTCCGACCATGTTCCGCTGTAATATCGCCAACCTTGAACAACAAACCCGGCACATCTGTAGCCAAAAGGTGTGGCTAGCAGGTGGGAGACCTAGATTGAAAAAGTGTCAGTTAACACTTGTTGACTGAGGAATACAACTGTGCCTCTGAGCATGATGAAATATCAAACAAGGCAGCAGAGGTGTCCATTTTCTAACAACTGCGACGCCTCACCCTGCCTGTGTGTGTGTGTGTGTGTGTGTGTGTGTGTGCTTCACCTAACCTAACCTAGTTGTGGCCGTCGGTCCACATTCAATCCAACTGTTCATCCTTCCCTAGAGGTCGGTGGATAAAATGGGTACCTGGCTTAAGCTAGGGTATATATATATATATATATATATGATGCAGCTGTGTGCAGGAACGGTGGCACAGTGACCGCCCAGTTCTTTAAGATATAAAGACCGAAGTGGTCGGTACAGCCACCTGAAGTTTTTCAAAGCAAAGAACAGCATTAGTATTAACTAAGCCAACACAAGTATTGATTCTGTTTTCCACACTTCAGCTCAAGAGTGGACTGTCATTGAGGCAATGATGCAGTATAGGGGCTGATTCATTGTGGCTCATGTGTTCCAACAAACATATACGCACCTGACACATGGCTATTACTACAGCCAATTTCCCTTCCTTCAGTCTCTTGAGAATTTACTGAATGCTCTCTACCCTCTCTCGAAACAATTCTGACACCAGCCTCACTCGGTATGACATATTAATCAGTGGTACAGCAGGCACAGGGAAAAGGGTGGCCTATGTATTAGCTACAGGTACAGCGGATACCTCGGTAGAGTGGCTTATGTATCGGCTACAGGTACAGCAGACAACTAAGTAGTGTGGCTTACACAGCAGGTACACAATTGACTGATGAAGATTCCCGTGGATCAGTAGTGTACAAAAACGCCTACGTCACACGCATGATGTGGCGTCGGGCCCCATCAGGCAACTGGCCCTCCTGCAGCGTCACTCCCGTAGGAGAACCACAACAACAGCTGCAGCGGACCACAGCTGACGTGGGGGTCTGTCAGGTGCAAGATGCCTGCCCAGCCGTCTGGGTCGGACCACCATGAACCTCGTCAACATTACTCATTCAAAAAATCATAATCCTTGTCGAGCGTGTCACGGTAAATGTAATTTATAGCAAGACGTAATTTGGTGTCCACTTTCTAGGACCGCTTGGTAACAGGTCTCCTACTGTGAGTGACGTAATCTCTTTTTAAGGTCGTCGGAACGACCATTTTAGCTTTTCCCCTTGACCTGACCCTAAAGTAAGACTATCATTGGGGAAGTCTATGGTAAGGCTCTTGACCTTACGTCCTCCTGCTGATTGATCAAGTCTGCACCCTGGTCTTACGCACGTTATAAAGTATTTGTATAAGAAGCGATTTTACTGATATAAAACACTGCGAAATGAGCCATAATTCTTCTGCAGCCTCGCACACGTATAAGACGAAAAATGGCTATAAGTGATTTAGGGCAAGACACTTTTGCAGTGTGTAGCCTGTGTGTGTCCCTTAAAGGTAATAGGAATACACTTGCATGTTCTTCTCCTCACGTCAACATAGACCAGCAGTCACTCACACTCGAGTCGTATAATCCCTCATAATTCTAGTGTTATGCGAACATAGTGTTGACGTTGGTGTTGGCCTAAGGCGCCCCACGGCACCCCCATCCACCTGGGGTTCCACCCATACCTCGAGATTACCATGGGGAATCATCCACACCTTAGAACCATCTGAGATCCATCCATACCCCGGAAACCAACTAGGAGGGCGCGCCACACACGAACGCCTCAGGACCACCTGAGCTGCCCACCCACACCTCGAGACCACCTGGGGATCCCACACACACACACACACACACACCTCGGGAAGAACTGGAAGCCACACAGACCCGATGTAACTACGCTCCTGTGTGGCGGTGAGGATAAAGGGGCGATACGACCTGAGAAAACTGTCACACTTACACTGGGTCCATCGGTGTTAAGCGCTACTGCGTGTCCTAAAGTAGTAGTAGTAGTAGTAGTAGTAGTGGTGGTGGTAGTAGTAGTAGTAGTAGTAGTGGCAGTGGTGGTAGTAGTAGTAGTAGTAGTAGTAGTAGTAGTAGTAGTTCAGAGAGAGAGAGAGAGAGAGAGAGAGAGAGAGAGAGAGAGAGAGAGAGAATGTGTGTTACACTTCATTCTTTACTTACGCAATTCGGTACGACCCTAAAGCCTGGTACCGACCATAAAGGATGACGTTAAATACCAGGCCAGCATACCTAAAGCACGAAGGTACGAGGCCCTTATGGATATGACGGTCTCGCCCTTTGACCTGACCCCTGATGGATGATGTTAAATGCCAGGTCATCATACCTAAGGCTCCTGAAGGATACGATCGTACTAGCCTGTTCATGGGTTAATCAAGCCTCGTCAGCAGAGAAGCAAATACGTGAATAAAAGAAATACGGTAGACCTCAGTACAACACACACACACACACACACACACACACACACACACACACACACTACAACAATCAAATCCCACGTAGCAATCACCATAAAGATAATTTTTATGACACGTAATGACAAAGTTGTTGATGACAGCTGCTGCTGCAACCTACTATCCGCTCTTTAAATACCCCAGTCGCTAAGACAGCGGCACACACACACACACACACACACACACACACACACACACACACCTCCTCTTCTTCTCCTTCTTCACTCCTCACCGTCTACCAGCATCGTCCATTCCTAAGCTAATCTACTTGACACATGCATCGGCACTCTGGTCAGATGCCGTGTTTCGCTACGTACATTGGTAGATTTAATGCATTTCGGAAGCTCAAGGCTATCAAGCCAGAATCCTTACCATACACGTCAAGAGAGAGATGAAATCTGTGAGTATTTTGACTGTCGTCTGGGCAATCCAGTATACTTTCACTGGTGGTGAAAGTAATAGTAGTCGTCAGTGAGAGCAAGACTTCCATTCCTGAAAATGAGGATATCAACTGGAAGACAGACATGGCACTAGAGGAGTGAAAGTTGCTGTTATCTGATTAGTATTACAGCAATCACTGAAAGTGATAAGAGTCGATGAAGATGTCTGTCACCCTCACTTTTACCGAGACCCGTATCACCTTCAGTGACTACTGGAATAATTTTCAGATAATCTCACTTTCACTCAACTTTTACCAAAGTTTTGCCGACACAGGTACTTTCACTCTCAGCAACAATGACTACACTCCTGTATACTGCCTCACTCACTAGCAAATAACCTATTTATTTTGCCTTATTTCTTTTTTTTTTTCTACTATATCTGTTTTCAGTCAAGTCATGATGGCCTTGACCATGTCTTTTGTGTGCGATCCCTTTCACGAAGGAGCAATTGTTGACTCTTGCCCTCTTCATTCACTTCGAGTTCCCCATAAAGTGTTGGGGAGGGGGGGTGTCTTAAGCCTGGTAGCCACTGCCACTGGAGGCTGGTGCCTCCCACCAGCGCGGTAGGGCGCGCCGGGCGGGGCCGTGGGAAGCGTCCTACAGTGCCCGGGGACCTGTTACGTGTGGTCCGGCGGCGGGTGTCGGGTGTCCGGTGCCGGTATGCTGACGGTTAGAGGGCTCAGGTTCACCTCCTACTACCAGGCCACAGAGGCACCCTCCCTCCCGCTGGCGGAGGACGAGAGGGTCATGAGGCGTAGCTAGGAGGAGGAGGAGGAGGAGGAAATAAACAGAGAAAGAGAATAGAGTCGAAGGGAAGGGGATGGGAGGAAGGATTCAACGAGGGAGGTTAGAAATGGACGATGGATTTAGAAGGTGAGAAGAGAGGGAAAGGAAGAGACAGAGGAACAGATAACAGAGCATGAGACAACTGACACAGCAAAGAAAAACATCAGGGTCAGCTAGAACTACCAATAAGGCGTGGGCGGTGGGAATGTCATGCCCCTGCCTGACCCAACCACCTCCTTCTGCCTTCATTACACTCGCTTAAGACACAATATTTCTCAAGCAGTCTCCATCACAGGCGATCCATACTTGTCTCCTGACAATTCTCAGAGTTCAAATGGTCCTCAACTTTTGGCCTAGTCAGACATCGAACAAACTGTCATGGTGCGAACTATATTCTATGAAGCCACGGAATCCGAGCTAGGGCGAAGAACCGACCCCTATCTCTATCCCACTGAACACGGAGAGCCTTATGCTTCAATATCCTGCCTACATCTATATACCTGAAGAACACAGGATTCTAATAATGTCTTCCACAAGTAGAAGACCTCGTCGCAGATCTTCTATCTAATTTATCCCCAAGACCGCAGCTCGGGGTTTGTTCGAGGCGCTTCAGTTCACTCATAGTATGTCTTCGAGACCACGACAGTCTTCGCCTGTGGTATGAAACGAAACATACTCATCTGGGTTCATCACGACAAGTGCCCTTAGTTACATTCCCTTCTTCTCAACAATCCCACCAAAACGATATATATATATATTTTTGGTACGTAAACTTACCCTTCTCCCTCCTTCACCTTCCGTCCAGCCATCCTCACATGAGTAACTGGATGGGATTTAAATGTATGTCTTATGATGTCTTCAATGCCCTGTCCTTGTGTCGGTCTCTGTGCCTACCCATGTTTTAACCTTCGTGACTCCCTGTGTCTTGGCCTCCGTTCCTCTATGGGTGTCAGCCAGCCTCCGTGCCCGCCTGGGGGGGAGGAGCTGCCACCTGACACCTCCTGACGCTCTTGTATAATCACTAGCTCTAATAAGCCAACCGCCTCCTCCTGCCTTGGGATTCTTAACCTTATCGACCCGAGACGTAAGGGTGCCAGCCGCCTATCATCTCAAGACACTTCACCCGCGTAAAGGAATACTTCCTGAGACTTTTATTGGTAAACTCACAACAGATTCCGAGGAGGAGGAGGAGGAGGAGGAGGAAATGATCCTCCCTCATTTCCATATAGTCCCTGGGTGCTTGGCACCAGCCGTGACGGGCTCTCTCTCATGTCACTCACCGTACGAGTGTACATGTCACTTACCATATTATGCGAGTGTATATGTCACTCACCATTCGAGTGTACATGTCACTCACCATAAGAGTGTATATTTCACTCACTATATCATACGAGTGCACACGTCACTCACCATACGATACGAGTTCACTTGTCACTCACCATACCATTCGATTGCACATGTCACTCACCATACGAGTGCACATGTCACTCACTATACCATACGATTGCACATGGCACTCACCATACGATACGAGTGCACATGTCACTCATCATACGATACGAGTGCCCACGTCACTCACCATAAGCCATGAGTCAACATGTCACGCACCATCACCTCTTCATTCACCTGAGGACAATAACATTACGCCTCATATTTTTCCTGATATATATTTATTAAGAAATATAATTACATATGTACTTATATACGTATTTGTACTGCTTTCGGTGTCACACTGAAGAATAGAACTGTCTTTTTTTTTAAAGTGGAGGAATTAGCAGAGGCCGGAGAAGATGTCTGGTCCTCCCGTGTGTGTGTGAGGGTGTGGGAGAAGCTGTCTGGTCCTCCCGTGTGTGTGTGAGGGTGTGGGAGGAGCGAGATCATTCCCCACCTCACACTGATCTGTAGCAGCACAAGAGGATATTACTTACAAAAAAAAAGGTGTCATCAGGGCTGGAGTTCCCGTCCAGCATACTGTAGTAGTCACATGACAGTAGTGGCAGCCACCTGTACACGACCACCTCCCACATACACACAACACACACACACACAACACAGCAAGACGTACATGTAATACATGTACAGTATCCTCACAGTGCGTACACACACTGCAACCTTAAACTTACATACACTCATACACACACACATGTACATACGTAACTTCACACTTACAACAAATATGGACGCTATTTTCACGCGTACATATACACAATATCCTCTCACATACGTACGTACACACAGCATCCCGTCTATACAGACATCACAGCACCATCGGAATTAGGAACACGAAATCTTATGTACAAGTCAACAGGTCTGGAAGAATGACATAGAGAAAATATATCACTGGTGACAGATTATGAAGAACTATAAACACACTTATGGTTAAACAAGACAACATGTTCATTATGCCCACAACTCAGGTACCGAATCTCCAAGGCACAAACAGTCTCTGACAACAGGTCTGGAATAATGTATTTATGTAGCTATGGTTCACCAAGGGCGCCAGTGAGGGTTCTGGTGATGGTGGTGGTGGGCGGGGTAAGGTGCGTGGCGGCCCTCACGAGGTGGCTGGCTTTGGCCTGCCGCGGCTGCGCCTCCGGCAGGAGACTTCAGCGGTCTCTGGGTGGCAGGCGCCGGCCGGAGAAGGACGGCGGCTCTGGGTGGCAGTGCAGGGGACGGACCTGGCAAGTCTACAGACACCGTGAAGGCTTGTTGTCTTACCGGCCTCAGGGCCACGGTGCCTGCACGGCGATGTGGCGTGGCCAGGTCCAACGGTGCCACCTGAGGGGCAGGGTGCTGACCCATCGTGGCTACGGCGGGGCTGCTGGAACAGAGAGATGGTTGGAGACGGGTGGAGGAGGCCTGACGCTCACCGCTGGTACAGGTCTCGGGGCTGACGCGTTCTTCTTGAGTGTCAGGTGCGGCCTGCGGGCTGCCCCTGGCTGACTCGGGGGAGGAGGGTGCACCTGCCGCCTCCGGAGAGGCGGCGTTGGTCGGGGAACTGTTTCCCGAGGGAATGGCCGTCCATGACGGTAACACTAGTGCCAGCTGCCCCGAGGCCAGGCGAGCCTGCACCAGCGGCACTCCCGTCAGCGACCCATGCGGCGCCTCCTGCTGCTGCTGCGGCGACCTCTCTGGGACTGGCACCTCGGCTTCAGGTTTTACGCTAAGGGTTTCCGGTAAAGCTGAGGAACTGAGGTGGTTGAGGACGCGGGCGTGCAGGTCACTAGGCAGGCCGCTGACGCCGGACAGGAACCGACTCACCTCGGCGGCACACTGAGTGAAGCCGGCACGATACTTGGTGCCGGAGTCCGAGGCGGGGAGGCGGGGCCCTGACGTCTCCTGCCGGTGGAGAGCCTGCACGTGTCGCACCGTCATTTCCAGGATGTCTGCCTTCTCCAACTTGCTGTACCGCGTTGGCTGTAAGGCGGAGAAATAAAGGTATTAGCAAGTCTCAGGGTAGGCACTGCATGATGAATGTATGCATGACTAACGCAAGAGTCCTGGGTTAGCATATGTAATGGAACTTTACGATGCAATAATAAACAAGACAACTACAGCAGCAGATGATGAAGGCGTCAACCACTTACGTCTTTCTTCTGGGCAGTGAGGACCAGGTTCTTGAGCTCGTTGAGGCAGTGGTTGATCCTCTCCCTCCTGCGGCGCTCCATCAAGGGCTTGTTGCTCTGCAGAGGAACGTAGGAACATGGTAATTGGTAATAACATATCGACCGTAGGTGGGTAGAGAGCAGAACTCAACCTACCTTGGCGTCTGGCAGTGAAATATGGGTCTGCTGCCACCAAGGGTCAGTCTGCTGCCATCAAGGGTCTGTCTGCTGCCACCAAGGGTCAGTCTGTTGCTATCAAGGGTCTGTCTGCTGCCATCAAGGGTCTGTCTGTTGCCACCACGGGCCAGTCTATTCCACGTCTCCCACTATAAGGTCAGGTCACACGCTCCTCCTCCTCCCCCTCCCCCTTATCCGTATCCCTACACCTCCCTTAGACATTAACAAGCTACTCAATAACGATTCCTCAACCTAACGAACATGTCACATACCTACAACAACAACCAGTAATACCACTCTACTCTTGACCTAGCTGGCTTGACAATCTCAGCAGTGGTTCCAGTGTGACTATTGGGTTCACAAGGGTCCTTTAACGACCCTGACTTACCGCCACACCACCCCCTCCCTCGTTACACCTGCCACCCACCACTGTCACACATCACGACGCTCGCTGCCACACTCACCCTCGTCCTGTATCAATGACAAGAGCTGCACTCGACATTCTCCCTGATCTTAAGTACTTAAAAATCAACCTCCATCTGTTGTTGCTAGGTTTAAAGGGCATTCAGGTTTCGATGCTCGAATTAAAGTTACCTACGTCTTAATCCGATCCAATGTCATGCTGTCGTTACTCATCTAAACTGAAATCGACCTCGACTAACCAAGCCTTCACTTAGGACCTGTACAGACACAAGGTTAAGTGCACGCTTATCACCTACACATCTGTTTCCTCGAGGTATGACTTAAGGAAAATTGTCCTAATTATTGGATACCGAGTATTTCACACACCCTCAGCCTACCCATCTTGTTCAACGCACTCTTCACCAGTAACGTAAGCAAGCCTGTTCCCCAGCCAAGTGCCCTACGAAACAACCTAGAACCTCGAACGCACAATTGAAAGAAAAAACTACATTACGTTTAACGATCTATAAAAGGCAGTTCTTACTCGCATATATTCATGTCCACTAACGTAACCATCAAATCTATGATTCAAAGCTTCCAATCTATGCCTAAAAGTTACATCTATATCTATACTACTATAATGAGCTCCTTCATTTAACCTCATTAGTTTGACGTACCACAGTGGTTAGAAATCGTACCGTGGGTCTCAAGGGGTTATCAAAAACTACCGTTGACCTGTTTACATGTCCTTAACCCACTGAGGATAAGGGTCATTTCACTCAATATCGTTCATTGGGTCATCGTACGAAGTGTTAAAAGTCACTGTACTTAAAAGGTAGTATGTCGTCCTCATGGGGTTAATCCGTCGTATTCATGGGGTTTAATCCGTCGTATTCATGGCTTTAATCCGTCGTACTCAAGGGTTTAATCCGTCGTATTCATGGGTTTAATCCGTCGTACTCATGGGGTTAATCCGTCGTATTCATGGGGTTAATCCGTCGTATTCATGGGTTTAATCCGTCGTATTCATGGGGTTAATCCGTCTACTCATGTGGTTAATACGTCGTACTCATGGGGTTTAATCCGTCGTAGTCATGGGTTTAATCCGTCGTAGTCATGGGTTTAATCCGTCGTATTCATGGGTTTAATCCGTCGTACTCGTGGGTTCAATCCGTCGTACTCGTGGGTTCAATCCGTCGTACTCGTGGGTTTAATCCGTCGTATTCATGGGTTCAATCCGTCGTATTCACGGTTTTAATCCGTCGTATTCATGGGGTTAATCCGTCGTATTCATGGGTTTAATCCGTCGTACTCATGGGGTTAATCCGTCGTATTCATGGCATTTTATCAAGTCGTGGTAATTGTCGTCGTACTTTTCGTTTGAGGTTGTTGTACTCAAGGAATAATAAACCACCGTCGTCTCTCTCTTGCTTATGCTAATTCTCAAAGGGTCAAGTCAGTGGGTTAGTGTGTCATCAGCTGTGGCGTCAGCTTAATCCAGCCTAGGCACGCCCCACCCTCACACTTCTAACTTCATTTTCTTTTATATATCAAGGAACATTGAATAGGCCAACTAGTCAACCATTTTTTGTTTTATATATAAAGTGTTTAACTTCATTATATATCTGCTAGGTGACTAGGGATGCTTAATAGTAATCTTTGAAAACAGTATATCAAAAATCTTGCATGGACGAGTATAAATAAATAGTTTATGATAAATACTTACTCGTCTCGTTTTCTGCGTGTCTGCCATACTGGAATCAGTTGAAGAGCACATGTCAATAATCTCTGGCGGCTTAAGTTCTCCCCACCATCACAATTGTCACTTGCTTCCTGCTATAGGGGGTAGCAACAACAAATATATATATATTCATATATATATACAACGGAGCAAAAATCTCTCTCTCAGGCTATTTTCTGGCTTATACAACTATCCAAAAACCAAAGGCACTTGTGCGGATGGGTTCGCGTTAGACGCGCGTTCGGGAGTGCTCACGCGAGAAGCGATGGCACACTTGTGTCGGGTGAGTCGCGTGTCCCGAGGTCGGGTGAGCACGACCTACACACGTGACCGCGAGACGTCAACTGATCCTCGCGCGCGACCAGCACCCGAGGCGCGCCCAGACATAGTTGCCATCTCCGATATTTCCATATCTACTCGCATTTAACTTTTGCAGTTAAGTGAATGGAGTGATTAACTCCCCCATTATTCAGCTAGCCACATATAAAAGACGATCAAGTCTTTCTTATGTGTAAGAATACACAAAATATATCTTCGATGATATGTAGCATATGACGTCATTAAGTGACCACGCCTCTTACGCGCGCTATGAATCGACGTCACCATCACTTCAACCAATCAAGACTGGTAGAGCGCTGGGAACAAGCACTCTGTCCGTTGATTGGGTCGCGCGCTGTGAGGGCGGGTCTTACACCCACGTGGCAGGTATGAGACAGTCGCGAGACCCTGAGAGGCCATACCACGTGGCTCTTCCAAGCTCAAATTTCATAACTTACAAAACGATACACGCTTTACTTGAGTTCCCCATCCACCATTTCTAAAACGAGCGTTTTCTATATTCGCCTCCCGTCCTCTGTTTCTATACATCTATCAAGAGATCTTTGCTATGTACATCTGCGCCCGTCTATTGTCCTGTCTATAAATATGTTGGAATCAGCTTTACAGAACGTCAAAAATACGTTCAAAACAGACATTCAGTTATAGAATATACGCGCTCTGTTGTTGACATTGACAGCAATATGGAGATCAAGGTTCATGATACATTGGACATTTAATAGTATGTTTGCTAGAGGCATTTAATTACCATGTCTCTACGTAGCCCTACATTACTACCAATATTGACAAGATGTTCGTTATGTATGTATGACTTCGTTTTCTATCACACAAATGTTATTACCTAAGTTACCATCTGTATCACCCTGGAATTATGTGTCATGTATTTGATGTACTTTATATCCTCCTTCCTCTGACGGAAGATGACCTATCGGGGGTCCCTGGGCCCACAAGGGCCCACCTACACCTCCACATGCCTCTCTATATATGTACCCATCACCCAGACTATCACCGTAATGCTCTCTGTGTATACCTAGATTGTAAAGTTTGATAAATGGAAATAAAAATCCGTTCCATCCACTGCTTATAGCTTTGGTATATTGTCTCCATCCTCTATCAAGGTGTCGTGTGAGTGTAATACACTGTCATGGTCCATCATCATCCTCCTGTTTTAATTACCCTGTGATTACTATTGGTGTGTCACAGGGGAGAGAGAGAGAGAGAGAGAGAGAGAGAGAGAGAGAGAGAGAGAGAGAGAGAGAGAGAGAGAGTATTACACTCGTGTTGCCCCTGTCTCTTAACCTTGAATATATATGTGCCGTGTATTCACACACAAACACATACACACATTTATGATAGTACAGAATGTTCAAGAGATTGGAGTGGCCTTCACGAGCGTAAGACGCCCTCCCCGTGCAGTACAAATAGACGTAAGTTATGAGCTAAACCAATGAAGGAAATCAGTATTGAGTCAACCCTTTAACAGACATGCTCAAGAAAGAGTCAAGAACACATGCGGAATGAAGCAGAGTAAGACCGACCCCCCCTTTTGAAACCTTTCTCTGACTTCGATCATCGAGGAAGAGCTTCGATGTTGGGCATCATGAGGCAGGTGGATTCCGTCACCAATCACAATGGGTCAGACACAGGGACACTGTAGTCACCTCCCTCACTGGGTAAAGCACACGAGTGAGAGGCAACTGCCACGTCCTGAGGGAGTATCATGAAGGACATAAGAGTGTCTCAGCTATGGCGCAATATTGACAAAAATGTGGCAGACTTGGTGTGGCATGTCTATGGGCCTTTAGTCCTGCCATCCTTGACTAAATCAGACAGAAACCGGTGGCAACACTATACTGACTTAGTGTGGTTACGTGAGCATCAGCAGGATTACCTTACAGCTTCCCATAGAAGTTATTTACATCGCTGGACAGCTCCTCAGTTCCTGCTCAGCCAGGCAGGGAAGGTGATGGCCCTTACAACACGCTGAGCGACGCGAAGGATTCTCGTGTTGCGAGAGGAGGTACAACACCTGATTTCATTGTCTTATATGCATGCTTAGGACGCACGAACACCTCACCACTAAGTCACTCATCAGTACTTGACAACGTGAAGGTATATAGGTAACGACACACACACACACACACACACACATTTAAGCACAGACGTAGAGGTACACAGAAACATAGATATACGCGTGTATAAAAATATATGAAAAATATGTATACATACATATGTGTCCTCAAAAACAGAAATAGACACACAGAGAATGAACATACAAACACACAAGCGTATTGTACACACATACAAAGACACGCACACATACGCAAAACATGCAATCCACACACAAACAAAGACAATCACACAGACGCACCCACACACACACACACGTTCACAAATACAATGAGTTTAAAGCTTTGGCTTTCCATACTGTCAGAGCCTGTGGCCAGGAGGACCTACAGAGGTCAGGGTGATAGAACACATATGCCTGACGGAGACACAGATACCAGAAGACCTGGTGATCTATGAAGTGACTGACTGCTAGAGGACAGTCATGTTGTCGTATATATTCCTACTCTGTACAGATGAAGACAAGATGGTAAATCTGGAGGGTATTAGATCGAGGTTAGATAGGAAAATCTTGTTGATAGCGAATGAAGGAATATGGGGCGTTGTGGCAGACTCGGCAGATCGATGTTGTAGTTATGACCCGTGCTGAGTGTAGCTGAAAGAAGCTGGTTCGTTTTGTGGTAGGTGTCTGTCAGCAAGCCTGAAGGCTCCCAGGGCAAGACCCATGGGGATAGGGTGGCGGAGGCTGTGTTTAGGGTGTTTAGCGTAAGTGTAGGGCAAGGACTGGGGCCACAGGAGTAATGGTCGGACGGTGTGCAGGAGGTGGGGCGACTGGGAGGAGGAAATGGATGAGATTGAAGCTGGAAATTGGTACCGTGTTGTCAGGATAGGCAGCATGAGGAAGTTGACCAGGTGGAGATGGAGCAGCAGGAGGACGACAAGGGGTTTGTAGGGATAGGTTAGGATGGGGTGGAGTGGAGTAGTATAGCCTTGTAGGCTGGAGGTAGAGGGAGAGGCAGGGAAGGTGATGTAAGGTTGAAGGATAGAGGGAGAGGCTGCGAGGGTGATGTAAGGTTGAAGGATAGAGGGAGAGGCTGGGATGGTGATGTAAGGTTGGAGGGTAGAGGGAGAGGCTGGGAGGGTGATGTAAGGTTGAAGGATAGAGGGAGAGGCTGGGAGGGTGATGTAAGGTTGGAGGGTAGAGGGAGAGGCTGGGAGTGTGATGTAAGGTTGAAGGATAGAGGGAGAGGCTGGGAGGGTGATGTAAGGTTGGAGGGTAGAGGGAGAGGCAGGGAAGGGTGGTGTAAGGTTGGAGGGTAGAGGGAGAGGCAGGGAGAGTGATGTGAGGGTAGAGGGAGAGGCTGGGAGGGTAATGTAAGGTTGGAGGGTAGAGGGAGAGGCTGGGAGGGTGATGTAAGGTTGGAGGGTAGAAGGAGAGGCTGGGAGGGTAATGTAAGGTTGGAGGGTAGAGGGAGAGGCTGGGAGGGTAATGTAAGGTTGGAGGGTAGAGGGAGAGGCTGGGAGGATGATGTAAGGTTGGAGGGTAGAGGGAGAGGCTGGGAGGGTGATGTAAGGTTGGAGGGTAGAGGGAGAGGCTGGGAGGGTGATGTAAGGTTGGAGGGTAGAAGGAGAGGCTGGGAGGGTGATGTAAGGTTGGAGGGTAGAGGGAAAGGCTGCGAGGGTAATGTAAGGTTGGAGGGTAGAGGGAGAGGCTGGGAGGGTGATGTAAGGTTGGAGGGTAGAGGGAGAGGCTGGGAGTGTGATGTAAGGTTGGAGGGTAGAGGGAGAGGCTGGGAGGGTGATGTAAGGTTGGAGGGTAGAGGGAGAGGCTGGGAGGGTGATGTAAGGTTGGAGGGTAGAGGGAGAGGCTGGGAGGGTGATGTAAGGTTGGAGGGTAGAGGGAGAGGCTGGGAGTGTGATGTAAGGTTGGAGGGTAGAGGGAGAGGCTGGGAGGGTGATGTAAGGTTGGAGGGTAGAGGGAGAGGCTGGGAGTGTGATGTAAGGTTGGAGGGAGAGGCTGGGAAGGGTGATGTAAGGTTGGAGGGAGAGGCTGGGAGAGTGATGTAAGGTTGGAGGGTAGAGGGAGAGGCTGGGAGGGTAATGTAAGGTTGGAGGGTAGAGGGAGAGGCTGGGAGGGTGATGTGAGGTTGGAGGGAGAGGCTGGGAGGGTGATGTGAGGTTGGAGGGAGAGGCTGGGAAGGGTGGTGTAATCCTTGCAATGTCCTCAGGGCTATCTGGCGTGATTTATGGTACCATCACACGTAACACAACTGGTTGGATCGTCCTGCTCATCAGTGGCCTGATAAATTCCTAGAAACTGGGAGTGAAACATAGGTGCTGTAATCAAATTCCTTGTGAGCAGCTGTTCCATGTATGCAGAGGGTTCTATTCGCCCTAGTATGGACTACTCACACATCTAGGGTGGGTCTCCCTTCACCTCTTCCTTGATCAGAAGGAATCAGAAGCCATCCGTCCCATTAATCCTCCTGGCATCATCTCTCACCAAGCCATCCCCTCTCTGTACGCCACGATCCTGCTACACTTTCACTCTCTTTGTTCTGCAGGTAATATCTTGGCGACTGTTTTCGTCAGCGTCTGCATGTGTCGCCGCCCAAGAGACTGACTTGGTGGGCCTGAGGCGTCTGCCATTCTTCAAGACCCTGAAATAAAGACCCGGCACTCGACAGAACAATGGGCAGATGTTCGCGATATCGTGCAGCCGACGGAGTATGACACACGGGAGTCGTTAGACTACGACGTGGTGACAAGATAAAACGTATTATCTCCTGGTCGATTGTCGGTGCCATTGAGGTAATTTGGGGAAATGTCTGAAAATGTTGAAACGGTTGACAAAAATGATATGATTCAGCTGTAAATCCTGTACGCAACTGTCATAAGGAGTTTTGATAATACTAATAATAATAATGATAATAATAATAATAATGATAATAATAATAATAATAATAATAATAATAATAATGATAATAATAATCATAATAACAATGGTGATAATGATAATATATTATCATTATTATCATTATTATCATTATTATTATCATTATTATTATTATCATTATTATTATTATTATTATCATTATTATTATTATTACTAGCATGATTAGCATCATTGATGATATTCTTATAAATTGAATTTTAAATCCTGTGGTCGAGTTTTACAATTAGACTTTATATCTTACAAAAATGCAACAACAACTAAAAACAAAAAAAGAAAACGTCTTTGTAAAACACTTGCGCCCATTTTTTAAATGAAAAAGATAAACATTTTGTGCCACCATTGTCTCCGTTCATTGGACAGCTCACCTGTGCACTACTTCCCTCGTATTATCAACCTTTCTCATCTCTTAATTTCCCTCTTTCATCCTTTACCTTTTAGTTTACACCTTGGGATAAATTCCTCTGACCTCCGCTTTCTCGTCATAGACCTCATCTTATGATGATCCTGACCTATGACCCCATACCTCCAAATCTTGATGGAATCAGGTATAGACTGCGCACAGAAGTCTGTGATAAAGCTTTGGTTCGCGTATCAGGTATCTGATAGCAGATGGGCCCAACATGACCTTGCTACCGTGCTCTCTGATCCCTCAAATGTCAAGATTCTATTCAGATGTGCAGTCATACGCTGCCATCTCGTGATACATGTTTGTTCAGTATTCAACCCCCTATATCAGATGTGGATGATCCATATGCAATCACGCAGCGCGCGAACCCTTCAATTTTGGCCACAGGATATTCTTCTGACCGCGAGTCTTTCCTCAGCCTCGAAAACCTTTTCTAAGTTGGTATGATAAAACTCTGCCTGCAGAGCATCTGTGGTGGTACTAGTTTGGTCCGTGTTTGATCGTCCTAGGTTTGATATATCGAGTGTATAAGACCAGGAGGCACAGATGGACAGGGCTGAGCCAGTATTACCCCTCTGCTCGCCGTAGGGAACATAACAGCAAACGTGAAGTAAAAAAGAGAAAAAAAGAAAGACTTCATTTTTCTTCCTATTATACGATTCTATTCAAGTTAGCATATATCCTAACACACTAGCTAGGACTCATATTGCTACCACAGCCACTACTACACTTCAGACCTGAGCTAACAATAGGCGAGGGGTTACAGTCGTCGTCCATCTCTTCTGAACGCGTGTCTATCCTGACCAAATTCTCAACTACAGGAGACTCACTGACCACCAGCATTCCCTTGTTGACATCACTGTTCCCATGTCAGACGTTCATTTCCCGCATAAGTTCCCACCCGAAAAATAGGAAGATATTTCTTGGTATAATTGGTGCCAGAGGGTCCGTCCACTCCGGCGCTGGTTGTGGTGATGGCCTGAGCTAAAAAAAAAAAACCCATCGGTGTGGATTCCCTTTGGCCGTCCTCCTGCTTTGTGCGTCTCTCGCCGCCGCAGGTCTAACCGCTAACCCGCCGCCAAGCTGGTGGACGCCGCCCCTCCGCTACCCCGACTCACACCGAAAATCAAAGTGGCCGAGTATCATAAACGGGACATAAAAGTGGCGAAATCGGTGCCCGGGAGCACGGTCGTCCGGTCGACCGCGCGGTGACGTCGGCGCCTCTACTGTGGTTTGTCATACAGCTCCTGCAGGACCAGTGGAGGGCCAGTGGGACCTGGTGGGTACACTAGGTTCCTGCAGGACCAGCGGAGGGCCAGTGGGACCTGGTGGGTACACTAGGTTCCTACAGGACCAATGGTGGGCCAGTACGACCTGGTGGGGACGTTTTACAGTTAGCGCGGGAAATAGCAAGTACGATATATATATATATATATATATATATATATATATATATATATATATATATATATATATATATATATATATATATATATTGCAGGTTCTGGGAGCGTTTGGCAGATAACCTTTCAACAGCCACCAACACCAATCTAAAACGATTTCTATAGTGAGCAAATGATGGTGGTGGACGGACCAGTCCTCCCCCAACAGCTATAATCATCGAGTGCTGTAATATGATAATCGCACCCAAACTCCACTTGTGCTCCACGTACCGTGCGGGGGAGAGAGAGAGAACGGGAGGGGTGCTCTGCGCGCTTATATGTCATTTTTATATAGAGTTTGGTTGCTCTGGGAGGTGTGGGCGATGCGTCAGGTATTGTCTATGCTTCTCGATTGGTGATGCGTCAGGTATATATGCTTCTTGCTGGGTGATGCTTCAGGTATATATGCTTCTCATTGGGTGATGCGTCAGGCATATATGCTTCTCGCTGAGTGATGCGTCAGGCATATATGCTTCTCGCTGGGTGATGCGTCAGGTATATATGCTTCTTGCTGGGTGATGCGTCAGGTATATATGCTTCTCGCTGAGTGATGCGTCAGGTATATATGCTTCTCGCTGGGTGATGCGTCAGGTATACATATGCTTCTCGCTGGGTGATGGGTCAGGTATATATGCTTCTCGCTGGGTGATGCGTCAGGTATATATGCTTCTCATTGGGTGATGCGTCAGGTATACATATGCTTCTCGCTGGGCGTTGCGTCACGTATATATGCTTCTCGTTGATTCCCAATATCAAAAGTGTTCTCTCTATGTTAGCCGAGAAAGAACGGAACGTCCTAAGCATGGCCATCTCATTAACGCTATCTATACATCCCCTATCCTAAGCCGGATACCCAGTTTATCAACGAACCTCTAAGGTGGGATGAACAGCTGGGTTGACTGTAGATCGACTGCCGCAACCAGGATTCGAGCCCGGGTAGCCGTTACACCAAGGAGGCGAAGCCCTTTGTCAGACCTAGTACGAGCCAGGTTGTCATGAGGCAAGGAACCCTTGTGTATTCGACACATGATGATGTGGGAAGCCACGCAAATTGGCATTTAGTTTTGAAATTACCGGTAGAATATATAGATATATGTGCGTGTGTGTATATACACGTGTATGTGGGTGGGTTGGGCCATTCTTTCGTCTATTTCCAGGCGCTACCTCGTTAACGCGGGAGACAACGACAAAGTATAACGATAATGATAATAATATAATCTATTTGCATGGTTCACAGAGCCATAGCTCCAGTCACGTTAACAGGGAAGATGGGAAATGTGACGAGTTGGTAAGTCTGAAGAAAAAAAGAAAAAGAAAACAGAAAAGGCTTCGAACACAATGGCACAATAACCGTTTATACGTAATAACATACCGACTCACATGGAGGTAACCAACTCACGCACGAAGCCATACATTATCATCATTATTGTCATTATCATCATCTTCAGCCTGCCCTTGAATGTTATCATTATCATCATCCTAATCTTCCTGCCCTTGAATCTAACTTGGATCCTTCTGGGATCAGGTCAAAAAGGCCATCTTCACTATGTTCTTATCTTCGCTAAATTACATCTTCTCTACATCCTCATCTTCACTGCACCTTCATCTTCACTACATCCTCATCTTCACTGCACCTTCATCTTCGCCACATCCCTCATCTTCACCACATCCGTCACCATCACTACATCCCTCTGCTCACTACAGACGTCATATGATCACACTTTCATCTTCACTGTACCATCATCATCAACATTATCATGAAGAGAGGAAACGTCTCTGGACTGAACATACTGAAATAGAGAAAACAACTCCAGCAGGAATACAACTTTAGATAACTGGAGAAATTTAAACTTATCTAGAAGAAATGACCTAACTCTGGCGAGGGATAAAGGAAATTAAATTCTTTTTTTCTAAAACGAAAAAAAAAGAAGAAAGTTTTCGGCTCAAGACATTTGTTTCGACTATTTAGGGAAAAGATTTGGCCTGCGTTGGGTACAGAGGAAGCTGACGAGGCCGTGGGTGCGGAACAGCAGGTGAGTGAGGCGCAGCTGGGGAACACCTGTGTTGCAGTTTCTCAACAAGTGCCGGCGTGCAACACTTGTGCAATCCAACGGCGGGAGTCGAGGAGCTGAAAGGAGGAGGAGGAGAAGGTGAGAGAGAGAGAGAGAGAGAGAGAGAGAGAGAGAGAGAGAGGAGGGGGTCGCAGATACCATCAGAAACACCTCTCTAAAGCCTGACATGCCTCTGTGGTTTACTAGTAGTTGTGCAAGGTTATGCAACTGATTATGCTACTGACGGTTCGTATCACAGATCATTAAATCCATATAGTACGAAAATGACTTATTGCGTGAGAAGCAAAATACATGCAATTGTGAGGTATATATTTAACACATCACAAGCTCATGCATAAAGTTCATATAGTATATGTATTTTCATACATTTTCTTTCTTCCACACATGTCTGCCGTTTCCTCGAGGTAGCGCAAGGAACAGAAGGTATGGTCTCATTTACTCACATCTACTCTCAAGCTGTCATGTTATGATGTGCCGAAAGGAAAGCCCCTTATCGGCAACCAGTCCCCGTAAACATTCCCGTGGTTTCCCACAGCCGTTTCAAATGCCCTAGTTTAGTCTACTGACAGCGCGTCGTCCCCTGTAAATCACAATGCTCCAGTTCGGTCCATCCCATGCATGCCTCGTACTCCTTCCTCTTGCACGTTCAGTCCTCTAGCCTTCAAAGCATCTTTCACATTGTTCTTCTCGCTCCTTGTTGGTTTCCTCCTTTTCCTGGTTCCTTCCACTTCTGACATGTATCCATTCTTAGTCAACCTCTCCTCACTCATCCTCTCAATATGACCATACTATTTCAGCACAACTTTCACCACACACACACACACACACACACACACACACACACACACACATATATATATATATATATATATATATATATATATATATATATATATATATATATATATATATGATATTTATTTATCTATTTATCTTGCTTTGTCGCTGTCTCCCGCGTTTGCGAGGTAGCGCAAGGAAACTGACGAAAGAAATGGCCCACCCCACCCCCATACACATGTATATACATACACGTCCACACACGCAAATATACATACCCATACATCTCAATGTACACATATATATACACACACAGACACATACATATATACCCATGCACACAATTCACACTGTCTGCCTTTATTCATTCCATCGCCACCTCGCCACACATGGAATAACATCCCCCTCCCCCCTCATGTGTGCGAGGTAGCGCTAGGAAAAGACAACAAAGGCCCCATTCGTTTACACTCAGTCTCTAGCTGTCATGCAATAATGCCCGAACCACAGCTCCGTTTCCACATCCAGGCCCCACAGAACTTTCCATGGTTTACCCCAGACGCTTCACACACACACACACACACACACACATATATATATATATATATATATATATATATATATATATATATATATATATATATATATATGAAGATTATCATAGGTAACTGACAGATAAGACAGGTACAAAATTGGATTATTCTTCTGACAGAAGTTTTCCACTGGAATCCAACATTTGCGAGATGTTAACACTTGTTGAACACACGTGTACCGCGAGTTGGCTCTGTACCTAGTGTATGTAGACAGTGTAGACACCTCACACTGCACTACTAGCAGGAGTGTACTGGGGAAGGGTACGTGCGCACAGTCTGTGGAATGCTGTCGACGGATCACGTGTACCTCAAAATCATCAGAGACGATAGTCAATCTCTCTCTCTCTCTCTCTCTCTCTCTCTCTCTCTCTCTCTCTCTCTCTCTCTCTCTCTCTCTCTCTCTCACACACACACACACACACACACACACAGATTTACATATTTACTCATGCAAATGCATTAAACTAAGCCTCTCCAAACTTTTTCGCGCGCACCCCCTCAACATTTATTATTCATACTTTCCAAGACCTTAAACAGCTGTCTTTATACAGGGCGGGAGGACTGTTCTCAGTCACCTTATCTGCTGGGACAGTCACCATCAGTTTGGCAAGGAGTGGATTATTCAGACGTTATCGCCAAAACAGAAACAACAAAACGTACTTTAAAATTTGTCCAGAGAAGATCAACTCAGATATATCAAAGTGGCTGACACAAAACCAGCCAAGAATGAAAATCATATCTAGATTTCTCTGTAAGATACACAACAGAAATGATTAAGAGAAAGGTTAAAAGGATGGCATTCGACCCTCCTGGTACAGATGATTTAAGACTGTCAACCCTAGTGCATTCTTAAGTAAGTGGCGCAGACACTGAGGACTTCAGGAAAGTCAAGTGAGCGTATTGCACGCGTGATGAACTCTTAGAGTGTTCAATTTTCTTTGATGAAAAAAAATAAAAAGGTCTGGATTCCATCATCGACTCCAAATGTCTGAAAACATAAATAAACAAAGAGATTGTTCCACAAAGGAAGGCAAAAAAACCTATCACCCACAACTAGAGGTCAGTAGCAAACATATCACGTATAAAAGGAAATGTACAAAAGGGTTTAAATGAAAACATAATGATGACGATCTGTGATCAAACCACAGAATCGAATACGATATAGATTCAGAGATGACCGATCCTCCTCCTCCTCCTCCTCCTCCTCTCTCTTGACCACGACTAGAAAGTCACCTAGATATGTTTGAAGGCAAACAACATACGAGAGCATCATTTTCCAAAGGATTTGCAGAAAGGCCTCAAGCTAATTCGACAATAGAGTCATTTCTCATATTGAAAGAGAAAGCGAAATGATGGTCGTGATAGGATGGGATAAAAATACGACAAGGGGTCGGAAACGTTTCTGAGGATTCGATCCCAGAACTGGAGTAGTAAACTGAATAGCATCCAGTCTAACTAGTGTTAGAGGGTATATTACAGGCTCCACTGGGTCTTTTTTGTTCTTCTTCCCAACCTCATATCCGACGTTGATCACAACATTAATTACTGGAGCTTCTCGTCTCCCGTGCGCGATATCAGAACTGCAATGAGAATGCACATTTCAGGGAGCTAGAAAAAAAAAAAAAAAAGAACGACGCAATCGGACAGACAGACAGACAGACTCTCAGCCAACCATTAATTACAACCATGATAACTGGAGAGAAATATCCCAAGGCGACGATGTGGGTTGAACCAGGAAATTAAAAGGGGACTTCCATTCCAGACGCCGTGGTATCATGTCGAGACTAAGAAGCGCGCCAAAAATCTTGGTATAATCTTGGTATAATTTTTGCTATCACAAAAAAAAAGAAGAAAAGAAAAGAAAGAAATATAGGTCATCGAAAATCCGATATACGGTAAAAAAAAAAAAAAATGACAGGATGGATCTTGCGAACACTGAAATCAAGAAAGATTTCAGAAGACTTATTCTCTCACAGAATATACTGAAGTGTGCGACTGTCTCACCACACACTGCCGCCGGTGGAGTCTCAGAACTAAATCTAGCTGTAATAGCCATAATCATTCCATATGATAAAAACGAACGCTTAGACTAACGGGGAAGACGAGAGAAGGTCTTTACCTCCCTACTACACGTTAGCCTGTGACCTACCACACCTCAGCCTGTCAGTCTGTGACCTACCACACGTCAGCCTGTGACCTGCCACACATCAGGACACATGAGAGAGATCCCTGTCACAAATGACACATGTCACGAGTCTGTTCTCGAAGGCAACCTCACACTGGAGTGGCTGAGGCAGGAGAGACTGCAAGGGAGACCTGGCGAAAGGGAGGAAGAGGAGGAGGTAAGCACCTTTGAAACCTGCCCGTCACCAGCAAGTGTAAGAACTATCACCGAGATACAAACTAAAGTGAGTGATGATCATAGAAAATGGAGGTGATTGTGAACCACGGTGGAGAAAATGGAGGATATTATCCCCCACGGAGGCGGAAGGGAACGCCTTTTATACCAACAGGTTCCACATGATAGCTGCTGCCGGAAGACGGGCAAAATGCTGCTGAAGATCACAGATCCACTGGATCTTGAAGACCGATATAATGGAAAAAAAGGGAGGGAAAATCTGCGGATCTTGAAGTCCGATATAATGGAAAAAAAAGGGAGGGAAAATCTGCGGATCTTGAAGACCGATATAATGGAAAAAAAGGGAGGGGAAAAAAAGGAGGGAAAATCTGCTGAAGATATTGTTCATGTTGAAAATAAGAAGAAAAGGGAATTTTGGGGAAAAGATATACGTTAGCGAGGGAAACGAGTCTTCCTCCTCCTTCCCCCCAAAACTCAGCCTTCTGGTAGTGTATATTGTGTAATGTCATCGTTTAGATTTGGAGGATTTGTGTTCATCCTCCACCATAATGTTACGACCCTTGAGCACGACGGTGCTCCCATTTGAGGAAGAGGATGCGAAGCTTGGCGGTGTGAAAGGTGAGAAAGACTAGACCATCTTACCAAAGGGTCGTAGCGTTGTGCTAAATCCAACACGAAATCTATATATCATTTTTTTTTTTCTGTTTAGGTTGAACCACATTTTGATCATATGTGATGAAAGATATATTTTCGAATATTTTAATCGTCTACGAAATATGATAATTCACAACGTAACCCATTATCAGTGTCGCTGTTGTTACGAGAAAGAGAACCGGTCCAAGGACTGATCCATGTGGCACGCCATTTGTTACGTCTATTCATTCTGAGCCTTGGCCATTAATCACTACTCCTTGATTACAGTTCTTTGACCAATTTCCTGACCACTTACACCGTATGATTTAACTTCTGCTAGTAGAGATGATGCAGGACTTTACTGAATGCTTTCTGAAACTAAATATGTAATGTCAACTGCTCTGCTTTTAGTATAGTCCCCACCTGAAGCTACTTGGAAAGAGATTCATCTCGTTCAGAAATCAGAATGTTAAGATCTCCCAATGGAATCGAATCGTCTCCATCATCAATTTCAGCTAACTGGTTCTAAAGTCTTCCGTCTATCTCTGGTGTCTGCCCAGGGGCTCCTCGTAAACTAATCCTACTCTTACTCCTAAGCTTATCTTTTTACCTTCCGCAAATATAGACACTTGAACATCGACAGCTGCTACATCTTTCGGTACAGGATTCACATGACATTCAACTAAAAGTAAGACACTCACACCGCTAACTCTACATCTCCTATCATTGTTAAATAGACTGTACCCTGGAAATTGCGGATCCTCGCATAGAAATCTGTATTCTTATTATCTAACCAACATGTAAAGATACCAGTTATATCATAATTTTCGCTTTAAAGCAGTTATTTCAATTTCTGAATATTTTATTGTGTACATTTCCTAAAATTAACGTAAGATACTTTAGTATGTGAGTGAGACTTGTTGCGAGAAATAGCAGCAAGAACCTCATCTCCACAAACATTTTTCTTCTTTTTCCCCAAAACGCTGAGCCTGCTGAAACGCACGGGGTCCATCTCACTTTCTAATTCTCTTTTACTGTATCCTTTTTTTTTTTTTTCATTCCATCTTCCTTCTCTGATCACCTCTTCTCTCCATTTTTCTCCACGACTCCTCTTACCGTCTCCTCTCTTCTATCTATGCTTTTCGTAGCGAGTTATTTTTCTGTTCTTTCTTATCCTTTTCCTCCCCTGCCGTACTTCTCTTTCCATCTGCATCTAACTCTTCTTATTTTATCTCTCCTCTCTTTTTGTACCGTCGCCTTCCTCCGTCAGCCGCAGGCAGGGTCAGCGACACCAGAGCTCACCAGACGGTCGAGGAACAGCGCACCAGGCACATCTCAGGGTATATTTTCTTGATGTAACCTGCTTCCTGTATTTTCTTATCCAAGGAGGGGTCAACAGCACGCGGTTCGCGAGCACAAAGGAGCACAGTGATCAGGTCCGGGTCGTCCTCCCTAAGCTGCTGTACGTATCTCACCTGACGCTTTCACAGTCACTGACCCATGGCAGCTGCTGCCAGTTTGTGGTAGTGGTTGGTGGTAATAGTAGTAGCGGCGGCAGGTGGTGGTGGTGGTGACAGTAGTGGCAGGTGGTGGTAATAGCGACAGTGGGAGGTGGGTGTTCGTAGCGTTGATGAAGATGACACTTGTTCGAGGAGGTTTCTAGCGGCTGTTTCCTGCTATTTTTTTTTTTTTTTTCGTCGCACACCACTAACCTGTCTTTCCACCTTGGCGTAAACATTACTTTCAGATTCTTCTTCATCTACGAGTGGTGGGATTGTAAGACCAACACTCTAGACACCATCTGGAAGGCCTAGAGTCACTGCTGGTGTTACGTGTGTCAATGAGAGGGAACGACTGGCTTATGGTGATGTCAGTGGTCAAGGGCTGTAGTGGTGTCGTCCTCTACGGCGCAGGTCCCTGCATATCTCGCTGGTATATTTCCTGTCAGGGGAAGCAGCCGTGCTTGGTGAGGTTGACGCTACACGGGAAGTGCCAGTTACCTATCCTTTCGCTTGTCTCTCGGTAGCGTTCGAAATGCAGCTGTTGTTGTATTTGCTGCTACTTCTATGATGTCGTTGTTGGTCCTACTGCTACTTGTGTTGCCCCAGTCGATGCTGTTTAGGTTTTTGACGTTCCTAATGTTGCTCTTGTGTTGCTGAGCTCCTGTTCCAGAGCAAACCGCTGAGTTATGATATGGCTGGTGTTGCTAAAGCCGCTACGTCTGCTCGCACAGCTGTAGACGCTCCCTTTACTTCTCGTCAGCAATACTATAACTCCTTGCGCTGACGTTGCTAAAGTTTTTCTTGTTGTCCGCTACCTCGCTGCTTACTCAGGTTTATAGCGTTACTGTTTTGCTTTATTTGGGATACTGCTGCTGCTCATACGACTGAATTTTCGTGCTAGGTAATGTTGTTAATACCCTGTTTCTACCGCTACTGCGTTATTATGCTGACGACCGGTGATGAGGGTACCTGGACGTGCTGACGTCTGATTATGGGGACGCTTGAACGTGCTGGCGACTGATTATGGGAACGAATAGTAATGGTAATAACTTTGTGGTGATGTCTGGTGATGGGTTGGGTGGTGGAATGGTGGTGAAGAATATTGTTGGAGGTGACTTAGTGATGGTGACGAGGTTTCATGGTGATGATGAGAGCTGTTGAAGGTCAACAATAATGGTGAGGGACAGAGGTGACCAAGACTGATGTTGCGTCAATCTGTGATGGTGATAAGAGACAATAAAGACAACTTATGGTAACAATAGTTAGCGTTGAAGAAATGTGATGATGACTAGAGATGGTGACTGCTGGAGCTCGTAAGGATCGGTGGTGGTGAAGACTGGCAGTGGTGGTGGTGACTGGTGGTAGTGAAGACTGACAGGCGTCAAAAGGTACCCGTACTAATCGACTAGTGGCACAAGAACCCCCACACCTCTGGACGCTATTGTCGGTGGTGCTGGACTGCTGGCTCCTTGACATGGCAAGGTTATGTTCAGTCGTGTCCTCATATAACAATACGCACCATGCCATTGTGAGGACAGGATTCCACCCCAGGTTAGGACATATCATGCTACCCTTCGTTGTAGAAGATACTTCAATGGACGGATGCCAAGAGGTTTTCTTGATCGGAAAGAGAGAGTTGTTTTCCAAGCCTTGAAGTTGCTGGACACGACGTGCGAAGATCCAACGTACACATCATGTATATGATCCGCCTTCGGAGTAATGGTCCCAGAGGAAGGATCCATCCTTGTTTAGGAGCCTTTCTGGGGGCTTGTGGTGGCACGAGCTTCTGTGGAAGCCTGGGAAGAAGAGAGAGAGAGAGAGAGAGAGAGAGAGAGAGAGAGAGAGAGAGAGAGAGAGAGAGAGAGAGGATGGTGTGCAGTATACCACACGCCCCTTTAAAGTCTCTATACTTCTTCCGGCGGTTCTCTACACCGCTGGGAGGTGAGGAGGTATGCAGGACGCAGATGGCCGTCTGGAGGGACAGGTGCGACACGCCGACCCTCGACGTTCTCGTCATCCTGCCGCTGTACCCCCACATTGCACTTTCTCTCTGTCCAGAACGACGGAGGGGCTAGCAATATCGAGGCATCTGTTTCAACACTCCGGCTACAAAAACAGAAGATTTCTCACAAAATTGCTTATCTCTGAGGCTGGGGGCAGTTCGGTAGCGGCACCAGAGCCTGTAATTCAAGGGGGGGAAATTATGACGTTGGACGGGCCCTGCACGGAATGCTGACCAGGGTTACCTAAGAGTTCGAGTTGCAGTTCTCGACGAGCAGCATAACCTATTTAACTCCTGTGGTGGGGATGGTGGGTCTGCATGCCTCGTCTGAAGTCCCTTAGGTGTATCGGAGGCCCGCTAATAGTGCTCGTTTTGATAGCTCCGTCAATGCAGTTTAAGACGATGGGCGTCATCGCTACCTAAGCCTTCCAAGGCAGCTCGCGGTTGTGTCCAGTCATACCTCAGACTATGTGAGACACGAACCAGGTAGGTAACTGTCGTGGAACGGTGGGCTATATCTCTTTGAGGTGTTTCCTAGACCATACTGGGATAAGATGAACCTGCACGATGACGTACACAATGGTGAAAAGGATACACGATGCCTCATATCGCGTCCTGAGGATAAAAACGACACATATTGGCTTCCAAAAGGTGTCAGAATAGTTGTCTTTAAGCATTACTTCTTAGTGAGGTGAGTGGGACCCCATCAATCCTTCTATTGACCCCTGGTCTGTTTGATATCCTCACCCCACTCGCCTAAATCCCCACCACCCAACACCACGCCACATTATACACCCAAGACATCCATCAAGAACCACACCACTGTGGTACAATGGTACTCTCGAAATCCCTTAAGAGAGGACAGGAATCGATCAGTCAAGAGTCCTGGTGTTACCCAGGACCTTTTTAAAGGCTCCTGTAGCTCAAGGCTGCGCTACTCCAAGTGGCAGGGAAATGCGGACTTCTTTGTAGTGAGTAGTTCCTTGACGAGACTTCTACTCCTAATGTACATAGCCATGCCAAAGGTGATTTTTTTTACAAGCAATGCAATCTCATGGAAACGGAATCCGGTAACACCTCTCTCTCTCTCTCTCTCTCTCTCTCTCTCTCTCTCTCTATATATATATATATATATATATATATATATATATATATATATATATATTTTGTGTGTGTGTGTGAGTGTGTGTGTGTGTGTGCGCGTGTGTGTGTGTGTGTGTGTGTGTGTGTGTGTGTGTGTGTGTGTGTGTGTGTGTGCGTCGAACCATATTACACATGGCCATATATCTTTCACTGTAACAGTAAGGTTGAGTCTTGCCCAAGGTCTAAGATGTCGCATGATGTCACAACGACCTTACATGTCATTCAGATCTAACAATGCCATTCGGATGTCAACGTGGGTATCGGTGGAGTCACTTCTTGTGTCTGTGCACTGATTGTTCGCCATCTGGCTCCAACCTCTTCCAAGTTGCTCAAAAGTCTTTTGTGTCACATCTCTGGCACGGCGAAATGTACAACGGTCTCTGCCATGTTTACGTAAATGTTTTGTTACACCCCCCCCCACACACACATATATATATACATATGTAAATGAAGGTGAAATAGAACTCGTCATGGACAAGTGTGATCCATGTATCATATATGAATATATATATATATATATATATATATATATATATATATATATATATATATATATATATATATATATATATATATATATACATATATATATATATATATACATATATATATATATATATATATATATATATATATATGACATGATCTCAGATTTATACACGTGGTGGTGATTTGACCTTCACCCGTCTTCCAGATGCTGTACACCTTTAACTCAAGCACTCAGACATTGGTCATACAGGAAGGGGAGGGGTTCCCCTCCTTATTCATCATTTCTTGCGAGGCAAAATCTTACATGAAGACCTTCAATCATAAACTCCAAACTCATAATTCTAATACATTTCAATCGCTATTTCAAGACATGTGGACCGAACCACGAGTTAATTCTTTGACAACGAAATATAACATTTCGCAAGGTGATATCTCGAAACTTAAGAAGGAAAATGATCGAATGTAAAAATTTCCAGTAGATCTCTCACACACTTCCTGTCTCCCAGGATCTTGGGATGTCCTGAAGACACATGTGATTTGTGGAGGCAATATGACCGCGTGTGGAGATCCAGTTCCAGGCGGCTGGAAGTAAAACTGAATATAATTTCTCGGTTTTTTGGCTGGAAAGAGACCGAGTTTAGGAAACTGGAGCCTTTGAGAATGATATTGCAGGACTGCACGTGAGTGGGGTTAGTACCTAAAGGTTAAAGAAGAAAAAGAGAAGAAGAATAAGAAGTTGATAGATCTTAGGGTTCAGCCCAGGTGATCTACTGTCAGACACTACATCGTCTTCCAGTACCTGCTCTGCAGACCCAGTAAGGCAGTTGAGAACCAGAGAAATAACTTAGATTTATATGAATATCCGAATGAAAAAAGGAAAAAAAAAAACATCACACGAGGGTATGAAGGAAACAGTCTAAAGTGGATGATTGAAAAAATGAAGTCATCAAATGTTTAATCAGAGTATTTATGATTATTTAGGGCTAGATTACCTCTTGGTGACCCTCCTGAGTCGCCTCATCTAGGTACTGCAGCGCCAGCAGGAGACAGAGGCCCTTATAACTCCTCGCTCCAAGTCTTGATAGTCGTAAATAAAGATGTCGTCCCCTGACAAAAATAAGAATCCACTTCTTCCCTCAGTTATGCAGTTGATCAGCCTCTGCCATAACCAACCGACCTTAGTCTGAGGCCTCACCCTTACACATACCGAAGCCACACAGTCTCGTGATGGTGTGGGCCCCCCAACGGACTCCCTCAGTTCACGTGGCGTGGTCATACCATCCACCATACCTCCTCAGTTCACAAGGTGCTGCGCCGCCCCACCATACCTCATCACTTGACATGGTGCTGCGCCGCTCCACCATACCTCATCACTTGACATGGGGCTGCGTCGCCCCACCATACCTCAACACTTGACATGGTGCTGCGCCGCTCCACCATACCTCATCACTTGACATGGTGCTGCGCCGCCCCACCATACCTCATCACTTGACATGGTGCTGCGTCGCCCCACCATACCTCATCACTTGACATGGTGCTGCGCCGCCCCACCATACCTCATCACTTGACATGGTGCCGCGCCGCTCCACCATACCTCATCACTTGACATGGTGCTACGTCGCCCCTCAGTTCCCCCAGATAAAGCCCCACCCGACAGCACATGATGACCCGTGCGTGTTAGCGCCACGGACGAGGCCAGGCCACCCGTGATTGGTGACACGGCTGGTGATTAGCCTCGCCGGTCGGAACCTCCAATCGGTAATGACACCACACCAGGGTAATGAATCGACGAATCGATCATGCAGGGTGGTGATGACACGTCCTGATGGCTGGTTATGTGGCTGTGAATGAGAGTTTTACAATGAAGACGACGATTATGATGATTACCAGGATCTTGGGGTTATTGAAGCGGAGGAAGCGATGCAAATCCCTGATTACAGCTTTCCCGATCCCCAGGATGAATAGCGGGGGTGCCAGTCTTCAGATTAAATGCTAACGTGCTAGATGCAGGAGCCCGGGGACAAGCACAGAGTCCAAATGTTTGTTTCCGCTTGTGACACACACACACACACACACACACACTCTCTCTCTCTCTCTCTCTCTCTCTCTCTCTCTCTCTCTCTCTCTCTCTCTCTCTCTCTTTGTCCATTCAATGAGCGCTATGCACTCACCTTGCCTCATCTTAGTTGATTGCACATAGGCAAGTACACACACACACACACTCTCTCTCTCTCTCTCTCTCTCTCTCTCTCTCTCTCTCTCTCTCTCTCTCTCTCTCTAGTCCTCAACACCACAACTTTCTTTCCCCTTCCAGCCCACAGCCCGGGGGCCGCCTAAGGCTATATAGACCCTTGCATGTTACCCACGTTGGGCAAGACCCATAAAGTTCATGGCCTCTATAATCACAGGGATGTATAGGAGTTCGTGGAATGGGACTGGCGGCTGATCCTGCCATACGATACCAGCATCTCCTCACACTTTATACCCTTCCAAGGCAAGACGTAGAGTAGAACACCATGCCAAGGTAAGACATAGAGTAGAACACCATGCCAAGGTAAGACGTAGAGTGTAGAACACCACGCCAAGGCAAGGTAGAAATTGGAGGTATGAAATCTCACACAATGTAGAGTTTTTTTTTTTCTAAGATTCTCATGATATTTTATGATGATGCTTGTTTACACGAATGATAGTCAAGGCAATGTGTAGGGATGAGTATGTGCAAAGATGATGGTAGGGCAATGTTCAAGGATGATGGTTGGGGAAGTATGCGAGGATGATAGTATGCAAGTGTGATGGTTAGCGCAGTGTGCATGGATGACCGTATGCAAGGATGATGGCAAGCTCAGTGTCTGAGGCTGATGGTGGAAAAAAAAAAAAAGGATGCGGCAAGGACGAGGAGAGAGAGAAGGGTTCAGTTGCCAGGTACCAGGAACCAGGTACCAAGGGAAGGTTCGCGAGTATAAGGTTGTGCCTGGTTCCCTGCAAGCAAGGATCACCAATGGAGATGGCCTTTGCTTTACGATTCTATCATATTGCCTCCAGTACTACATCTTTTTCACTAGCAGACCTGGGGATTCGTGTGGTCTGCGTATATGTCTAACAGGTAATGCGTATAATAGCGATTATATGAAGCACTTACAAGGAACGCGAGGAGCGTATGGAAGGAGGCGTAATGGTAGAGCCTACCCACCATGAGCTGCGTGGAGCGTCTTTGTTGGGAGTACAAGGAAGAGGCAGAGTGTGAGTACAAGTACAGGGGAGTCCGGCGGCATGAGCGTCCGGACCCTGAACCTTCCTTCAGCAGCCAGAGATCAACTAACCCAGAGGACTGGAAACTTGGACCTTCTCCAAGCGGCCAGAGATCAACCAACCCCAAGTGGCGGACTCCTGAGCCTCTTCTTCCCTAACAGCTGACGTTCCAGCGCCGTAGACTTCTGTCCACACGACGTGGAAACCCGGAAGAGAAGGTGATATCAAAGGTGTGTTTCTGGGTGCCATGAGGCAAGCTATATTCTTTTAACTCGTATGATTTCCGCTCCGTTTACTTCGACTCCCGAAGTCGGAAGGATGGGCTGACGACGCTGAAGACGCATAAAAGAGGCATATTCTAACAGTCACCCGTACAGAAAGTCCTGTCTCACCGCCCGTCCCCTACGATGGCCCTCCTAGTAAACTGAGGTGTCCGAGACAGTAAAGTGCTGAAACTGGTTCAGTAAACTGTTGTTGTTCTGGGGCAGTAAACAGCGTACCTGGAGCAGTAACCAGCGTACCTGGAGCAGTAAACCGTCATATCTAGAATGGTATTGAGTCTGGGTCGTGTTTTTACCTATAAAGTAACATATCTTTGCCAATAAAGTGATCAACTTTTCAGTAAAGTAAAATTCTCGTGACAGTTATATGATATGTTTGAGAGAACACAGATGTATGCCTGAAGTAGTAATGTGTGTGGAGCTTCATACTGGCAGCTGGGGTTAACATGTGAACACCTGGGAGGAGGCAAGTACGGCAGCGTCCCCGAAGTCCAGCCACTAGGAGAGGCGGTGTGTGTGTGTGTGTGTGTGTGTGTGTGTGTGTGTGTGTGTGTGTGAGGCCGTCGCCAGCACCCATGAGCTGTAGTTGGGTTCATGAGGTGATATGATCAGTATGAATAATGTCCGATCATCAGTAAAGGTTGAGTCTGGCTGTATAATGACATAGGAGGCTGTTGATTACCAAGTTATCAGCCGGAAAGTTAATGTAAAGATTACCAAAGCAGGATCATAAAGATAACAGAAGCAGTGATACCAATGAGAATCATCTATCTCCCGTATATTATAATTTCCCTTGCCTCTTTCTCCCTTGGACATGGCGGCCCTGGGCTGTCATGCTGCCGTAGCTCCCATGCTTGCTTGAGAAATGATAATAAAGTCTTACGAGCGACAACAGGATCACTATCAACTGTTCTGTTGAAATCTCCCAACAGGTCTCGCAGGTAACGTATGCGCCCTCCCACATCACTTCGCTCAGCCCTGATCCGCGCCTGCCTAAACTTGGCCTCAAGACACTCAGTCAAAGTTCCGATTGCATCGGGTTTATTGACAGAGCCAGTTTTTGGTTCTGCCCTGAGAGTCTGGTCGCCAGTAACTCGCCGGGCCAGACTGCAGAGTGATGGGTTTAACACGATGCCCGGGACCGAACCCGACCACGCGGATCTTCAAGAAAACCCAGAGAAGCTAAAGGTGTTCCTCGCCAGTGCCCAGCATCCGGGCCGGGGTGGGTGCATGGCAGCAGTATCTGGGCTGGCGTCTCCCATATGACTCCTACACACCGGCCGGGACCACCTGCGTGCCAGCGGGTTTTTGCTCGAGTCTCTCCTGACCATGACACAGCCAGCGACACAACCGCCAGTACTGACACGTGTGGAGGGAGAGGTGCTTATAACTCTCTCCTTTGATAACCTCCACTGCTGCTCTCATACCTCCACTGCTGCTCTCATACCTCCACTGCTGCTCTCATACCTCCACTGCTGCTGTCATACCTCCACCGATGCTCTCATACCTCCACTGCTGCTCTCATACCTCCACTGCTGCTGTCATACCTCCACTGCTGCTCTCATACCTCCACCACTGCTGCTCTCATACCTCCACTGCTGCTCTCATACCTCCACTGCTGCTGTCATACCTCCTCCGCTGCTCTCATACTCCACTGCTGCTCTCATACCTCCACTTCTGCTCTCATACCTCCACTGCTGCTCTCATATCTCCACTGCTGCTCTCATACCTCCACTGCTGCTCTCATATCTCCATTGCTGCTCTCATACCTCCACTGCTGCTGTCATACCTCCTCCGCTGCTCTCATACCTCCACTGCTGCTCTCATACCTCCACTTCTGCTCTCATACCTCCACTGCTGCTCTCATATCTCCACTGCTGCTCTCATACCTCCACTGCTGCTCTCATACCTCCACTGCTGCTCTCATACCTCCACTGCTGTTCTCACACTTCCATTGCTGCTCTCATACCTCCACTGCTGCTCTCATACCTCCACCGCTGCTCTCATACCTCCACCGCTGCTCTCATACCTCCACTGCTGCTCTCATACCTCCACCGCTGCTCTCATACCTCCACTGCTGCTCTCATACCTCCACTGCTGCTCTCATACCTCCACTGCTGCTCTCATACCTCCACTGCTGCTCACATACCTCCACTGCTGCTCTCATACCTCCACTGCTGCTCTCATACCTCCACTGCTGCTCTCATACCTCCACTGCTGCTCTCATACCTCCACTGCTGCTCTCATATCTCCACTGCTGCTCTCATACCTCCACCGCTGCTCTCATACCTCCACTGCTGCTCTCATACCTCCACTGCTGCTCTCATACCTCCACTGCTGCTCTCATACCTCCACTGCTGCTCTCATACCTCCACCGCTGCTCTCATACCTCCACTGCTGCTCTCATACCTCCACTGCTGCTCTCATATCTCCACTGCTGCTCTCATACCTCCACCGCTGCTCTCATACCTCCACTGCTGCTCTCATACCTCCACTGCTGCTCTCATACCTCCACTGCTGCTCTCATACCTCCACTGCTGCTCTCATACCTCCACTGCTGCTCTCATACCTCCACCGCTGCTCACATACCTCCACCGCTGCTTTCATAAGCAACTGAATTTCACCTACGAAAGCTTGCAATGCTATTCAGATGTTATGTATTCTGCGCACAAATAAATTTGCAGCAACGTTTGCCCTTTTCAAATATTTGTGGGCTGAGCTGTGATTCAGGCGCGGGCTCACGGACTCGTTACGCTGCTAGATGGAGCCATATATCTAACTCATGTCTTGTTCCCCGACCATTACTGCCTTAATTGATCCTAATGGAGATCATCTAGCGAAAGGGGGTTGGCCACGGTGGGCCAACGGAACGGTCTTAACATTCACTGTAGATGACCCCCCTTGCCTCCTGCTTCATCCTACTCCTGCCCAGTTTTAATTACATGTGGGGAGACGTGCGCTCGTTGGCCGCCGTACTTCATTACCCAGGAAGGGCAAGACCGTCAAGCCGAGATTTTCGAGACCGTGGCAGCAGACCAGGTACAGTTATTATCCTCAGGTAGAGGACGACACGCCCCTCTCCATCCTCCATACTGCACCAGCCTGAGACAGCCACCACACTTACTCGTCTATCGTGTGAACTTTCAAATCGTCGTCAAACCTCCTTTAGTAAACACGATTTCACTCTCTGAATAAACTCTTTTTTCTTTTCTCTCTCTTTCATTCACCTTTGTTTCAACAACGACTGTCAGGGCCTACTTATAGCGAACTGTTTGAGTGTAGGGGGTAATTCATGATGATACCCAGATCTGCTCATCTCCATTGACATCCACCATAGATCTTCCCGAGAGCAGCGCAATGCCATAAGCAGGACTAATCACTTGCCAAACACACCAGGGACTATCCATATTCCACTTCGCTACACACCGACCAAATGTTTCTCCGTGAACATGTCCGAGTACAAAAGCAGTGCAGCCAGTTTCATGTTCTTGGTGCATCAAGCAGGCGATTCAAGCTTAACATCAACCATGGAAAAAAAAGAAAGAGGAAATCCTGCTGGGTGAGGAGGTCAGAGGAGGGAGTGAGGGTGCGGCTCTACACTATCATAATCAAATAATTAACTGGGCGGCCACCAGCCAGCTTGGGAGGGCCCATCCGCCCACCAGACAGCCTTAGAGGGACCACCCCGTCCACCAACCAACCTTAGACGTCCCACCCGCCCAACAGCTAGCCTAAGAGAGGGCCCCCTCCCATCAGCCCAGCCTTAGAAAACTCGCCCATATCCAGTGATACCCAGGCACACCAGAGCCACATGTAGTACCCCGCCTCGCCACCTACCACTTTCCCACTCGTCTAGAGACGCGAGCGTTACCGAGGGAGTGGTGGCGGGTTGTTATGGTTGGTGGGTGGTTTAGGAGGGCAGTAGTAGTACCTGGTGGCTGGTAGTGGCTCAGAGGTTAGCAACTGGGTCAACCCTGGGCAATTGTGGGAGCTGGTAATGATGGTGACAAGAGATATGTAATGATAATGAATGTGGTGTGTTGAGGAGGTGATGGCCAGTGACCAGCAGACAGACGGTGGTGTTGATGGAGAATAATGATGGTGATGGTAGGATCATGATGGAAGTGATGGTGGGCGGTAGTGATGGCTGGTGATGATAGTGCCGAGGTAAAGTTATGATGGTGATGGTTACTTTCCCCCCCCCCCCCTCACCATCCGCCACGCTGCTTTCCATCCCCGACACACACACACACACACACACACACGCGCGCGCGCTCCCACCAGTATCACTTCCCTGCACCCTCCTCCAACTCCCAAAACCTTGAACGTAAGCCTGTAAGACCGTAACCCACGCCATTACTCACCTCCACCTCCGGCCACGCCTCCTCCGTCTGAACCACGCCCTCTCTCTCTCTCTCTCTCTCTCTCTCTCTCTCTCTCTCTCTCTCTCTCTCTCTCTCACCCCTACCACGCGCGCCACCACGCCCCTTTCGCAACCACCTCCGCTAGAGCCCAGGCCACGGCTCTATAGCGGCTGTGTACCAGAGAGAGAGAGAGAGAGAGAGAGAGAGACAGCAGGTCACAGCAATACCACCCATAATAACAGCTGCCCCCTCACCTCCACCTTCCTACCACCACACGTGTTTTACGGGAGGACGCGACCCTCATAAACCAGCTTCACATCCATATTATAACCAGCCGGAGCTGGTAATTTGTCGGGGAATGTATTAATCATCAGGCCAGGTGGTGTGCTGGGATTACACCGCCAGCCACCTCCAGCCACCTCATTACCTCTTGATTTTCAATTCAAACGTTTGTCTTTCCACAGAGATAATCGGTGATGACGAGTCTGTAAGTCAATACGTCGCGTTTGAAGGGCAAGACGCTGATGACAAGACTGAGTTGGATCGTACACAACACGACCAGCAAGGTTTCCAGTTCTCCATCAAAAAGGTATCGTTGGCGAGCCGACTCTTCCAGCGGGACTCCAGTTCTTCACCAAAAAGCATCGTTGGCGAACCGACTCATGATGAGGGACGGTTAGAGTCAGTGAAAATGTCATTTGCAAGACAGGAAAGAGTACAGTATGGAAGAGTGTGAACAGATTGCAGTGTAGAACTGAGTGCAATATGGGAAAGAGATACAGATGGTTAGGAGCGAGAGGAAAGGAATTTCGAGATGGTGTGTAAATGTGTGAGGAAGAGATGTGGTCTCCTGATGTTTGGATAGGTGATAAGGGGGTAAGCCAGAGGGAGGTGTTGGCACAGGGTGAGGGAATGTACTGGTGACGAAGGTGTCAGCCTAGGGAACACTGGGGGAGTTTGGTGGTCATAGCTGTCAGCCTGGAGAACAGTGAGGGAGTGTAGTAGTGACAGGAGAACGGCGAAGGGATGTGTTAGGAAAAAGGAGTGTGTGTGTGAATGAGGCGACTTGAACCTCATTCTGAGAAGAAATGGTCAATATATTAGTCAAAGCAAAGACCTGGGCTGTCAGAAGAGAAGAGATTATACAAGATGAATTTTATCAAGCAAAAGGCGCATTTGAGTATGATCAAGACATGAGACAAAGACAGCAACAAGATGTCTTAAACAAAGACAAGTTTCTTGTGAAACACAAAAATAAATGAAGGAAGAGATCAGCATTTCTGGGATAGAGAACACTTCAGCCTACTGACACGGAAGGTGTAAGATGGTTCCAGGCATCACTATAGCACTACTAAGTCAGGATGGGATTACTTCCCTGGACAACTGCTGTCTACAATCTACTGACACTGAGGGTTTACGTTGGTTCCTGCCATCACTTTACCACTCCTAAGTCAGGGCGTTCGTTTGTACTTCCCTAGGAGTGGCGTGAGACACTGAGAGAGGTGAGTGGATCGAGACAATGGAAGAAGGGAGTAGACTGAGGGTCTGGGAGAGTTGATTAGGCTGCGACACTGTGAGAGGTGAGCAGGCTGGGGGTCCAGTGGGTGCCCCGCCTCATCTTGGCTAGATCAACAGTTCGCCCACGTCTCTCCAACACAGTCTCTCCGTCAGCTGGGCTCCGCTGCACTCACACCAACTATTATCGCCAGACTAATGGATGACGGGATCTGGTAGGCTTATGAGAGAGAGAGAGAGAGAGAGAGAGAGAGAGAGAGAGAGAGAGAGAGAGAGAGAGAGAGAGAGAGAGAGAGAGAGATGGGGTGGGAGAGAAAGTGACTCTCTATAAAGCTTCGCCCACGAAAGGAATCGCTGAAGTTTGGGACGGAAGTGATGTGTTTTGTGTGTGTGTGTGTGTGTGTGTGTGTGTGTGTGTGTGGAGGTGCAAGCAGCAGGGGTTGGGTGGTGGTGTTACAGTGAGGTCATGTGTCGTGTACCTGCCACCCATCGCTTGGGGTACGCAACTCCATTCTCAGCAATGACACTACCACATATGCTGAGGTTTGTTGTGTTGTAACCCCATAACGGTAGGAAGGAATAGTGTAAAATGTGTTTAGCTACCACAATGAAAGACGTCCTCAATGAACATATCTGATATCATCAAATTTATCAGAACCACCATTTCATGGTGTTAGGGAGGTTGATGTATCAATTTTCGCCACTTTCTCCTCTCCTTCAGAGAACTCGTTATTTAAGTGAGCAACAAATATCAGCTATGATTCTACTGTACTGTATCTAAGTTTGGGTTTGATCAGTTCGCCAGAGTTAACAGGTAATTTTGAAGCGTCTGACCAGTTTCTTGTTGAGGTGTAACAAGTGAACGAGTTCTTTGTGAGGAAGACAGGAGCAAGTACTGCATGAAGCATCTTCTTTCCTCAACACCACCCTAATGTAAGAGAATCGGAACCCACAAAAAAAAAAAAAATGACCTCTTATGATACAATGATTTCAATTTGTCGAAGTCGCCTTCGTCTCAGTCTGATGAATTCTCAGATCCATGTGATAACCCAGTTACTCACTCACATATCCCAGCACAGCCATGCTGTATGCCAACGTAGCCATGTTATCACACAACCCTTTAACCCAGACTTGGCTCTTCTCACACCTCTATATTAACCAGAGTGGAGTCAAACACCTCCAATCATATCATCATTCTCGTGGCATCACCTCTCGCCAACCACCCCTTTCTGTACGCTGCGTAGTTGCTACTGTCTTTATGTGCTCCTGAGTTGTCTGCTTGCGTTCTGGCCCACCACAGACAAAATTTGGACCCGATCGCAAGTCTGGCCGCTGCTTCCGACAATTTTTATGTGGAGACTAGATTACCTGAGGATTGACCGTTATGGTTCCTCTTTCTTCCCTCGAGCAACTAAACCCGTGGACTTCTCCTCCTCTTTTCCACTCTCCCTCATCTTATAACTTATCTAAACTTAATGATGACAGCAATAAACAAATGAGAATTCATGATTAATTTCTACTTTCTCTTTTTCTCTCTCTCTCTTTATTCTTTCCACCCAAGATGATCCTCATGTTGCCTCAGCACCAGTACACTTCAGCTTCAAACAGTCACAAAAACTGGACATTTTTTTTTTTATTTGCTCCTCTTGGCGCAAGCTGAGTTGGGTTTAATCACTGTGTATCCCCAGACCCCCACTCAAAACCGGGGCAGCTACTCTCCCACCGGGAAGTTACCGGTACACCAGACCCCCAGACAAGGAAATTACGAGTATACCCAGACCTCCTCAAAACCGTGAAGCTACCAGTACCCAGACTCTCACACCGGGAAGTTACCGACACACGTACCTTCATACCGGAAAAAATAATTACCAGTATACCCAACCACTCCCCAAATAAAAACCGGGAAATTACTGACACCCGTACCTTCATACCGGAAAAAAAACAGTACACCCAAACCCCTCAAGAGAAAAAGAAAAAGGGGGAAGCTATCAGTAGAGAGAGAGAGAGAGAGAGAGAGAGAGAGAGAGAGAGAGAGAGAGAGAGTGTAGAGAGAGAGAGAGAATCATCATCTCTTCACCACCTCCTCCCAGCCTAATATCATAACCAAGACAATGACATCGTCCAATACTCAAGCACCAACCTAATGCTGGGTTGAATCCATCATGCCTCGCTGGGCTATAATATCTGTTGTGTAGTAACCACAAACCACGAAATGCTGTGGGCAGACCGACGCTTGTCTCTGGTACTTGAGGCAACGCAGAAAACGTAAATGGTGAGTAGGAGAAAACGAGGTGTGGGGGGTGTAGAAGTGAGGAAAAGAGCTACAGAAAACTGAGAAAGGTGTGTAGCACATAGCAAGAATGTTGATACTAAGGGGGAGAGATAGGAGGAGGAGGAGGAAGAGGAGGAGGAGGAGGAGGAGGATGCGAAATTTGAAGAGACGATGAGCGATGGTTTTTGTCGTCGAAAATGAAAAGTGAACACCAGAAAACGGAAAATGGGCGTCAGGAATGAGTACAGCGGTCAAGAAACGTATAAAATGGACATAGGAAGAAATAATGATAACAAGGTTGTTAATGGAACCATTGTGTCTCTTGAAGTGCCGAATAACTAAAGGGAAATAATGTCTGGAAAGAACTGAAATGCTAGAAGTACGTGTGTGTTAAGCCATTAATTCGTATACGATGCTGAGAAACAATTGCATAGATCATACCACTTGATGCATTTGACCCCCACCCGTGTTAGTTGTATGTCAGGTTTAATTAAGTCCAAGCTTAAAGATAAAAACTTCTATTTTCTACAAGGGACATATTTAAGTTTATAAGTCTTGTACCATTCAGTTTCCTTAGATATCAGGAAGGTGGAACAATGTATATAAATGTTCAGAGATATCTGACTACGAAGGAAAACAACGACCAAGTCATCATGTTCTGCACACGACAGAATGAGACACAAATGTACAAATGTTTTGTGAGCATTAGAAGACCAGATATGATTCGTAGAAAACGGGTCATTAGTGGGGTGGGGGGATGTAATGATCACCCTGGACGCGCAATATGTATGGGGAGTAGGAAATGAGACGTGGGATATGAGAAATGAGGACTTCGTAATGGAAAACACATGTTCTGTAATCACGAGACAAAGATAACTGTCATTTTACTGAGAAAATAATCAGCGTCTGTGCTGTTAAGATGTGATACATGTAATATGATCATAGAAACGATTTCTGTGTCATCAAAACGAGCCGGGGGATGATAGAAAACGAGGTATCAATTATAGAAAACACGCCGTGGTTCACGGGTTACGAAAGTCGAGTGGTCCGTAATAAAGACTTGGGTGCAGTTAATGAAGACTGATTCAACACACGAAATGAGAAAAAAAAGACAAGAAATTACTTTGTGGGTCGAGAATGCAACCGCAAAAACGCAGAACACACGGAGAGGCGTGTTTAATGAAGGGGTAAAATCAAAACAGACACAGTATAAACCATTGGTAACGTGAGCAGTAGCATGATTGGGGAACAGGTGCAAGAAGGAGTTGTTAAGATGCACAACGCGACACGGAGGCAGATGTAGGACGAACAGAGGAACAACAAAGCAGGTGCTGGATGAACAGATGAACACTGACAGATGCGAGATGAAGACCTGATGATTAGATGAAGATATGAACAAACGACATGGGTTGCATCGAACGGCTGAAGAAGACAAAGGCAAAGTCTATGAAGATACGTGGATAAGCTCAAGGTGAACAGACGCAGATATACTTTGTCAAAAGATGATCAAATACTCATTAGGACAGACGTAGGAGGAACAGACACTACTCCTCCTGTATCATCCACACGCCCACGAACTAACCATACGCCAGCCTCGTATCCTCCAGTACGCACTATACAACACCTCCCTACATGGAACAGGCCCAGCAACGCAGCTACACACATGCCAACCTCAGCCAATGCTCCGCTGATCCGGGGATCCACGGCTGGTACAGGTTTAGGTAACTCCAAAACCTGCCACGTACCTGCCCCAGTACTGATCCTTGACAGCCACAACACACCTGCACGAACTAAGGGGGTTCTCCTCACCCTCCTCTTCATTACCTTCACTCCATCCACACCGCAACAACTTAATAGCTATAGCCATTCAAGAATACATAAGTTTCTCCTTAAAATCTAAATTTTTTTGTTACCGATTTCTATTAGTCTTGAAGGTGTACGATTTCGTTCCGTTCATGGAAAAACGTCCATTGTTTTAGGTACACGATTTACATAGTCTCTTTATATCCTTTTGGCTTGATAAACTACAGGATAGCAAGTTAGGAGGCTTCCATCAACAGAATATGAAGTAGGAATCTTTGTCACGCCAATTCTCATTTAGATTTTCCATTCAGACGGGTGATCGCACGAGCGAACACATAACATTCTGCCTTGAGAATCCAAATCTGTTCTTAATAAACCTGATTAATTGAAAGAAATAAAATGGTTGACGTTGAAAATACTGTTTATTAATATGATTCGAGATTTGCTTCGTGTAATTTCTCTTGAAACGTCTGGCATAATGGACTGAAGCCTGTAAATGTATCATCAGTTTTATATGTAGTCTTGTGGGGGTTCCAGAGGCGGGTTTCACAAGTGCAACTACGTAAGGATATCCGCTCAACACCTGCGCACAGGCAAGCGCTATGTGCAGCTCCTGTGCAGTCTAGTTTTTCTTGATCTGTGTAACCACCTTCACCAGTCACAGGTATAAGACACTTGAGAGTTTTGTCTACGTAGTTGTACCAATTCCTCATCTAAGTGTACTTAACCACCATGCTGTGAGGGAGGTGTGCATGAAATGAGGGAGGTGTGCATGGAATAAGGGAGGTGTGCATGGAATAAGGGAGGTGTGCATGGAATGAGGGAGGTGTGCATGGAATGAGGGAGGTGTGCATGGAATAAGGGAGGTGTGCATGGAATAAGGGAGGTGTGCATGGAATAAGGAGGTGCATGGAATAAGGATGTGCATGGAATGAGGGAGGAGTGCATGAAATAAGGGGAGGTGTGCATGGAATAAGGAGATGTGCATGGAATAAGGGAGATGTGCATGGAATAAGGGAGGTGTGCATGGAATAAGGGAGGTGTGCATGGAATAAGGGAGGAGTGCATGAAATGAGGGAAGGTGCGCATGGAATAAGGGGAGGTGTGCATGGAATGAGGGAGGAGTGCATGAAATGAGGAAGGTGCGCATGGAATAAGGGAGGTGTGCATGGAATAAGGGGAGGTGTGCATGGAATAAGAGGAGGTGTGCATGGAATAAGGGGAGGTGTGCATTCGCATCTATTCTGCAGTTGACTTAATATCTTCCCAGGATAGGCATCACTCAGAACCCTGGGTCTGCCGGAATATATCAGTGTCACCGACATCTTCAGTATTTTCACCAGCGACCGACAATGTTGCTGTTCTGTCCCTGGTGGAGTCTACAGGTGGTTCTCCGCAGGTATGTCTGTATCTCCCACTACGACACATTGGTAATACTCATATTCCTCTGCTTTAGCTAAAATGATAAGTCCTCTGCTTTATCTAAAATGATAAGTGGTGGTTGAAACGTCAGAAAACTTTTCTGCTTTCTCTTTTTTTTTTTGGGGGGGGGGATGCAAAGTTCCGTATTCAATTTGCACTCTTTTTGGTCAACTAGATTTTTTTGTTTCCTACGACTACTTTCATAACCACACCTCAGTTTTCTGTGAAAGACTCGAGACAATGAGCAACGGTGCCCCGTCTCCCATCCTGTGACAGGATCAAGAGACTTCCTCACTGCAAACATTTGATGGTCTATGGCATATTTCACCATAGAAACTGAATTGTTCCTTCACTCCAGATACCTGGAGATTCTGAGAAACCAAGATTTGCTCATTGAGAATAATGTCTTGGTCAAGCTTCTTGTATCTTGTCTTCATCTCTCTCTCTTTTTACCTGAACAAGTCGTGAGATGGAACCCTTCTGATTGAAACCTTGCTTTCCTAAGTACCAGGTGGCATTCCCCTGTTTCGCCTGAGCTCAGAACAAAGCAGCAGGAGGCAACATCTGTTGGAATGAAGCCAAATGGTGGGGAAAGGAGCCACATGTCATATTCATTGCACTCTTCTGTAGCTATTCACAGTAAAGTAGTACCTCACTGTTCAACAGTTCCTCATCCCTGTCCATCAAATAATCCCCCTGTCCAACAGAACCCCTCCTGCCCACCAACACACCCACCTGCGCACTAACACACTCATTACTGTCCATCAACACACTCTTCTGTCCACCCCACATATCCAATACTTCCCGTCAACACTCTCCTCCTACCCAACAGGACAACCTTCCTACCCTCTACACACCCCTCCTGGTCACCACCAACAGACTACTCCTGGCCACCCTGCTACTAACGCACCCCCCCTGCCCAACTACACATCCCTCCTAAGTAACAGCACATCCTTACTGCCTGACAATACAGTCCTCTGTCCACCGTTACACCCCTCTTACCAACCTACACACCCCTTATGCCATCCTACACACACTCCTCATGCCATCCTACACACACCCCTCATGCCATCCTACACACACCCCTCATGCCATCCTACACACACCCCTTCCTGCCAACCTACACACCCCATCTGTCTACTATTCCAACACATTTATTCTTCCTGTCTACACCCTCTTCTACCTACACACTGCACTTCCTGCTTACCCACGCTGACAGTACTCATTCGTCCTCTCCTCCCCACACATACCTACTCCTGCCCACTAATCCTACATCCTACAAAACCACTCTCATTAGACAGACCCATTCTTACATCATCCTCAGGCCAACTCACACCGATCCTGCCCAGCCACACCCATTCCTGGCCACCCGTTTCCCTCCTTTGCCCATTTACCTCATCTCCTCCTGTAGTAACCACACACACAAACACACCTCCCTTGCCAACTCGCATGCTTTTTCCACCCGTCTGCACCTCATTTACCCTTCCATATACTTCCCCCTACCCAACCACTCCTTATACTGCCCACCGCCTACCACATCCCCCCGCCCACCTATCCAACTCTCACCAAACCACTACTCGCCCACTACAATCTCTCACCCCCTCCCTCTCCATCGTCCCTCTCCCCTCCACCCATCTCCCACAAGCAGCTGTCGCGGTGACAGTCAAGGTCAAACACGGGTTAACGTACCATCACCAAAACACTGGTGATGATGATCAGCCAGCAGCAGCGCCCCACGAGGTCCCAGACCAGTACAAGGACCCCACGAGGTCTGTAGGCCAGTACAGGCGCCCCACGAGGTCCTGGTCCAGTACAAGCGCCCTACGTGGTCCTGGGCCAGTACAAGGACCCCACGAAGTCCTTGAGCCAGTACAGGGACCCCGCGAGGTCCTTAGGCCAGTACAGGGACCCCACGAGGTCCTTAGGCTAGTACAGGCACCCCTCTAGGTCCTAGTTCAGTACAGGCGCCCTACGAGGCCAGTACAAGGACCCTATGAAGTCCTTGGGCCAGTACAGGGACCCAACTAGGTCCTTGGGCCAGTACAGGGACCCCTACGAAGTCCCTGGACCAGTACAGGGACCCAACGAAGTCCCTGGACCAGTACAGGCGCCCTACGTTGTCCTAGGCCAGTACAGGGACCCCACGAAGTCCCTGGGCCAATACAGGCGCCCTACGAGGTCCTAGGCCAGTACAGGGACACCACGAGGTCCTTGGGCCAGTACAGGCGCCCCACGAGGTCCTAGGCCAGTGCAGGCGCCCCACGAGGTCCTTGGGCCAGTACAGGGACCCCACGAGGTCCTTGGACCAGTACAGGCGCCCTACGAGGTCCTAGGCCAGTACAGGCGCCCCACGAGGTTCTGAGCCAATACAGGCACACCACGAGGTCCTGGGGACAGTAGAGGTGCCCCACGAGGTCCGAGGCTAGTACAGGTGACCCATGAGGACCTGGGTCAGTATATGCGTCCCTCGAGGACTTAGATCAGAGGCGGCGCCCCGTGAAGAACTAGGTCAGTAGAGGCACCCCACGAGGAACTGGGTCAGTAGCAACTCCCCAGTAGGACCTAGGTTAGTAGCGAAGCCCCAGTAGGACCCGGGCCAGTAGCGACGCCCCAGTGGGACCCGGGCCAGTAGCGGCGTCTCACAAGGACCCGGGCCAGTAGCAGCGCACCACGAGGACCTGGGCCAGCAGGGCCTTCACCTCCACTACCTTACGCCCCGCACCTTCCACCTGTCACCTGCACGACCAGTGTAACACCTGCCACCTGCCCAACATCTGGACTCCACCGGCCAACAACAGTAGTAACGATGGCAACACACGGGAGGGTAATAGATGGCGCTAGGTGCTTTGAATGGGTGTTGCTGATGGCGAGGTAATGGGCGATCTGTGTGGCGCGACCGCAGGGGTCCTGGTGGAGTGTTGCAACACACACACACACACACACACACACACACACACACACACACACACAACGTTACTAGACAAGGCTCACACACTGTAGTCGGACAAGTTTCAAACGCAGTGTACCCGGACGGTTCCAACACACGCAGTACAGATGGACATGCCTCACACACACGGTGTAGTTACGCCTCACACACACGGTGTAGTTACGCCGCACACACACGGTGTAGCTGCGCCTCCCGCACACGGTGTAGTTAGACACTATTCACACATACACCAATAAAAAAAAGAACAATAGGATGAACAAATACCTCATAAAGTACGAATAACGACAGTGACAGTGAGGACTTTATAACTACGACAGAATTACGAGACACACTAAAGATGAAAAGATGCGAAAAGATACTGTTACATATAAGCAGTGAATGCGTTTGATGCACTGCATATATGGCCGTCAGGTCAATAGCTTTAACCTCTTTGAGCATCACGATACGACCTTTGAGCAAGACGACCCTCGAGCACGACGACCCTTGAGCACGACGGTACATCCCCTGGGTATGAATGGCTGGCCTTTAGGATGAACAACAACTCATCACCGTATTAGAAACCTACTGACGCAGGTGTTCGCGGGGCCGCCAACAGTCGGATTTACAAGAACACAATCTTTCAATGGGAAGAAGTAAAGCCCAGGGCAAGAACCATTAAATCATAGTGCCTCTTGCCTCACCGCACCGCCAGACGCAAGGAACTCACACGACTCATTACCTCATTCACACACAACAACTCACATCACAGCAACACCAGCAGTAGTAACTTACAACACGAGATAACGAAGCAGTTTACATCTTTACCGCATACTACCGCAACGCCTCCACAAAAAATGCAACTTACGACTGCGTAATGCATCCACTCCACCAGCGGTGTGTCTTCCACCACAACACACACAACTCACCACAACGCAAGCTGGTGACAGGACAACACACGAGACCACAACACGCCACGTACCAGGAAGACGCACGGGGCGCTTAAATGTGCAAGATGAAAAGGGACGTCGAGAAAAATGGCAAGAAAAAAGCGCGAGTGTTTTGGCGTGTGGATCATTAACCCTGTGTGACCTTGAATTGTGTCCAGCCAGCTGCTGCGCTAGGGAGGGCGGGGCCGGGGCCAGGGGCAGGGGGCGCAGCAGCAGTAGAGGAGGAGGAGGAGGAAGCGGTAGGAAGGAGAGAGAGAGAGAGAGCAGCGCACGCCGAGGGAAGGAGGCCAGTGGTAAGCATGAGGACGGGTGTAAACAAGAGGAAAAGAGATAATCTCAGTGTGGGCGGCTCCCGTGTTAAGCCTGGCAGGCGTTGGGGATGGTTCGGTGTGGGAGGGAAGGGTGGTGTACACGGTGTGGGAGGGACGGGGTGGTGTATACGGTGTGGGTAGCGTCGTAAGTATAGTGAAGATGATAGCGTTTCGCGGCACCAAAAAAAAAAAAAGATGCAAGTAATGACAGAAGGAAGGACAGGGCACGTTGCTCTGAGGGAGGAGGGAGTTCTCTTGACGAGAGTTGTGAGGGACGACGAGAGTTCTCAGCAGGTGGGATGAGGCAGGCTTGTTTTCGATGTCTTGGCAAAGCTAATCTGCATTTCTTTAAGATAGAACTCCATGAATGTGGGTGATGGACATTGCTCCTCCTCCGCTGCCGTCGTGCTCTGCCGGCAGCCTCGCAGCGCCCCCACCACCACACACACACACACGCAGAGTCTGCTGGTGTAAGGGTTAAGTCTCCGATGTGTGTCACAGGTGCGACACAACATGAAAGGCATTAGGGTTATACATCCTATGGATGTTTATTGACTGTGCAAACAATGACTCAGGGTTATTCTTTTTCTGTATTTGCATTTTCATGGTCGCTTTTACTGTCGTTTTTTTCTATGCTCTTTTTCCAAGGGGTTGATGTTGTTACTTCTACGTGTAGGGGTACTTTATTTTTTTTTAGGGGGGGAGTAGGGAAGGCTTATATCGCATGGATGTCCTTATGTTTCTCCCAGCGTCTGCTGTTTATGGCATGAGAATATGAGTTGCTGTTCCGTCTTCTGTTCCTCAGTCAGTCCCGTTTTCCTTTCTTTTAGAAATTGCAGTAACTTGCATATTTCTCGTTCGTTGTTTTCTCCTTGTACAGAGCTTGTCGTTCAGTTTTGATTTAGTCTGGCTTCTATGTCTTCTTCTCACTCACTAGCTGGTTAGAAATGGTATTCAGATTTTCAGACGAGAATTTCAGTTATATTACAAGACTTGTTTGAAGCCTCACTAAGAGAGAGAGAGAGAGAGAGAGAGAGAGAGAGAGAGAGAGAGAGAGAGAGAGAGAGAGAGAGAGAGAGAGAGAGAGAGAGAGAGAAACTGTCTAATGAGTCTCGAAGTTTTCGCTAGGCAGGCAAAGGAAAGCCTTCCTTCCTCTCTCGGCGATTTCAAGTGTCTTGGGCAAGAGTGCGTTTCATGTAGGGTGCGTCACGTACGAGTGTGTCAGAATGCGCTGTGGACGCATTATGTAAATGCGTGTGTACACGGGACAAATACAGTGAAGTTCTAAGATTGTGTTACGTTTCTGAACAGCTGTCTGAACGCGTTTAGCAAAAGCGTGTTAAGTACGAAGGCTGACAGACAATATAGTTCCTTTAGATGGATCACATATTGCTACGTAAATCAGGGGTTCGTACAGAAGCGAATTCGTATACAAAATGCTCAAAGTAACGTAACTTTGCGAAGGACCTCAGACAAGGGAGTTTACCTACCCTTAGCACTGTGGCCGATGGCTGTGGATAAACCTCGTCTCTTCTGACCGATACAGCTTATGGATCACGCCACACACACACACACACACACACACACACACACACACACACACACACACACCATAGGGAAGACTTAAACTCTTAAACACATGGGCACGACCCTTGAGCAAGAGAATACGACTTGAGGTACGACTCTAAGGTACAACTTGAGGGTATGATGATCTTTCTTGTCACTTGACCCTTAAGGAAGATATCAGACGACTGAAAGGTCGTACTGTCGAACCTTAACCTTGTGAAGATCATCAAAATTCGAAATTCAAGTGATAATCAAAGCTTTGTATTCGGCTGCTTAATGAACCAAAGATCCGCTTAGAAAATATGCACTGATAACAAAAGGTGTTACACAGTTGATTCATCATATCTGTTGTCCTGGAGATTGTATAAATGGTCCACAGAACTAAGGGTCGAAAGAGATAACGTAACTAATGTATACAAAGGAAGGAGCATTTTCCTAAGGCTCGTCGGAGAAAATCCCGGATGATCACATCTTTAGAGACAGCAGTAGTCTAAATACAACCCAACCAGCTATATTATAATCAGAGACCACATGGGATGCACAAGAGGAAAGTTTCAGAGCGAGCGAGTGAATGAGTGAAGAGAGGCTGATAAAGAGGGTATATGTATCAGAAATGGAGGGGACGAGGAGAAGGGGGAGACCGAACTGGAAATGGAAGGATGGAGTCAAAGAGGGTTTCAGTGCCTGGGGCCGGAACATGCATAAGGGTGTAGGTATAAAGTGTGCACGATATAGAGTGAAACCGAGCGATGTGGTATAAGGGGAGCAACATGCTGTCGGTGAATTGAAAGAGGATATATGAAGCTGTCAGCGAAAACCAGGGAAAGGTTCTGTGGGGTCTGGTCATGGATCGGGGACCGTGGTTTTGGATATGAGGGGATGAGGCCGTTTCTTCGTCTGTTCCTGATGCTACCTCGCTGGCCAGGATAACTGGTCATCAAGTATTACTGTTGGCAGAGGGGAGGATAGTTTTGGTAGAAGGGAAGTAGTGAGGGAAAAAGTAGCAATAGGAAGGGTATTGGTGGCAGGAGGGAGGGTTGATAGACAGGATGGATGGTAGAGAGGGAGAGTGAGAGGATCAACTGGCCAGGCCAGCAACGGTGGGAGCCACGGTGGGAAGCGGTGAGTGATGGTGGAGGAAAGGGTTGTGGCGAGAGGAGGGAAGATAGTGGAAGGGAATGACCGAGGGTGGAGGGTAGCGATGGAGGAAGGAGAGGAGTGGGGAGGGATGGAGGGAGTTGCATCATCATGCCACCTGCCTACCGGCCTCCTGCAGCACTGTGGTCCGCGGGGTGAGGGGGGCCCAACACTGACCACTGCACCAGCTCGCCCCGGGCGCCTCTACTCCCTCCAGCTGTCAAACTGAAAGTCATTTCCTCTTCCCTCCATTTAATTATCAGCTTCTTCGTCTTATTGATGTGGCAGATCAGTCTCGCGCCACAACCTCCATGCTTCTGTAGCCTCCCGTCAGTCTACTTTTCCTTTAAAAAAAGCATCCTCTTTTACCATCATTTCCTCTGTAAACCTAGAACCATCTCCCGTCCTTTCCCTTGCTCTCGTCCACTTTATCTCAATCCCATCCCCTCCCACTGCAATATAAGAAGTCCCATTTTCTTTTTGAAATTTTGTCTTGTTTGAATATTTTCCTTAACGATCGTCCATGCATCTCTGCCATCCTCTGCCTCCCCAGCATTCACTCCTCCCCTCCCCCGGCGGCACCTGTGTCTTGGCGGCGCTAAACACGCACCTGCTCCCATCACCCACATTATCAGATTTCATGAACGCTTCCCAGAATGCTTCAACCCCGCGCCTAGCGTCGTCACCTGCCACCCCTTCATCGCTAAGCTGGGTCCCTTCTCTCCCATACTTTATGAACCTCTTCACCTCCCCTTTGATTTCCCTCGGAACAGTTAATTTATAATAAGCTCGTACGCGAAGCAAGGGAAGTAATAGAACAAAAAAAAAAATATAAATGTAAAAAGTGTTGGTGTGCGCGTCGGTGCCCAGCTGTCGTGTGCCGCTTCGTGCCAGCGACGCGAGTATTTCCAATCATTTTGGTTCTTTCTCATCACACAAACTGTGCTTTCCTCACCCATTAATCTTCATTTTCACTTCACATAATCTAGGAAACTATACTTCTATACATTTAAACAATATCTTGAGATGAAAAAGGTAAAGAAAATAGGATATTTACGTGAAATCAACTCGAGTTAGAGATAGCACGTCTGAACGAAACGAAGGGAACGGCGGGGCGGTTGGCGCGCGCAAGCTGCCGAGGTCAATGTTACACTCAGACATAACTCGGCAGATCTCCCCTGAGATTTGTCCCAGCATCCTGAGATGCGAGTTCCTCTCCACGCTCCAGGTGATGCCCTCACTTGTTTACCACGCCACCAGCCACAGGAAAACAATAGCCACACGGGAATGGATTACTAGGATCCAAACCTGCTCTTTGTATCGACTCCACTTTTGAAAGCGTGTTTCATTTCTTGCCGTTGATGTTAGTGGCAGTGAGTTGTGGGAGCGGACGGGGGGTAACTGACCATCAAAAGTACTCTGAAAATATCGCGAACACAACAATACAGTGATTTATATTGGCATTACAATGATAAAGTCTTCCAATGTCGAGGTCTATTGTGTTCAAAATCTAACCGAGAGGGCGAGATCCGTATTTCTGACGATGTTTACGGCTCAAATGCGTTTTCGTAGCAAACATTCGAAATCCGAGACACATGAGTGTTTTTCCAGGCTCCTGGCTGATAGGGTGTAGCCTCATACATGATCATTCTACAGTGTTGGTGTGGTGCAGCTGTTCTTTATCATATCTACATAGTCCCTGCTGTTGGGTATCCCAGGAAAGGAAGCTTGTGCGTGGTTCTGGAATAGGCTTAGAAAACGAGTGTTATTAAATGGGGAGAAGTGTGTGTGTGTGACTGCCTGAGAGCATGACGAGTCGGGTATGGCATAGCCTAGTATGAACACCATACTCGGACGAACTGTTATGTTACAGTTATCGTCATTGTTATTATTGTTATCTGTGTATATATATATCCTCATAAAAGGAATACAAAGGAGTTGAAAACAGGAACAGAACACTGGGACCTTTCGAGGCTATTTATGATAGCGGAGGGTTATCTAGAAACTCACAAGATTAATATGGTACAACTAGAAAGGCAGAGAAAACCTACAAACTTTTTCCTTTCACGAAAAGATGGCTAATATAATTTCGTTTTTTTTTATGGGAATGAGAGGTATACAATGCATTTAAAGGAACATGTAGCAGGATAGAGTGACTGTTTAAGAGGACATAAGTAGTTTAAGAGGCATATAAGTACCAGAGGAGGACCTTAGAAAACCTGAAGAAGGAGGGTGCAAGATGGTTCCGGGCATCAACACTCCTCAGTCAGGAAGGACTGTACATCCTTAGGCGATTGATGTTGATGATCGATTGGCACGGAGGGTGTAAGACAGTTCTGAGCAACACTTCATCAGCGAGTTAAACTGTAGTTAATCGACCATTAAGGCGTAGGCTAATTACTTCTGTGGACTCTAAACCAGCGAGAGAATTCTTCTTTATCATGTAAATGGCCCAGACTGGTTCCTCTCTGACTGGCGATGGCCTAAAGAATGTGGTTCATGGGCAACGATAGTGCACAATCTACAATGCATTCAGGACTTTCCGACACATGTCTTAATCGTAATCATCATCACTGTTCCTACTACTCCCTCCTCACCAGAGCGATACAATGTAGAGAGGTGAGGTATATGCGACCACGCCACCGTCAGGAGCTTACTGTGTGGTACTTTTGAATGACTACAAACACACGTTTGAAATACAGTTTCCAATATGGTTCTATTACAAGAACTGTTATTTGGTTATTTGGTGATGTTATGAATGATTTACGCCAAGGCCAATGAGAGGTGTGATCAAAATGGTTCCCTCATCAAATGGCAAAGGAGTTAATGACTAATGTAGTAATGATGGTGTGTTTGTGTGTGTGTGTGTGAAACGAAGGTAGCATGGCCTCTGATGAGCTGTGAACGGTGTCATCTACACTCAGAACACCTGAGCTATCATTAGATGTGCGCGCGCGCATGTGTGTGTGTGTGTGTGTGGTGTGTGATAATTTGTGTGTTTTGGGGAGTGAGTGTTACACTCTTGTTGCCCTGCCTGTTAATCTTGTATCTATGCACAGTGTCTTTACTCCTATGTGAGTACACACACACACACACACACACACACACACACACACACACACACACACACACATACACACACACAAACCCCAAGGCGGCTACTCATTTATCGACCAGCCATGAGTGGAGGATGAACACCTAGGTTGGGTGCTGTCCAACTGCCACGTCCGTGACTCGAACCCTGACAATAATGATACGAAGGTTATTCCGCGGATTTGAACGAATCGTTCATACTATGATGAATTGTTCCGAGTTTAAAAGTATTAATGAAATACGTCGTTTTCTGTGGAGGATCGTTAGGCAGATGTACATATATATATATATATATATATATATATATATATATATATATATATATATATATATATATATATATATATATATATATTTTATGATAGGTTGTTCTTTGTCCAGCTGCATGGCCTACCGCTGCACCATCTGACTCTAGCCGTGCGGCATAGTGCTGCACCACCTGGCATCCACCTACCAACGCTTAGCCCAGCTGAATGGCCAATAGCTACACCACCTGACACCCAACTGCCTAACACACAGCTTACCTAAATGGCTTAAAGCTGCACCACCCTGCCTAACATAACCCAGCTGCATGGTTTTACGTCAGCACCACCACCTAATGCCCTTTAGTCTAACACTCGGTACAGATGCACAGCCCACAGCGTCACTACAGACACCCACCAGCACAGCTGTGTCATCTAAGACCCTCCGCGCCTAACTGCTGAGGACCTTCCCTTCGCGTAGAAGGATCGAACTCTCTTACTCAAGGTGGCTGATCAAGTCTTCGTGTTCTAGTGTTGTACTGCTTTGTTCTCGGGTCACGCTGTCTTGCTCAAGGTGTTATGAATTATTTATACGTTGGGTTAGCCAGTCAAAAAAAAAAGAAAAAAGAAATGATGTTTTCCTTTTCTTAATTCTTAAGAAATAGACAGGGCTGA